>NC_068397.1:25532021-26132021 GCF_023724105.1 Carassius gibelio
ACTTATTATGTCTATGTAGGATCCAGGCTAAAACGCGAGAGATTCGTCAGCGTCAGGCCAGAGAGCGAGACTATGCAGAGATCCAAGACTTCAGCCGGTCCACCCTGACCTCACTTCCTCCCGAAGAGCCCCCATACGCCGGCATCGGCTCACTGGAGCACGGCGGGTACCATCGGATCCACACACCTCCAGACTCACCCTACACACACAAACAGAACGCCCGCAACGGACAGCCCTCTACATCAGACAGGTATTCACTTTAACAACATTGTCATCTTTAAATATCATAGTCCTTCCTGAGCTATCAACGAGTTAACCTGTACTTCTGAAGTCAAGATGCTCTTCTAAACGCTCTCTTTGAGTTGTGTGAGGTGTGGAAAGTATTCTCGAGGGCTTTCATAAAACCCGATTTGTGAGAATGTTTTGTTTGGGTTGTGTCAGAGTTGCATGTTTTCTTGAGACTAAAACAAATACAGGCAGAGAGAGACAGGAAGGCTACTTCCTGTAAGAACCCTCAGGGAACAGGAAATGGGTGTCATTCCAGTGAGATGCTGGAGAATGGAACTGTGGGAATTATCCTCTCAAATCTGCATGGGAAGTGGATCTTAAAGGGGCACAATGTGTGGGTGGGGGTGTTTTTATGGGCTTCAGAAGGAAACATTGTGTAGGATTGTGTGTGTGATGTGTTATACAAACAGTATAGCATATATAGTGATCTTATAGCTTCCTGTTTTTCCGAGTTTCAGCCAATCAGCTTTATGAAGCTGATAGTTGAGACCATGTAGCTAAAACAGCTGTGGACATTGGAAAAGCGCCTTTCCGATGTTTTAAGATATTTAGACTGATTGAAGCTGTTATTTTATGCCACGAGGATGACATTGACATCAACAGGAAGTCATTCTTTAGTGTCTTTAAAACGGCAGGAAAATAGCAGAATCTTTACTTTTAAGGAGCAAATCCTTTTCAACTGTGACAAATGTGTACAGTGTCTTTGCCATTTCCTGTAATATGAATCTTTTTAACTCTTTAATCAATCACCCTAATTAGAGAGAATATCATCACAGTTAAGTGTGCCATTCAATGTTGAGCATAAAGTTTCCTGTTATTCATTCAGATGTATTTTTTATATCTGCATTATGCACAGATATAAAATAACATTTTTAGATTTTAATTAAAACATTTGACACATTTTTTTAAAACCTTTCTACCAGCAAGGGGTTCCCGTAAGGTCATTTTAAGAGTTTTTTTTTCATTTGGCCCTAAACTAAAGCAGACAGACCAAGTCCTTTTTCTTGCATAAACTTGTATTGTGTAAACACTTGAAATGCACAGTTGGGTCCAGAACATCTAGAGGCATTGGTTAGTCTCTGAACGCTCAGGATAATTCCCAATATCAGTTGTGAAAGAGGTTATAGTGGAAATCTAACAATAATAGAATCATTTTTACAATGTCACTGCTTTAGCCAGGCACACACTTATACCCTCACACAAACACACACACACACAGTATCTGACCTAGAAATCAGAGTGTTGTTGCATTCTCGTCTGTCAGCTGCAGTATGGTTTAAGTCCCTCAGTGCAGAACGGTTAAGTAAATGAGAAATATATCTGTTCAGTCAGCAGAACTACTTTTTGAAAGCTGATAAAAGGCTTATACACGCACAAACCCAGTTCAAGTCCAGCTGAGGTGTAATGATGATACTAAGATGCGAAGTAAGGAGTCTTGCAAGAGATGTTTGTGCATATTGAAGGTTTCTCGCTCTTTATGTGTGTGTGCATATCATTTGAATGTCTGTGTACAGTATATTGAAGTTTTTGCAGTAATGTATGGTTTATTTTTTTATAAACTATTTTTATTGCATGCATACTAAGTGTGTGTGAATGTATGTGTATATTACACACACACAAACAATGGTGGCAGAAAAAAAAAAAAAAAAGAGAATCAATCCAACAACAGTTAATGAAGCTGTGCATGTGGCTGATGTCAGAGGTTGTCACTTCAATTATAAATCTCTCTCTCTCTCTCTGCAAGGTCTCTGTCCCCTCACCAGGTTTGATGTGGCTTTGTTGGAACATGTGTGTGTTTGTGATCTTTGACTCTTTAATCCGTTTAATCTGTGTTCTTGTGATCTGTTGATATGTTTTTTTTTTCTTGAATTGCTCAGAGGATTTAATTGTTAATGGAAGGATCAGAGAAATGTAATAGATCAGAGAAAAAAGAGGTGTGTGTGTGTGTGTATGAGAGAGAGAGAGCGAGACGGGCAGTTTAAATGAATTAAACTCAATCTCTCTTATTCATTTCAACTCATAACCCCTCCTCTCTGAGCTGGGATTTGATTCTCTCAGGTTTTATTAAATTGACTCCTTAGAGTTGAGTGAGAGAGTGACGACGTGCACACACACACACACACACACACACACAACCCATTTCTGCATGTTTTTTTTCTCTGTCATTATGAGCAAAGATATCTGAGCCCTTCCTGTTCACATGTGAGCTGATGACCATGGGGCCACTGCCCGTGTCTCTGGTCTCCCACCGCAGCGAAGGAGCCCCTGTGTAATCAACATTCCTTCTGATGAACTTCAGTTGTGTCGGTGTGTGTGTGTGTGTGTGTGTGTGTGTGTGTGTGGTTGTATGTGTGTGTGTGCACTCTTGCTGAGTTGACTATGAGCCCTGTAGGGAATTTTAAAGAATGAGCAGTGCAGAGGCCAATTAAAGCAGCCAAACGCACACAGAGGGTAAACATCTGACTAATCCCACAGCATTCATGCTGAGAACTCACACACACATGCATACACACACAAGTCTAAGCTCATTATCAGCATTCCCTGGCACGCTGCGTGGAAAAAAGCACGGATTAAGAAAAACCAAAGCGTCAGAAACAAACTCGCAGCTTACAGATGGATAAAGAGAGTGTGACACCACTGCTAATTAAAAGAAATAAATGAGTAAAGAGGAGAGCAATGAGTGGTAGCAGAATTTAGATGTGCCACTGTCAGGAAAAAGCCTCCTCTGTGGTTTGGGATTGATTTCTGTTACAAACAGCATATTGTACAATTTAGTTTCAACTCATGTTGAGTGAAAATGTTATGGTTTCTTCCAATGAAGTTGAACAGAATCATAATTTCCCCTCTGAACTTTAGCTGTTTGTGTTGAAGACGTTTTGCTTTTGTTTGATGTTTGATTGGCTGTCCTTCATGTGTTGCTCTGGTTAAGTGTAGTCTGCCCAAAAATGAACATCATTTACTCACTCTCATGTCATTCTAAATTTATATGAGTTTCTTCCTCTGTTGAACATAAAAGATGGTATTTTGAAGAAGGTTGTAAACCAAACACCATTGGAGTCCAGTGAACACAAACTAAGGGAATGATGACCAAATTTAATTTACTTTAGGTATGAAACAAAGTCTCAGCTTGCAGATTTAGTCAGATTTATACAATAAATACTCTTTTGTTGCTCTTAAATGTGTCATGACAGATAGCTGTAGCTCTTCAGTTCAAGCTGCATGTGATCTAATCTCTTCCTCTTTTCTAATTATAGTGCAAAATAAACATGAATGAATATCAGAAGGTATTTGGTTTCAAATGCGGGAAGATTTTTCAAGTTCAAGTCCACCAGCATTAATCTGATTGATTTGTCAAACAAAAATGGCTGATTGAGCATTATGATTGTTCAGATCGCCTGTCAATCAAACTCTCTGCAAAGGGTCAATTGAAAGAAAACAAGCTGATGGAAAGATTGAATCTATTATTTGGTAATAATATAGGATAACAACAAAATTAGAAGCCTACAAGATTCTGTAGGCTGGCCATTTTTGTCCATGAGCACCACAAAAAAGTACAGAAATTCTAAAAAATGTATAACCTGTATGAAGGTCCAGTTCAATAATAACTAACATCCTCGGAAATAGACATGAACACAACAAGAAGATTATAAGGTTCTTAATAACTGTATTGAGTAGAGTACAGAAAGTGTTTAACTGCCTGTCACTGTATAGTGCTTTTGTAAAAGATGAATTAGCTTGATTTTATCATGCATGTTCAATGTGTTTCTGAGGCCAAAATAGACTGAAACTCTACCGTGAAACATGCCTATGTTTGAATACTTGGCTCTAGGTGGAGCTTGTGTTGTGAATGTTACAGTACATCAAGATCTTAGAACAAAAAAACTAAACCCATCTTTTGGGTTTATATTGGAAGTTATTTTATCCATTATCATAACAGAGTGGATATTTCAGACCCTGCGGCTCATCCATAAACTGCACACATGGTTTGTTTTGGAAAGATCCGCTGAGGGGTCCGAGTGTTTGTAGTAGCTGGTGGACTGTGGTTTCAGCCACTGAGAGTTTGTTTCTGATCGTGGTCTAATGTTTATAAATGAACAGCAGTGGGGTGACATTAATGAAGCCCCACAGCGCTGGTGGTTGAACCATCTCTCACTTGGGCCAAGTTAGATGCTCTAATGATGAATGGATCAAAAGACATTCAACACAATCTAGAGCTACATTACCCTTTTCATGTTGATTTATGTCCAAGACAATTAATAGGATATGTTTTCTCAGTAATTCTCTCTCCCTCTCCCTCACTTGCTTTTTTCCGAAGTTCTAGCGAGTCAATTAATGCTCATTTAAAGGAATGCTTCAGCCAAAAATGAATGTTCCGTCATCATTTATTAACCGTATTCATCTGTGGAACACAAAAGAAGCAATCATCTCTCATGCAAAACTCCGTCTGTGTGCTTGTGTGTCTGTTATTAATGAAAATACTGTGTAGATTAACATTGACAATTGACACGAACAGAAAAACAAATCTTTCTCCTTCGCTCTGTGAACTCAAATAGGCCTCCCATAATGTAACTAAATCCAGTATTTGCAATATTCTCTGATGGATTTAATTTGTCACAACTTCTGATTATTAATTATGAGGCCACACATGCAGATGACAAACCGCGTATAGTGATAAACAGACATTAGTGGATAATAACCATCTGTATATTCCACTGAGACATCAGATTGTGTATTGCGTCATATGGTTTCAAATCTTCTCGGCGTCGTATGCTTAGAGATGTGATGGAAAATGGAGGTCGAAAGTTCAGATCCAAGTCAGAGTGACCCAAAAACCAACGTTACCGAGATCCCAGACCTCCTCGATCTCCACTATGGCCCTAATTGCTTCTGGGACTGTCTCTGTAGCTTTTATTAGAAAGCAATTGCTGAAGGAGGTATGTGGCCCTGTTTACACCTGGTAGCAACATGCTATTTCTTTGTTTTCCAGCTATTATTTCTAAATTATTTCTCGCAAATATCAATTTAATCTGATGACATCTGATGAGCGTTTTCTACCAGAATGCTAATACCAGGTGTAAACATGGCCTGGATTGACTTCAATTTTTTTTTAGAAACTAGAGAATGTTTATTGGAGAAAGGTAGGATAGGATCAGCAGATGTAGCAGTTTATCCATTAAAGTGTGCAATACTCTCGATACAATGCTAGACACTGTTTGGTGAGTGAATTCACCTCTGTATCTGCTGCATGTGAAATGATGGTTTGTCAGCTGTGTGTGTGTGTGTGTGTGTGTGTGGGTGTGTGTGTGTGTGTGTGTGTGAATCAAAGGGTTCCGCTGAATTGAGTTGGATGCCCTTTCTCTGACCCCTCAACAAGATGACCTACTTTTCTGACAGAACATTGTTCTTCTGTCGGCAATGCGCCTCTCCTCTCTTTCCCTTTTTTCTCCGTTTCTTTCAGGATATAATTTCCCAATATGTATGCTGCTTTCTCTGTGTGTTTAGCATTCTACAATTAAGAATCAAGTTTGTGTGTGTTTTGTTCTGTTTATTTTTCTTCTAGGGTGTCAAGTGTGACTGTTTCCAGAGTAGATCTTGCATCTTTTGCAAAACACACCAGGTGTAGATGAATTTGTAGCAACTTAAATCTAGTGAGATGCCTTGATGTCTGTCGTCTACCGCGCATTGTTATTTGTGTGCTATTATAATATTAATATTGTGATGGATGTTTCTATTTAGATTCAGTTTTATTAAATTTAGTACGTCAAAAACTAATTTCAGTTAATTGCCAAAGCAACATTTCAAATACAGAAAAGTATGATTTATTTCAGTTAACAAAAACTTTTTCATAGTTTAATTTGTAGTTAAGAAACTTTCCGATTCAGAAAGTTACATTAGAAATCGTAGAAATAGTGCTCCTCACGTGGCTCACAATTGAGCTTTACGTTCGCATGTTGCTAAGCTAAAAGAATTAAGCTAATAAGCATATAAATGTATGACACATAAATATTCTGTAAAATAGTTAGCTTTTTGTCACTGCTTTTGGTGTTAAATTAAATTAAATTATTTAAAATTGGCAAATTTTTTCTCTTTTTTTACTGCCAACTTTTTCCCCAATGCAGGCATCTCACTTTAGATATCATGTGCATTTTGACAATCACAGAAATCACATGGACTGGTTCAGTTAACATGTTGTGTAGGTAAAGTCAAGCTTACAAAATGCAGTTCAGTAACAGTCAGAGGTTTCCAGTAAACCACGTTCAGCTGCCTGCAGACAGTTTTACTGGTGATAGGTGACTTCATATTTCAGAGAGAAGAAGTGATTCCAGTGTGACATTAAAACTGTCCCCCTGCAAGCACGACTACATGTTCAGATTTAATTGGTTCTGTTGTCGCTGCTCGCGCTCAGTCACGCTGTGAGCTCTGCTTGTGCTTGTGCGTTTATAAGACATTAGCTTAGAAATATTATCTCACTGTCTGTGTTGTTAATGGCTGCTGTAGAACGTGTCACTCAGATGAATGAGTCATTAGGAGTTTATATTTGAACGCTGTAACTCATAATCATGACTTGAATATAAATATGAGCTGATTTTGTCAGAAGCACTTCCTCAGCCTGTGTGTGACAGTTAACATGGTGTTTCCTGTAGGTCTGTTCACAGCACACGACCTCACTGACCTGAAAGGTACAGTGAAGTATGTGAGGTGTCGCTAACAGGCCGACTGCTGGAGTTACAGGAAGTACAGAGAGCCAATTAGAACGTTCAACAGATCGCTCACACACACTCACACCTACTCAATCTCCCCTGTGAAGACATTATAGCCCTGTTCCAAACCCAAGCAAGCTGTCTACTCTACTACATTATGCAGTTTTCTAATATGCCTGGTTTTGGATAAAATATAACACAGTGTTGCATGCAGGTAAACTAGAAGGCATTCTCCGAATGCCAGACTTCTATTGCATTGTTTATCTCTTTATTAGAAACTAGAGAATTGCTATTGGAGAAAGTTAGGATAGGATCAGTACATGTTGCAGGCTGGACTCAAACCTGCATCCACCACATTAGTACCATGGCTTAATGTGTCAGGAACTTAAAGTCCCATGCGGAAGTAAATTGAGAATGCTTTTCAAATTTAAATCCAAATCCTGAAATGTCATTAATTTAGTATACAGGAACTACACTTTATTTAAATTTAACTTAAAGGAAGTGAAATAAAAATTCATGTAATTTTTTTTTTTTTATTAATTACCAAGAAAAATTGTCAAATCTTTTTTTTTTTTTTTTTTAGTTTTATGGGCCTTTTTATTTATAGATCATTATGGGAAGAATTATTACCTAGAATGTCTTTAAAGTCCGCATGAAATAAAATCTTACCCTATTTATTTTCAGAAATCAATTTTGTTGGTTTTATTGCAAATTATTCGTGTGTAATTTTTTTTTTAATCTAAAAATGTTTAAACCAATTTGATTTTCCAGTAAAATCCTCACAGACTTTCTGTACTTTTCCAATCTTTTAGTCAGTTTAAACTTACCCCTGCAAACTCCCTTTTATCTGCCTCTGTTTTTGAGAGTAACATCAACGTAACAAAATTTAGTTAGCAAATGCTACATAGAATGTTATTCCGAAAATCTGTTACACTCAAGTTTGTCAATAAAGAAAATATTTTTCTGTTGCCACTTCCATTTAATTTCAAGTTTGTTGAATTTTCCTTTAATTGAATTTCAATAAATTCCATATTGAAATCCAAATTGCTGTCATTGACAACTCTCATTTAGACTACTGCGCCATTAGCTTAGAAATATTCTAGCTCCAAACTCTATAGAAGTCAACCAGTGCCTAGATATTGCGAACAAAGCATTCTTTTTCACCTAATAGGCTACTTTTTTATTCCTGCTTTCACTTTGCCTCTTTGTTTGTCTCACTTTTTTTTAGTGTTGAGCCTTGTTAAACTGACCTCATGTTGACATGTTTCGTTTACACATCTGTGTCGTAGACATATAAATGTTTCCTTCCAATGTTAAGACACTGATCCTCAAAGCCGCTCTAATGATCAGAATGGGGACTTACTCTCTGCTGCTATCGATCGGACACACACATCTCTCACACATGATTGTGTTAGCAGAAGTAATGAGAAATCAATAAGTACTGACTCCCTTAAATGCACAGGATTAATACTATTAGTAGTCCGTACGCAACAGTACACACACACATACGCAAACACGCACTCCTTGCCCGTAAACCGCCAGTCCATAAGCCTTATCTTTTGGTCACATTAATGAAAGCTCTTCACCCGCAGTGCACCCTGGTAACCACACCACACAAATCTGCCCACCTATGCCTGACTGTAACCATGGAAACCACACACCCTTCACTCACATTATTCCTGTAACCGTGGAAACCACATGTAAACCACTAAAGCATATTGATGTTTTCAATATTTTTTGTTTTAATTAATTGTTTTAAAAAATGCATTTATCATGAAATTCTATTTATAAATGTATAAAATAAGTAAGACTACTAGCTCACAAACTCACTTTTAAGCTATTGTGATACTGATTGGGATGAACACGAAGAAAATGTTACATTTCTCTTGAATTTTAAATTCACATTTCCGTCTGCTGTTTGCAACCGTACCTAAAACTGCTCTGAGTGAGGTGTTTTCACACCTGATACACCTGCAATCTGTTATATCTGTCATCCCTGTATGCAATATGTGAATGTGGCGGTACAAGTGGCTGAAATGAATCATTAAATAGCAACTGAAAAATAGTGTGCATGCATTGTACAAGATCAACCAACTGTTTCGTGCGAGAAGGAGGGGTTTACGATGCAAATACACCGCATGTATAAGGCCTTTAGAGGGCAATAGGAAAACAAAGACAAATCCCGGATATTTCAGGCAGTTTAGAATTCCCGTCTGTTTGTGCATTGAAGTGTGTGTGTGTGTGTTTTCACTTGGCATTTTATACTTGATAGTTCTATAGTCTTGGGGGTTTCCTGCTGATTTTAGTCCAGTCAGGGTGAGAGGAGGGCAGCTATATTTTCACTGCTCTCTCTCAGTCTCTCAGACACATCAGGAAGAAGCGTTGATGGACGTATTTGTGGAAATGTCACCTCCCTTGCTCCTAAAGCTCATATTGTCCCCCAGAGGATGTATAAGTATCTATACTAAGAGTTATTCACACTGGAGGGAATTTTCTGTTATAATCATAGAATTCTTTCAAATGTGATTACATTTTCTAGTCAGTTTTTTAGAAGCAGTCCACCTCCTTCCTATTTTACTATCACTTGCATCATTATTGCTCATAGTAAGTATTAAAATTTAAGGCATCCTTGACATTTGTGTTTCAAACCTCAAATTGTGCAACTTTTTTTTTTTCACTTTGGGGTTTAACACGTAAAAAAACAGTGTGGATCAAAGAATATTACACTTACATAAAACATACTATGGCAGTATGCCTTTGTACATATTTAGAATGCAAATCATATTTGAATGATTTCTGAAAGATCACGTGGCTGCTAAAAATTCAGCTTTGCAAGCGCAAAAATAAATTAACATTTACAATCTGTTAAAATAGAAAGTTTTTTATTGTGATTTTTTTCTTCAAATTTTTACTGTCATTTTTATATTATAAAACTCATCCTTATTGAGTATACGTGACTTCTTTTAAAACAAAATGTGACCCTGGAGCACAAAACTTAAGTCGCTGCCGTTTATTTGTAGCAATAGCCAAATATATATTGTATGGGTCAAAACTATCAAATTTTTTCTTTTATGCCAAAAATAATTAGGATATTAAGTAAAGATCATGTTCCATGAAGATATTTTGTAAATTTCCTAGCATAAATATATTAAAACGTTTTTATTTTTTTATTTTTGTTTTTGTAATATGCATTGCTAAGACCTTGATTTGAACAACTTCAAAGGCGATTTTCTCAATATTTCAAATAGTTGTATATTGGCCAAATATTGTCAGATCTTAATAAACCATAGATCAATGGAAAGCTTATTTATTCAGCTTTTAGATGATGTACAAAAATAAACTTTGATAAATTGACACTTATGACTGGTTTTGTGGTCCATGGTCACATATAAAGACAAAAAAATCTTAATTATTCCAAACTTTTGGCCGTTACTGATTGAGGGTCTATGTGTGGTTGAAAAAAAATGTCCTATGTCGGTTCATAAAAATAGTTTTTCTTCATACACTATTTGATGTGGTGACTGTATTGGTGTTTTTTGTTTCTTTGATTGTTTCCAACTGTCTATTCACATTTTTTTGCTGTCTGTGTGTTTTTTTTTTTTTAAAGCACACGAAGATGCAAACTCATCCTGAACCTGTTTTTGATTTATTTCCTAATTGGACATAAAGTGAGTGATTCCTGCAAGTGTTCAAAGATCAGAAACACACACGTAAACATTCTTCTGTCTTCAAAGGTGAAGTCTGTCTACCACTTTGCTACGCAGTGTCTCATGGGAGCTGAACCCCACTGCCTCCGACGGTGCTGAAATCAATCATAACTGTTTATCCACGCACACACAGGTCTCTGTGACTCTGTGGGCGAGTGCGCAAAGGCCTCTTGAGCCATTTACAAGACAGATCCCACACAAGCCTAAACTGCACCTCTGGACCTCGACCATCTGTGTGTGTGTGTGTGTGTGTGTGTGAGTTTGTATTTATGTGAAGGTCATTCTTTGATGTGACTTAAACTCAAGGCTCAATGGGCCACTATAGCCATTCCTCACATACTGCCTGAAGAGTTTATGCTCCCGTATGTTTCAAATTAGCTGCACATCTGACATAAACACAACACCATCATTTAAACAGATACTCACTCTAACCTTCAAAACCCTTTAAAGATGTTTTCCTACTGTGTCATCAGTACATCAGTGCCCTTTAGGCGGAGTAACTCGACTCTCTGAAAGTCAAATGCTGATTTAAACGCCTTATTAAAAAGAAGTGATGGGATTCAAAGTGCTGTACAGTGTAGAACCACAATTAAAGCCTTGACAGCTCTAACATTAGCAAGAGTTAAGGACTTAACAATGGTTAATTGAAGCAGTCAGTACTGAAATACAGTTTCATGTGCTTGCATTTGTAAACGGAAGCCAGGAAAAGTAAGAAAATTAACTTCATTTGTTTATTGGATTAGAAAATACTTCAATAATGTAAAAGCTGCTTGAACAATATAAATATACGAACAGCATCCCTGTTTGATGTGAAAGTATCCAGGTATCGTGTGTGTGTGTGTGTGTGTGTGTGTGTGTGTGTGTGTGTGTGTGTGTGTGCGCGCGCATCTGTTTGTGTTTAAAGGGTTAGTTTATCCAAAAATGAAAATTATGTCATTAATAACTCACCCTCATGTTGTTCCAAACCCGTAAGACCTCCGTTCATCTTCGGAACACAGTTTAAGATATTTAAGATTTAGTCCAAAAGCTCTCAGTCCCTCCATTAATGACATAATTTTAATATTTGGGTGAACTAACCCTTTAAGTGTGTATGATTTGCTACATTTCCCATATAATAATGTCTCCACATATTGTTTGTTTTACTGAATACAGATAACAAATATATTTATATGTAACATCATGATATAGCCAGTAACCTGGTATAGAAAAAGTGTACCGTTTTTAAATGAGGGTGAAAAAACAAGACCTCTTATAGCTTCAAATATCAGCCTTATCGGACTGATGCCAGTAATTTGAACAAAAAACAGATATGATTTTGTCAATATAGTCAATGCTTTGATTTTTTGCTTTTGTGTTTATCTTCCTCACAAGGTGTCGAGTGCACAGAAGCATTTGTGCACTTATAGCAAGCACTGAACTGCCTAAAATAATGTGGTCTATCCATTTCAGCAGGAAGGCATGGTTACCACGGCGATAGTGATTCTTATATGCTCTAATGGCGACAGGAGGTCTTTTAAAGTACATTAAAACCGACGTTATCACAATTCCTGACATCACATGCACACTGCTCTCAAAGCAAATTATGAGCTATGATGAGACCATATGTCTCCAAATCTCCTTTCACAAGCTAGAAGCTGTTTACATATTGATATTAGAAGCTGCATTATATGCTCGGGCGGGACATTCATTCCTTTTATGAAGAGATCTGTCAGAGAGAAAGGTTTTATCTGCTCATATCTATCTTTTTGTGTATCAGTGGTTTTAAAAGCTTTGCTGCGTGACTGTACGCAGAGACTTTGCATCCTCTAGATGAGCCATTTTAGTAATGAGTCCTGCAGATCTTAACATTCATTATAATCAGACTTCTCATTCTGTACACTGGGTTAATGCTTGATGAGGCTGTGAAAGGATGAACGCAGTATGAGGTTGTGAGAGGGTGATTTCTAAATGTGGCTATGAGAGAGTGAAAACTAGAAGAGGCTTTGGGAGGGTAAATGGTAGATGAGACAGAGAGGAAGAACTGTGAGGCTGTGAGAGGGTAAATGCCAGATGAGGCTGTGAGAGGGTGAATGCCAGATGAGGCTGTGAGAGGATGAATTGTAGATGAGACCATGAGGGGATTGTATATGAGACTGTGAGAGGATTATTGTCGGATGAATCTGTGAGAGGGTGAATGTCAAATGAGACCGAGAAGAAGAATTCTAGACGAGGCTGTGAGAGGATGAATTCTAGATGAGGCTGTGAGAGGGTGAATGTCAAATGAGACCGAGAAGAAGAATTCTAGACGAGGCTGTGAGAGGATGAATTCTAGATGAGGCTGTGAGAGGGTGAATGTCAAATGAGGCTGTAAGAGGAAAAAATCTAGATGATACTTTGAGGTCATGAATGTCAGATGAGGCTGTGAAAGGATGAGTTCTAGATGAGGCTGTGAGAGGATGAATATCAGATGAGGCTGTGAGAGGAAAAATTGTAGATGAGGCTGTGAGAGGGTGAATGTCAAATGAGGCTGTGAGAGGAAAAATTGTAGATGATACCTTGTCGGCATGAATGTCAGATGAGGCTGTGAAAGGATGAATTCTAGATGAGGCTGTGAGAGGAAGAATGTCTGATGAAGCTGTTAGAGGAATAATTCTAGATGAGGCTGTGAGAGGATGAATATCAGATAAGGCTGTATGAGGAAAAAATGTAGATGATACCTTGAGGGCATGAATGTCAGCTGAGGCTGTGAAAGGATGAATTCTAGATGAGGCTGTGAGGGGAAGAATGTCAGATGTTGTGTTGGACTGGGTTGGCCCCTTAATCATATCAATGATGAATTTACAGTGAAGTGCACTTTTGATTGTGCCGCACTTTCTTGACCACAGAATAGCTGCCCTTATACAGTGCTGGAGAAAAATAATGGGCTAAATTAACAATAAGTGCCCACTTAAACTGTGTGTTTTTCATAAGCATGTATGTTTACCTGTAAAACGTCCTTTTAAACAGATCTGGTTTCATCCCTTCTCACTCCCAGTTCTCTTTTCTGTTCATTAAAGTAATAAAAGACTAGACAAGTTATTACTATGTTGTCATTTCCATCCCTGCTTGGTGTGTATTGATTATTTTGACCTGATTCTGGTGCTGTGAGCTCACAGCTGTTTGATAAAAATGCCAGGAGAATGTGGAACACTGTTGAAAGTGATGCTCTTTAAAGGGATACTCCATCCAAAATGAAAATCCTATCATTTGCTCACCCCCGTGTCCTTCCAAACCGCTAAAACTTATAAAAAAAAGAAGAAGAGATTTTTATAATGTCTCAATGTTTTTGTCTATACAGTCGATTCAGTGTCATTTAGTTGCCAGTGTTCTTCAAAATATCTTCTTTTGTGTCCCGCAGAAGACAAAGGTTTGGAACGACACAAGTTTTGGGTGGATTATCCCTTTTGTTTTGCCTTCTTTCGAATATCACACACCTTTACCTCAATATCTTAAATGCTGTTTAATAGAAGCTAATCATGATATAAACGCAGACTAACTCCAACTCAAATCTCCTAAAAAAGAACTTAATGCATTTTTATAATAATGTATGAAGAATTTTTACCTTCGGAAGATGGTACAAATATTTGGTTAGAATTTTTTTTTTTTTTTTTTTTTTTTTTTATACCTGACTTGTGGCTGTAATTTTGTCAATTTATTTACATTTTGAATTAGTTTTAAGTAGGGGTGCACTGATCGAGATCGGCCGATCATTAATGTGCATCTTGTGACTAGTTGCGCAAATAAACGCTGATGATGAACGTGGATTTGCGCATCTCCTCAGTTAACAATGGCTCTGTGTAGTAACAGCTGCTCTATGTGAAATCACGCACCTGAGGGAATTGACCGCTGATTGGAGAACCGGCTTTACTGACGAGATGCGCATAACGATCGGCCGATCTTGATCGGTGCACCCCTAGTTTTAAGCATTTCATCATGCATACACACAAATATACACTGCAGTCATTCATAACACTCAAACTAGGTTTACATTGAAATCCAATTTCCTTTAAGTTCAGAAATAGATCACATTTATTATGGTAAAGAGAAACTAGTTCTATGGGCGGACACACTTGAGGAATGTTGCATTTTCATAACTATATTGGATTTTCTGGCTTTGTGCCATGCTTTTCATAATTATTTTATGCTCGTCAGTCAGATTTAAAGTATTGAATGGACTACTGAGGGCACACACAAGCCTTTCTACTCAAACATGACTGCTAAATAAGCTCCTCTATGTGTCACGAGTGAATGTGTGTGTAATTCCAGTGAGTCTCTCGGAGTTATGCCACTGTTTTAAATGGCTCCAGCTGTTGGCAGTGAAATAAGTAATCTCATGATGGGGTCAGAGGGACATCCTGTCCGGCTTATGCTGTATGTATTTGTGCCCTGGTAAAAAAAGAAATATGTCAGAACAGAACAAATGTGTCAAAAGTCAATGCAGCTGGCAATGGAAATGTAATTTCACACAGGTACTGTTACTGCCATGTCAGCTCGTGTACACACACTCACGCTGGCTTTCTTTGTTCATCTGGGCATTGTAATGAATTTAGATGGTGGAAGGTTATTCTTTTAGCCTTACCGGAAACATTACAGCAGTTCTTCATTGATTCTCTTATTGGATTAAATGGCTCCATGGTGTTGATGTATTTGTGTGTTTTTGATGAGTTTGTATTGATTGGTGTATGTTTTGGATCAGGTCTAAGTGTTTCAGTGGTAAGCGAAAGAGTTAAGTTGTGGTTTTGGACTGAAAGTTTGACCTATATGTATTTTTTTGTGTGTGTCAGTGGCGCCGCTGAGCCGATGCTGAATCTGCACCGCCACGGCAAATGTGAGAAATTATATTTCTGTTGTGAGTTTGCAATCTGAAATGTGATGGACTGCAAAGTCCTGGGTGCTTCGAAATAACATTAAGCATTGCTGGACTCAAAAACAAATGACTCTTACAAGCCAATTTCTTTGAGAAATTGCTCAGAAAGAGTCTCACGTTACAGCTGATTTGAATCACTAAAATGAATCCTTCACTAAAATTCACTTATCCCAAATATGGCAAAGCGATAGATGGATGGGTGGGTGGATGGATGAATTGATAGGTTTCTATATGTATGTATCTTTCTTATTCTTTCTACTTCAAAATGTCATGATTATGTACAGTTTCTTTTTTAATTATGAAATGTGTGTGCGCATATATATATATATATATATATATATATATATATATATATATAAGAAACGTATGCATGTTTTCTGATTAGTCTGCGTTCTTGAATTATCTCAAGTCGTCTCCTGTGACAAAGTTTATACTGCATCTGTGTGTTTTAAACTGGACATCTGCTCAAGTGTAAAAAGACCCAGTTGCTGTCTTCTATATCGTAAACACTCAACATGTGATTATGGAATTTTAATAAGAGGAAATCTGTCTGGTTCTTTTTCTCTCTCACACACACACACACATGCTGTATTTACTATACTGTAATATAAACTGCCGCTTGTCCATGTCTGGTGAATTCTGCTGCGGGCTTTCCTCATCTGATCTTGCAGAGAATAGGAGTGGCCGTGTTTGTTGCCCATTTAGGTATCTGGACCATCTGTTCACCGTGTGTGACACCTTGACCTTTGTTCTCATAAAGGTAGCGGTGCGTAACTAGGTGACCTTTTACACAGGGTCGCACTTCCAACACCTGTCATTCCGGAGAGTGTAAGATCAAAGGGATTATGATGTAATGTTCTAATGTGTCATCATATGCCCTCTTCCTCCTGCTCCTAACAGGCTGACGCCCAGCAACCACGACCGAATCCAGCGCCTACGGCAGGAGTTTCAGCAGGTCCAGCAGGAAGAGGCGGAGCCAGATGATCACCACCACGTCTACAGCTCGGAGCAGTCCTGGGTGAGTGTGTGAGCTATGTATGTGCACCCATGATCCCTGGACGTAGGCCCCATGGTCTCTGGGAGCTCCCAGGAAGGATGAGACTAAGTCCAAGGACCTGGCTTCAGGCCTGGGCTAATGCTAACCGCTAACCTGAGACCACTGCATGCAGGAGCATGTCACCTCTGACACTGACATTATCCGCTAACAATTCTAACATCACCATGTGTTCATCCATCTGGACTGATCCCCCATCCATTCATCTGTTCAACCATATCACCGCTGCCATGACTTCAGCAGATCATGAATTAAGGCAAGAACTGCGACTGGCTGAATGTATGTGTGCAAGATAAAAAGTGTGTGTGTCTGAGTTTAAAAATCAATGTTTTTAGACTGAAATTGTTCGGTATTTAAGATATGGAATTCAAATCCAGATCATTTGAATCTGGATTAAGTGTGAACTCAATATGATGATCTGGATTTAGGTAAGTTTTAACCTCTTTTGCCTTTAAAATGAAGCAGAAAGTCCTAAAAAAAAAGAGGATAGTTCACCCAAAAATTCTAATTCGGTCATGATTTATGCATGTTGTTCCAGACATGCATGACTTGTCTTCTGTGGGACACAAGATTTTTTTGTATTTTGTTTTTTCACACAGTGAAAATAATTTTTTTTGCTTCCCTATCCTAATGCAAGCATTCCTAATATACCTTATTTTTGGTTCCACAGAAGAAAGTTGACGGAATATAAATTTTTTGGTAAACTATCCCTCAAGAATGAGTTGCGCTTAAAGATGGTTTCAGAAGCTCTTCTGTGTGGATTGCTTTTAAAATATTAATTTGTAATCATCTTTCCAGGGAGAGAGTTTCAATTAACTGTTACACACGGTGTTATGTGTATTTTCCTTAATGTAAATTTCTCTTTTAAAATTTTTCATCCACTCAGCTTTAATGTATGGAATTATTTTTGTTGTTTCGTTTTGTAATGGTAGTGATTATTTAACTGCATTAAATGTATTTTTCGTCCCCAAATTGTCCCTAGTCTTCAAATGTCCAAAAACCCCATCCTAAACTTAAACCCTTTTTTTTGTACTCTGCCTTAAAAACCTTTTTTGTAAAACAAAATACTACAGAATAAAAATGGGTGGTTTGCTTTAATGATACAGTTTTGTTTCTGTAGCTGTCTTTCAAACACATCTGTCATTTCTTCGTGGAATCTTTCTTTTCTCAAAGAGATGAGGTGAGAATAAATGAAAAAAAAAAAATCCACTTTTTTTCTGATCACTAACCATTTTTCCTGAGTGATTGTGTGTCAGCATTAACATCATCGGCTGTTATAAATCTCATATCGTTACTGAACTCGTATCAGAACTTTAATGCCATAATCTGTTTAGCAAACAAATGGTACGTTCCTGTGACACTGATGTTGTTTTAGGCAGTGAAGTGTGTGTGCGTGTTAATGAACTGGGCTAAATGACCCGGCTCCACACATCCTTCATCCTTCAACACCTCTGTCTCCACAGCAACATGGCTGGCAAGCTGTGTCAATCAATCCCAGCATGCTGTTCTCCTTCATTAGAGTTAATGGAATTCTCCGTGTGGATCGGCTCTTGATTGAGCATGCCTGGGACGGCATTCATCTGTTTGACTGAGCGTGACGAGAGCAGGGAACTCAATGTAAATGTTGCCATAAAAGAAATGGATTCTTATGGGTCATGAACAATTTACCGCAGTTACACTGTTCTGAGTACAGAATAAAGCCGTGTGTGTGTGTGTGTGAGAGAGAGAAAGAGAGAGGCGGTGTTAAATGAGTCTTTTATTGTTTATAATTACACCCTTATGTTCTGTGCCGACCAAGTGTGAATGTGTGTGTGCAATTTCTTAATGAATTACATTAGAGAAGTGCTTCATTATGGTTTCACTGCAAATCTCCTTCAGCATAAAATGAACTGATATTCACTTAATGTTCATAGCATTCACCTAACATCCAGCTAACATTAATCTAACATTAATTTAACATCTGCTGTGTGTCCTCATTCCAGCCTCACCTCTCTGTCCATAATGTATGTCAGATGAGCTTCTGTAGCTCAACTGGTAGAGCGTGTCGCTAGCAACGCCAAGGTCATGGGTTTGATTTCCAAGGATCATATAAAGTGATGAACATAAACCTTGAATGCGCTCTAAATCACTGGATCTTAGAGGAATAAAACTAGAACCACAGGAGATGGAAAATGTGTGAATACTTTAAGCACAATTTTTGATATTTTTACATTTACTTACATTTTAATCAAATTTAATTCAGTAAATATACATTTCTAACCAGAAAAATCCATTATTTACCTGTACTCAAGTTTTTGTTTTCATTTGCATATTGTGCATTAGGAATTATTGTCAAGCAGTATATAGAGATAAATAGTTCTTGGAATAATTGCTTGTCCTTTTTAATGATGTGGTCATTTGAATAACGGTTAACAATTTTTATAATAATTATTGAGGACCATAATGTAGCTGCAATTCTGTTATGAAGAGTAATAACTAACTCCATGAATATTTTATGGGTTATAATCTACTCTAATGGTTTCATTAACAGCAGTAATGCGCCAAAGGTCATAGGACTGGTAATAATGTCACATTCAAACACATTTCTGCACAAATGTCACAGACCTCTACACAAAAACACCTCTGAATCCTGGTAAGTGCGTAGCTTGAGTGTTTGTGTCTGTATGTTTATAATGATCTTTCCAGAAATCATATTCTCTCTTCCAAATTTGTCTCTACTCAACTTTTACTTGTTTGCTTTAGTTTGACGTGTTAATAACTCCTGTTTGTGTTGCAGTCCAACTGCAGCTCTCAGACATCATCTGGCCGTCATTCGGTGTCTGTGGAAGTGCAGTTACAGAGGCAGGAAGCCAGAGATGCTTTCACACATGCTCAGAGACAGTACAGCTCTCTGCCACGGTACGTGTGTTTGGGAAATATTACGCAATGGTGCTGTTATTTATTGTGTAAAACAGTTAAACAGTCTCCTAAAACTTGTAATGTATATATTCACTATGATTTACTAACAACACTACGGATTAAAAGTGTTGAGGTCAGTAAGATTTCTTTATTAAGAAATGCATTAAATTGATTAAAAGTGGCATTAAAGACATTTGTTAAAAAAGTCATGAAAGAATAAAAAAAATTGTATCCGTTTCAATAAAAATATCAAGAAGCATAACTGTTTTTAACACTAATAAGAAAAAATTTTCTTCTTAGTGATCATGTGACACAATGAAGCACTTAGTTTTAAAACTAAAACCGTAAAAAAGAAAAATTGTTACTTGAAACAAAATTAAAATGAAGTAAAATAAAAGATCTTTTTTGTTTAACTTGAAGTACTGAAATAATGAAAACTGAAAAAAATTGATTTATAGAACTACATAGATTCATTATAATAGAACCAAAAGCTAATCAAAATGACAAAAATATTTCTCAAACAAACTAAAATTAATTAAATGCAAATAATAATTAAAAAACGATGAAATGCCATTACAGGAATAACTTGCATTTTGAAATATATTAAAATGGAAAAACTACAACATTTTAAATTGTACTAATGTTTCACAATATTTGTATAAATAATAAAAAGATAATTTTTACTGTATTTTGATAAAAATGAATGCAGTCATAGTGAGCATAAGAAACTTATTTTTTTCGAAAATAACTTTTGAATAGTAGTGTATATTTGAATATTAGTAAAATAATTCAGTTTGAACAACTTTTCTCTTTAAGCAAAATAAGTAAAATTTAATCTAATAAAATTCCTCTTCCCAATACTTATTAAATAAAGGAATTGGCTGGATTTTATTCATTTTGAAAGCTGACCAGTTTGGTTTTGATTGACTGTGATGGAAAGTAGAAGATACCGGCGAAAAATAGAATCTATGATATGTCCTTCCTGTTTCAGTAGGATTAAACTATTAATGTCTTTAAGAATATGTGCACACACAGCCTCTCACCTAGCCCATTTCTCCCTGTGTGTAGCCACCCTCGTAAGAAGCCCACCCCAGCCTCAGAGAGCGAGTGGGAGAGGACGTGTCCCACCAGAGACGGTTTCCAGGCAGCTAAAGACAGCGGCCGTTACTCCAGCTACCAGGGACCTCGTTCTGTCCCGCGCACTGTTCCTCGTTCTGGCTGTAGGAATGGCCCTTCCATTCCCCCAGCATCCAGCGGTTCTTCAGTGGGGGGCGGCTACAATGCACGTGTCCTCCTGGAGGCACAGGAGCTCCTGCGACAGGAACAGAGACGCAGGGAACAGGAAATGAAAGGAAGAAGCCCGTCAATTCGATTGGACTACGAATCCCAGGACTCCAAAGGACCCCAAAGACATGACGTCCCACCTTCCCCTTCCCAGGTTGTCCGGCTCAGCCGCATACACACACCTGAGAAAACCCGCATGTTTATGTCATGAGATAAAAGGAAGACCCTTTTCTCCTGTTTGTCAAAGAGGCAAAAGGCTTACAGATACAAACGGTTATTTGTGTGCCATTTGTGCACAGACTCCCAGAGTGCCTTTTCTTTGAGGTCACAGTGGTCCCGCCCAATCTGACAGCTCATTGGTGCACCCAGAGTCAAGAAGTCTCTTGATTTGCTGTGAAGACCTTCAAGCTCTGACAATCAGCCGGACACTGACCTGTTCCTCTGTAGAACTCGAGCAAAATGAGCAGTTTCCTGCTTTGCACAGGTTTTGATGAAGTTTTGTGAAGAACAGCTTGTTTGTACTTAGATTTATCAGACCTTTTCTTACACATGAGGTAAAATTGTCAGTTTAACATGTATTTGATGTCGTTAGTATGGAAAAAAAGTGGGACTGAGTACTGGTGGCCCAACAAACCTAGCGACGCCACTGGATGTAGTCACATGTTTAAAGAACTCTACAAATCTAGGTACAAAACACACAGTCAGAGTGACGGACTCCTGGGAATCCAGCGAAAAGAGAAAATCCCAAAAATGCAATGGAAAAGGAAGAAGGAAAGGAAATGGGGTCACGTATAGCAGGTCATTAATTGATGCTCCTCATTAAATTTTCAGAGCTCTTTCACACACAGACACAGAACCCACGAGCCACTGCTGCCTGCCAGGTGTGTGTGTGTGTGTGTGTGAGTTCCTGTCTCCCAGATGACCCACACTGAATTTTTCATCACACACACCAGCTGCCCCTGTATTGACAGGCCACAGCACTGTGTGAAAGTTCAGACAAAAACGATTGTCTTCCGTCAGTATCTAAAATGATAAAATATGTATAGCTTGGAAATAATTAAGTGTGTATGTTTTTTCCCCATGTGTCATTAACACATGTATGGAGAGTATGAGCTTAAAAAGAATTATGTATGTGTGTGTGTGTGTGTGTATATATATATATATATATATATATATATATATATATATATATATAGAATATATAATATAGAATGTTTAATATATGTGACCCTGGACCACAAAACCAATCTTAAGTCACTGGGGTATATTTGTTACAATAGGCAAAAAATTGAAATAAAGATCATGTTCCATGAAGATATATTGCAATTTTCCTACAGTAAATATATATAAATTTATTGTTGGATTAGTGTTATGCATTCCTAAGAACTTCATTTGGAC
Organism: Carassius gibelio; assembly: GCF_023724105.1. Lineage (NCBI taxonomy): Eukaryota > Metazoa > Chordata > Actinopteri > Cypriniformes > Cyprinidae > Carassius > Carassius gibelio. Next base: position 25,554,237 of record NC_068397.1, read on the forward strand.
AACTTTAAAGGCGATTTTTCTCAATTTTCAGATTCCAGATTTTCAAATAGTTGTATCAAATTTTCCCATCCTAACAAACCATACATCAATGGAAAGCTTATTTATTCAGCTTTTAGATGTTTTATAAATCTGAATTTTGAAAAATTGACCCTTATGACTGGTATTGTGGTCCAAGGTCACAAATTATTTATAGCATATATATATTTATATGTATATGTATATATATATATATATATATATATATATATGTATATATATATATATATATATATATATATATATATATATATATATATATATATATATATATACACATACACATACACATACAGATTTTTTTTCATTCATATTAAACTCCAAGTAATAGTCCAATCATGTTTTAAAAACTCTTAACTTTCAATAATTTGAGTTTCTTAAACTCAACTGGAGTAAAAACTATTGTTAATATTTTTATTTAACTTTATAGTATGCAGTGTGTTAAAATTACATTTCAAAAAACAGCCACAGACTGGTGGACTTTATTGATTATTTAAATAGAAAGTCTTTAGCTACTCACGTTCTTAGAGCCAGTTCTTGAAGCGTCACTGAATCTTTGAGATCTCAAACTGGAACTTTGAGTCTCTGGAAGTTCTGGGCTTTGAATCAAGAGCTCCCGTTGAGCTGACACACTCTGAGACTGGAGTGTAAGAGGCTAGGTCAGTGCTCTGTGTGTGCGTGTGTGTACGTGCGCGGGGGCAGTGCCATATGAGCCAGCCGATGCTCGTTTGACACATAACAGTGGGACACATGGTGTGCAACACACACTTCTGCCCAGGCACAGATGGTTGGGTGCGTTTGGTGTGTGTGTGAGAGAGAGGATATCAAGATAACATGAAAAGAGCTTCAGTACGACTCGACTAAACAATCAAGACATTTCAGTTTTTACTCTCGTCTTTGTTCTTCTGTGTCTAGTATGGAAATTAGCTTGTGATCTTGCCCTGCTCATCCTGTTTTTGTACATTTGCCTCCTTTTTTAACCCTTTCAAGTGAACAAAACCTCTTTTGCACCTTTTTAAATGTCAGATTTCCAGATTGTAACAATTTTAATGAAGAAGTGTTAAATATGTGGCGCCTTTGACACAGATTCTTTTATTTATGTTTGTATCCTAGCAACAGTATCCATGTGCTGTTCTAAAAGGTCAAAGGTCAAGAGCAGGCAGATATAAGGAGTTTCCAGTGGATTTTCTTTATTTTTTGTGTTGGTATGTTTACAGGACTCTGTACAGGGTTTTTGGCTTTTTGTTTTTGCCTTTGTGTCTGTTATTTTGTTGTTTATATGCTGTTCAGAAATCAGTTTAGAAACACAGCAGCTGTTTGGACTGTACAAAACTCTTGTAAAATAAAGGAAGGGGATGCTCTTCTGTTTGTGAGATGTACGTCGTCCATGAATCATCCACTTTCCTCTGGTCTGACATCTTTAGACTTTTTTTTCCTCCTCAGAAGTTGAGTCTACGTGTGTGCCGGAGTTATTTTGATGCCTGCTTTCTTGATCATGAAATGTTGCTGATCTTGTTTCCACCTTCTGTCATTTTTCCCTACAGCTTTCAGTTGTTTTGCATAATTAGTCATTCTGTCACTGATGAAGGAGAAAAGGTCGTCGGGGTCAGAGTTCAGCCAAAATAGAAAGTCTGTCGAGCTTTCACTCTGCTTACATCCAGATATAAAAATAATCTCCTCTTTATGGCTAAAAATGGTCAAATTAAAATAAGAAATCTGAAACTAACTCTTGATTTGGTGCTTCAAAAACATGCGTCAAAGTTGAAAATAATTTTTATTTTTTATTATTGTTTTTTTTTTTTAAGGTTTCTTTGGGGAAAAAAAATAATGAACCAAATAGTTGTTCCATTCCATACAATTCCTATAGCTAATGACACACACACACACACACATATATATATGTATATGTGTGTGTGTGTTTGTGTATGTATATGTATTTTTTTATGTATACGTATATATTTATTTATTCATGTGTAAACTAATATTTCAGATTTTAAGGGGCTAGGAGGAATAGAATGAAAGACAAAGATGCAAGGGGAGAGAAAGAAAGAGGCAAGGAACGCTGGACTGGAGCAGATGTAGCAGTCCTTCCTCCAGATGTTTGAAGGTGCCACTCTCACCTGGAACCTAGCGACAGATGTGCTAATTACACACAGACACACACACTTTTCCTTTTTTCACACATTTATTTTCCTCTTCTTCTTGTTGTGCTTTCTCTATCACACACAAACAATAAGATAAAACCCAGTGAATATTTCTCGCTGGCACCCGAAAGCAATATCCAGACGTTCCTGACTTAAATTTTTTTCACTTCTTTTAAGTATTTATGAGTTTTTGAGAGTGTGTATGTGTGTTTCTGCAGAGAAGAGGTTTTTGCTTGAGTTTGAGGATTAGAATTCGTAAATGAAAAAGGGCTCACTCTGACCCAGGGGCAAATCTCTCACACACACACACACACACACACACTACAGGAGAGGCTGACAGGCTCATCTCAGAGACAAAGTAGTGTGCAGGAGAGCAAATTCAACTGTTCTGCCAGTGAGTCCACATTTAACTGTCCCTGGATCAGTGGCTTGATGAACTGGGTTAGTTCACAGACAGCACAGAAACATTGACTAATGCAGGTAAAGACAGTTCTCTGAAATATCTAGACTGTTCTCTGAAATATCTAGGGAAAAAAATGACCAGTAGTTGCTATTGGGTTTTATAGCAAGTGCAGTGTGTTCTCGCAACCGGCAATGATAATTAAACAATCACTAATTAACCAAATTGATCCCAAACGGTGTGTATTCTTTATATACTGTGTGCTATTTTTATATTTTGTTGCCATTTCGTGTCATTTTATTAGCTTTTAAATTTCTATAGTTTAACTAAGTAATTTGAGTACTTCAGTTCAGACTTAGGGCCCTACTGTATTTTCAGCACTTGCCAAAGCAACATTTCTAATTTTCATTTACATTAAAATACTTCATCTAATGTCTATATTTATTCATTATATATTTGTAAATATTTTATTTCCACTTATTTCATTTCAGCGAAAACCATTTTTAACCGTTTTAGTTAACCTGCTATGTGAGCACATGAATTTTATGCAATAAACTTTATGCCTACAGAGATTTAAAGATGTTGGTGAAAGTATGCGGTTTATTCTCTGTTTTAACCGATGGGAAATTACAGAGACAAAACATGATTGTAATATTTTGTTTTTACCAGCAGGCAATTTTTTTAGAGTGAAAAAACCCATAAAACAGTAACAAATCACCCCCCCCCCCCCCTTTTTTTTATCTTACTGTGTAATAACAATTCCTTGAAATCTGCAATTTTATAATGGAATAAGTTTTATATTAAAAAAAAAATGTAGCTCTTTGTATTCTCACTGGTCACATGCTTCTTTTTCAGATTTTACATTGGCATCATTTTGCAGAGGGGCATACTGGATATATCCAACTGTAATCATGTGACTATGTACGCCAGCCATGTAAACACGATGAAATCAAGAAGGCCAGACTTTTATTTGTAGCACATAGAGTCCTTTTATATCATTTACATTTTATCATCTGTCTATTCATTAGTAACTTGACTCTGGAGATTACTTCAGTATTCAACGGAGATGTGAGGGCTGTGTGTTCTGTCCTATGAGGGTCAATCGGGAGAAAGAAGCAAAGAATTGTATAATTCAGAGGACAATACAGAGAGATGGAAAGCGACAGAGAGCGAGTGACCTACATTCTCAAATCACTATTCATTGATGTTTATTCCCATTTTGTCCCAGTGTTTTGACATACTACAGATTTAACGAAGATACATCTTGTTTTCAGCTCCCGATTGGACACGTTGCAGCTTCATTCATCCTGTCAGAGCAGCGCGCGCGCTTTCTGTTTATCTTTGCTCTTGGTTTATCACGTCGCAGCCGGTGATGGAATGGTCCTGCTATTGTGGGAAGCAGAGAGAGATTTCAGAGGTTAATGAACACGTCCACAACGAGTCGAAGACAATCAGCCCACCACGGCAAGCCTCGCTCTCTAGCTCCACACTGAAATAGTCTCTCTGTCAGCGTGGTATTGTCTAAGACTCTCAGTGGCCATTCACTCCACTTGAAGAGATTGACTCTCACAGCTGTAACGCAGCCAATCGCTTCAGTCCTCAGCCAGCGGTTGTCAATGAAAAGTGCTCTTATTAGATTTCCAATTTCAGATTTGCTCAGAAAACCATTTATGAGATGGAGGAAGGGGGCGGACACGTGGAAGTGCATATAAAAAGCACAAATCTCTGATATCCAGCATAATAATGTATCATTTTAATACGCCGCTTGCTAGAGTGCTTGATTCTAATTGGACAACTGTGGCATTCAGATATTTTTATATGATGAATGACCGCTCAAGTGTATAAATGACTGCTGTCCTATACTAGTTTTATGTATCTTATCACTTAATGGTTTCTCTCTCCTGGCAGTATAAAATAATTACATTAAATATTGATTTGAGTTAATATTTAATGGATAATGTAGCTACACTGAAACTGAAAATAAATGCTTATTTAAAAAGTTAACAGTCAGCACATGTAAAATGTTTTTAAAGGAATAGTCCACCTAAAAATGAAAATGTATATATAATGATTAAAACCATTGCTTCCAGCTAATATGGGCCTTCTGCCCATAATATTGCCATCTCCAGTGGAAATTTTGTCTTGTCTGAATCAGTAGAGAAATGTACACCGATCAAGCACATTAAGAAAAATTTTTTTTACTTTTATTCTGACGGCACCCATTCACTGCGGACGATCCATTGTTGGCAAGTGATGTAATGCTAAATTTCTTCAAATCTTTTCTGACGAAGAAACAAACTAATCTACATCTTGAATGGCCTGAGGGTCAGTATGTTTTCAGCCAATTTTCATTTTTATGTGAACTAATTTTTTAAGACTCTTACTTCTGTGTTTTCCATTTTAGGACCAAGAATTTACATTGGCCATCAAGCGTTGACCCTAAATGTTATCATGCAAAGGTAAACAAAACAGTTCAACCTTAAAATCGAACACTGTTGTTTTTAATATTACATTTATAATTATAATCATTTATAATAATATTAATATATTATTCATAATTAGTTAAAACATTTCCTTAGAATATTTAATGCAGTCTGTATTGTATTTCTTTCTTGTGTGGTAAGCATTTTCTCCACCCTTTTAAAAGTTGATAATCCTTTTTATTTTACAATTCTTATAACCCACAATCCTATTAATGCATGTAATGCAATCATGTGGTTAGTTACTTTTTAGTATTTGTATTCAGCATTATGTTTTTCAGACCAGATGTACAACCCTTTTTAGGGCCACCATCTCTTTCTCCCCACTGGCAGGGATTTGTCCTCATTGCAGATGTCTTCTGGCAAAAGTTACAGTCATATGATGCAGGAAGTGTTTTAGGCTCATGACACAGTTTCTGTTGAGTTAAAGTACTGTTTTCATCTGATCTGGGATCAGTTTTGTTGTCCATGGATTGATGGAAAGCGAGTCCAGGATCACAGCATAGAAAATATTCCACCGTAGGGTAAATGTATTATCAGTAAATGGCAATAGATTTTTTTTTCTTTTGTTATGCTAAAAGCACAGGCTGCTGATAATAGATCTGTCTGTGCTGAATGCCGACTGCTATGTTTTACACAGACGACCCGTCCTTGCTCATGCATGGAGAACTGTGTCACCAGTTACACATGACAGCTTTGTGTGTCACTCACAGTCTGGAGAAGAAACCTGCCAGCTGGCCAGATCGTGACACAGATATTCTTCATAGACTCATAAAACACAAACTTTGGATCTTTTGTTATGTGTGTTCACATGAAGATCTCTGAAATCTGCTTCACTGTTTCAGTCGGTGAAATTTGTCTAAACTTTTACAATGTAACCTGCAATTATAGCAGTAATGCAGGTGGGAAGTTGACGTGTCCTGTGGTCTGACATGCTTTATTCCATTTAAAACCATTTTAAGCAAATTGTCTCATTTTTTAGGTCCATTGCAATTTAAAGTCTTTTAAAGACTTTTAAAAAGAGTATTTTCCCATTTAAAATGAACAAGTGAATGCAAAAAAGTGGAACATGTCACATCCTATTATATACAGTACCATTCAAAGCTTAATGGTTGGTAATATAAAAAATATAAAATAATAATGCTTTTATTCAGCGAGGATGCATTATAATATTTCAATAACATGCCAAGGTCTTGACCGCAAAGAGCAACAGAACATTTTGTCCATTTGGTTTGTTTCTGTTTTATGCTGCATCACACGCAACATAAACATTCAAACTGGCTGAAATATATCTCCTTCGTGTTGGACAGCCAAATTTCTTGTTGCTGGAAACTCAGAACACAGTATGAACTGCCCAGGTACATTCAGATCATGAAAAAAAAAACATGAACATCTGCCTGAAGAATGGGAATCCCTGAGCTTAAGTGACCATCCTGTCTACACATGGACACATTAGTCAGAAATCATCTGGCACTTTTCTGCTGTGTTGTTAGCACCTGTTAAAGCACCTGTTACAATCTCCATAGATAAATGCTGAAAGCTTCCTTCCTTTTCTCTTTCTAACTCTTTCTCTATTGTATTGGAACAGGTTCTGCTTAGACAGAGACTGTGTTCATGCGTGCGGCTGTCATAAAGGGATTCTCTAACGTGATGTATTACCTCTTTAAACTCACAAATATGTCGGAGGCCTCACAGTTCTTTGCATATGGATCAAAAGGTCAGTCCCTGTGCTTAAACTCAAAGGTCACATTCATATATATCAGTCTTAGCTGGAATTACATCATGTTAGCAATGGGGCTGCTGCTCTTTGACTGAGAGGGGAAATGAAAGCGGCTTTGATCATGACCTTGGACAGAGACACAAGACAAGAGTCATAACTCACACACTCACACACTACCGGCTGCTGTCACTCGGGTCTGTTTAGCAAATCATTCTTTTTTTTTCAGTAAATCTGTGTTTTTTACATTTAAAGACTACATGCAGTGTGTTTTATGCCAGGATCGTCTGATTGTTATGCGTCATGTTCAGTATGATGGCCCTGTCCTTAATCTCACATGTGGACTATCGGTCTCATAATCTCCGTTTAAGCCTGGCCAAAAAAATCCATGAGATGGTACTGTGTCCCATTTATCAAAAATAATATCATTCTTTTAGACTGCAAAAACTCATTTTCTTACTACATATTTTCATAAAAAAGCTTTTACTTGAGAAGCAACACTATATAGGATACTATATATTATAGGCTTGTTAATGTATATTATTATTGTTTTAATACAGTAGTTCAAATAAATCATCAAACAATCCTAAAAAAAAAAGGAAAATGGTTTCCACTAAGATATTTTTTTAAATATAACTGCTTTCAACTGATAATGATAATAATTTTCATGACCATCAGCGTATTAGAATGATTTCTGAAGGATCGTGTGATGCCAAAGACTTTGCCATCGCATGAATGAATTATATTTTAAAATGTATTAATGTAGAAAATGTTATTTTAAATTTAAATTCATTTACATTTGATGATATTACAGTTTTGTTTTTTTAATCAAATAAATGCAGCCTTGGTGAGCATAAGAAAACATTTAAGCCATATATTAATAACAAAATGATAAACGGTAGAAAAAAATGATGAAAAAAAGAGACCCAGTGTTGCTCACATTAGCCACTGGACTGCTCCATTATTTGAATCCTCTTGATGAAATAAGCAGGACACGAGAGACACTGAGGGCCAGGAATCACAAGTTTACGTCTCTCAAGCAGTTTCTGAGAACATAACACATTCTCACAAATAGCTGATTTTGCCCAAGAGAGGCACTTAAGTTTTGAAAACGCATGCAAATATGCACAGCATGAAGAATGTGGCAGATTTAATCTGGTATATCTCGAGGGCTGTTTCTTATTTCTGTCTATCAATATTCAGGACTTGATATGACACATTTGGTAGTACAACGGTGGAATGCTTAAAACTAAAATGTCTCTTTAAGCTTGCGGGGAAGCGGGTCTGTTTGGCTGTGAGGCGATAAAGCATTTTAAATGACATCTTTGTGAATAATTCTATTATTATCCATGTTGCAAGAGTCCTGCCTTAGGGAAAAAGGCTGTTAGACTGAACTTCTCCTGTGGCACACAGATACAAACATATTGTCGCACGCTGAATCCTAATATTCAAACTAACTTTGACACACTGTCTCCCTGGATGTCCACGTCTCTCGCTCTGTGTCTGGCATACTCAAAGGATGGATGTGTTTTTGACTGATAAGCACGCAGACTAGTGATGAAACCTGTCAGGTTGATTAGCATTCATGCTAACATCAACATTAACAAAAGAAGTCAGCAGCAGGCCACGAACCTCTGAATAGCCAGGGTTACAGTCCTGAATAGTAATGTAAAATCATTTTAAGATGTTTATTTTGGGGGTTACATACTCTTAAAAGGGATTCCGTGCTTGACATTATTCTTCTGTTACTGGTTAAATATTTACGTTGAGACTGTTTAGACCGTTTTCAATGCATTGAACCCCAAAACTAGATGAGTCTAACTTGTGAATGAATCATTCAGACAAGTTTTGTGAACCAGATTAATAATTCATTTGAAAGATCTTGCTCAAAGAAATTATTCATACACAAGTTGGACATAAATTTTTATTCTCTTCCTCAAACAATGCTGTTGCATACTTTTTTTTACTGTACTCATATGGTACTTTTGGGTGCTTGAAAGCTTCAGTCACCATTCATTTTAAGTACACGGAAAATCAGAGCATGGAAAAGCATCGTTAAAGTTTCTCTTTTTTTGTATGTTCTGGAAGAAAGCTATATGGTTTGGAAAGACGTGAGGGAGAGTCAACAAAAGTTCTGAAATTTGAGGATGAAATATTTAGGTAAAGAATGGGATAAATAGTGTTAGCCATGAAAAATTTTCACTACCACTGGGGGAAACACAATGTTTTAATAGATTTCTTATAAAACTTTGAGGTTAAAGTTGTCATAAGACAATTTGCAGCAGGTGTTTTCTGTAGTAATGTATGTAGTTGCTCATGTTACTTTCATCAGCAAGGGTCTGACTATCATTCTTAAAGTTCACCATAATGTATGAATGGTAATGTATTATGTTACAGTTTTCTAATAAAGTAACTGGCCAACTGGCATATTTTTTACACATAAAAGCCAGTTTTCACTCACTTTTGGCAGATGGTGAAAGGTAATTTTGGACTGTGCTTTGGCCATACATTGTATTGGACAGGTTTTTTGGATCATTGTTGAGAATGAAAAACAAAACAGCTGAAAAAATACTGCTCTGGTTTTAGCTTAGTGGTTACAGGTCTGGGTTAAAAATGATTAGAAATGAGTTTCTGATTAGATGAAGTTGCTCTGGGGGAAACATACTTGTAAAGGAATGTGTGCTTTGTGTAGGTGACAAAATTTTAACCCTGTCGAAATGACACGTTCTGTTTTGAATGCTGTTTTGCCTTCAAATTTTTGTTTAACCCTTGTGTTGTATTCCAGTCATTTTGACTCAGAAAAGACTTTCTTTTTCCTGAAAATACTAATAAAGGTAATTTACTTTTTTCTTAGATTGTAATGCTAAGAAATGCAATACATCTCCTATCCTCTCCCTTTCTTTTTTTTTTTTTTTTTTTGCCCACAATAAGAATTTCGGTTTTATCTTCATTCAGTTAAAAAATAATAATAATAATAATTCATTCACTTTACAATATTGGACTGACAGTTGGACAACTTTTCTATTACAACAGGGTTTCTGGGCTCAATTGTGTATAATAATTCATGCTGTATTGAATTACACTGCCAAATGGCAGCATATATAATGAAAATGGGCCAAGAATTGATCCTTGTGGAACACCATACAACAATAGCCTTAACCAGCAAAAAAACTGATCCGTTTTACCTGAAACATCAGACTGAAAAAAGTAGCTTTACCAGCTGAAATGTGTAGGTCAGCTAGACAAACACCAAATCAACATAGGCTAGCAAGAGCCAACTGGAAATCCATTTTTAGAAGGTTAGTAACTACTAACAGTTTTTTTTCATACTCTGAACTGGCTGCTGTAATCAGATCTGTCTTTAAGTGCGATTCTCTGGTGGTTTGGACTTGTTTGAGTATATCACGTGCTCCAATGATTTAAATGCCTGTCTATTGTCTGTAAACTTGTGACCCACAGAAAAGATGTAAAAAGTTCATGTTAATGCTAAAGGACATGCCAAGATATTACAACACCCCAACCCTGTCTTTTCTTTCCCTCATCCTCATCATTATTTAAACACTCTACTGAGAGACTCTCAACCGTGTTTATCGCTGCCTAGAGCTGATTAACTGTCTGAAAAGTGTTGTGTGTGTGCGTAGTGCTGTTTATCAGTTGTTAGATGAAGCTCTCCAAATGCTGTAAACATTTTATTTCCCACTGCTGCGAGCTCAGAGGTCATTGTATGATAGAAAGAGTGCGAGAGAGTTCGTAGTTCTACAAACATGCCACCAGCTCACAAGTGGATAATTTAACAGCTGAACCTTGTTCAGCACTAAAGGAGAGCTCTTATGTCTTCTGTTTGGAAATGACAGGAACATAGACATGTTTGGAGGTTTATAGATTATGGAAGTCAGAGGTCTATTTGTTTTAAAAGCATTGTGCTTATGGGTTAGCATTTTTGGATTTATGGCCATTTACAGTTTTTTGAGTTTGAGGCTCATAAATATTTACAAGGGCCATTTTAACTGCAGCATTTTTGTGACTTTGTCTTATTTGCTGTTTTGCAAAAATATCTCTGTTCCAAATTCTAGTGAGCTGCCCGCTCACTGCCTGCCTTAAGGCAAAATCCTACATGTTGTGGAACCTCATAACTGACCGATTTGGAGCACTTGATTGTTTACAGGTTGCTACGCTAATGGTCCCATACTCTGAAAACACTAAAACAAACTTATTTTGTTTTATTTGCATTATTTAACTATTAAAGTTTATTTACAATCAGTATTTTTCTAGCATGGTTACACACCATTCAGAATTTAAATTAAAATGCTATTTTAATTCAATTTCAGTTATTTATAGGAGGGTTAGTTCCCCCCCAAAATTAAGTCTTTAATTACTGTGCCATTTGCAGAGAACCCTAAGAACTTATTTGGGGGGGGTGAAACGTAATCTGCAGAATAAGCGTTTTTAAGGGGGGAGAAGAATGTAAGAGAGTTAATTATGTTAATTTTGTTTTTTGTACCTAGGAAAATTTCAGTTGCATTGTTGTCAATGGAGGGTCAGATAGCTCTCTGATTTCATAAAGACATTTTTAATTTGTGTTTTGAATTGAGGTAGCAAATAGAGCGCAAAATTTATTGCGAGGTCAATGATAATGATTTTTTTTACTTGACCCGCCAAAATTTTAATTGGACCCATCAAAAATAAAATAGTTAATGTTTTTTTTTTGACTCTTGTAGGTTTGTATTATAAATAAATAATATTTTTATGACACCAAAATTATTAAGGTTAAATTTCACAATTCTTAATTCCAGTTTCAATACAACAGCTAAAATTACTAACCTAAGAAAGATGTTTTTTATATATATATATATATATATATATATATATATATATATATATATATATATATATATATATATATAAACATTATTAAGTATAACAAATGAAAAAAGTAACAAAAAAACATTTAATTTAATTATCCTTCCATTCAATTTAATGATACTTAAAGGAAGATGAATTAAAATTCCTAAGAAATTGATATGAATACTAAAAAACAAGAGTACTTTGTCAGCGTGAAATGAAAATTCACCTTATATATTTGCATTGTGAAATGCATGTTATTGATCATGTTGTGAATGATGTTTCATGTAAAAAAAACTAACATTTCACTTCGATATGCATCAAAGCAGAAGAAAAGATCTGATGCTATTTTCATTTTATCACGGCTTGACAACGTTGGCTTGAAGATAGATAGATAGATAGATAGATAGATAGATAGATAGATAGATAGATAGATAGATAGATAGATAGATAGATAGATAGATAGATAGATAGATAGATAGATAGATAGATAGATAGATTTTTTTGTATTCCAGTTTAAGGAGGAAGAAAGCGATGAGACAAAGGGAGCAGGGAGCATTTCCATATAATTTTTTTGTAAATGTTAAAATATTCATCCCTTTATTTTATCAGCTCCATTTTTTCCATAGACCCCTTTTGCTCATTTGCACTGTCAACACACTCATCCACTTTAATTATTCACCTTCAGTTATTTCACTCTGACTTTTCCGAGTGACCAAGCTCCAGTCTGGCAGAAGGATGTTTCTATGGCAACTGGCAGGAAACACATCGATTCTGGCTGAAATGACATTTGCTTTGCAATAACGATCTAAGCGAAGGATTTTCGCTTATGTTGTCGTTTAAAATTAGCTGCTTATTTTGATGCAGTGCAGGGCTGGATTAATTGCAGTCTCTCACACCATGTTAATGATAAAGACAGACTGCACAAATTTCCAGGTTCAGCTCGACGTACATTATCCCTGACCTCCAACACTGGAATCAGATGGGAAATTAAAGCAGTAAAGCAGACTGACACATCCAATGCTTCAATAAACCATCTGTTGCATTGTTTCAGATGATAAACAATAGCTTGTGTCTTTTGCCACATCACAATGTGGAGCAAAGAAAAGAAAATTAGATAAAGACACACGCAGACACATGCTCCCATGTGTTTCTTTAGCTTTAGGCTGTATTTAAATGCAGACAGAACTCAATACAGAAAGTCAAAGCAAAACCACACCACCCAGTGAGTCTGTCAATCAGTGCCTCTTTCTTTTTCTGCCTCTCTCTGTCTCCTTTTCCGTCTCTCTCCCTCCCTTCTTGTGTCCCTCTTTCTTTTCAATGTCATATCCCCAGAGAATTTTCTGTGTGTCTGGAATAAGAATATGAATCCGTCTTAAACTTTCCTTTTGACCTTCATAGTCACCCTTTTTTCCATGCAGTCAGTATTTAATGTCAGAACATGTGAAACATACAGCCAAATAATCACATGGTGTGCGGTCACAAACCAAAGGCATGTGTTCTTCTAATTTTTATTTAAAAATAGCAATATGCAATTTTTTTCATTTGTCTTGTCACTTATTTCCCATCCAGCTATTTAAAGACACGCGTGAATAGTAAAACCACGTTTGCGGTCTACGATCGATTCGGCGCAGCACGGACTATTTTGTGCGTGACTGTGTGTACATACAGAAACATTAGTGTGAGTGATTGTTGTGCCTCGTACCATGAAAAATGACAGACCAGACTCTCCACGTATATGCGGTTATATGTCTGTGGCAAAGGATAAATGACACTCGGGCGGAAGAAAACGATGCTTAATATAGACAGACAAGACACATGAGTCAAATACAAACCCTTCACATGCTCACACATCTAAATGTTGTTTCGAGATGATCAGTTAGCTCTGAGAGGTACAGAGTGTCAAATCATTCCTTATTTTGAAATTGTAAGCCATTACGATTCCAAATTACATTAATGTAATCCATTACATTACACAGACTACTTTTTATTACTTTTAGATTACTTTTGAACTGCAAATATGCAAATGTCTTATTTATTTACTTCAGGGGTTACTTCAAGTACAGTAACACTTTATTTAGTTAAAAAGCCCTGCATTACATAAAAAAAAAGAAATTGTGTGAATTTGTGTGTTTTAATATGTTTGAATTTGAAATTTTTCAAATCGTAAGGTCTGAATTTATGTGTGAGCATAAGTTCTGCTGTTATGAATTGAAATTTATAAAGTGGGATGTACCTGATGATCAAACATTCTAAAATTCATGTAAACTTTTTAATTCACATTTCAGAATATATTTTGCAATTTAAATATATTTTTTAATTTGACCCTTTTTTTCCTTTTTTTTATACACTCAATCAATCAGCCCTGACTTTAATTAAATAAACGTTTCCATTCAGTCCTCTGATTTTCTGAAATTGCGTGACGTGCTTTAACTAGGTTAACAATGGTGAACGGTCGGCACGGCTCATTAAGAGGCCTTCATGTCCACTTAAAGATGATTCCAGCATGGTTAGGATGTCATGTGAAAGAGAAGAAGAGCGTTTACCTCTCTCTGAAGTCCTTCTAATGTCCTTCCCCCGTTCCTTCATTTGTCTTATGGATTTTCATGCTCCGGCAGAAGGGGAAGCCTGCCACTGCTGTTCATGAGAGTTTTACTTTCGACCCCCAGCTATATTTATCCCATTGTGCTGAACTAATTGCTGTTCTGACATCACCTCTTGGAGAAGGACAGCTGATGAACAAAGCATCTGGGGATTATTTTTAGTTTGTTCTTAAGACGGAGCTTCAGGGACACACATAGAGGGAGAGAGACAGGAAGTGCTTTTGCAACTTGATACAATGTTATCTCAGTACCAGGACAGGAAATGGGGTCCAATCACTTCCTGTAGACTTAGAGCTTTGTTAAGACACTGGTTTGGATCTAAATATCTATTTTCCCACCTGAAGGAGGTTGTCATGGTTTTGAATAAGAAGTGCTTTTTTTTTATTATTAATGGTAATATATGTTGGTATTTTTCATTTATATTTTTGGTAACACTCCAGTATTGGGACCAATTCTAACTATTAACTAGTTGCTTATTAGCATGCATATTAATAACATATTGGTTGTTTATTAGTGCTTATAAAGCACACATTCTGCATGACTGTATTCTACATCCCTAATCTTACCCAATACAATACAATAAATTTAACAGCTACTTTAAAATCATAATTAATAGTTAATTCAAAGCGAGAATTGGACCTTAAAATAAAGTGTAACCCTATTTACAATTTGAAATTACGATTTGAAATATTCATTTTCATTTATAGTCTTAACTCTATAATTGTTAGTTAAAGTGTAGTTTTATTTTTTCTTTCTTTTGTTATCTATATTTTTATTTATTCTATTTTATGACAACCAAAATTAGAGCATTAACTAATATAAAAAGATTTTTATGAATTTTGTATTGTCAGTTTAGTTATGTTCATCATAGTTTAATTTTAGTTCCCTCCCACCCCCCACCCCAAGTTAATTTTTTTTTTTATTAATGCACTAATATGATTTTCAGGATTTTATTTAGACATGGTTTTCAGTTTAGTTAGTCTTTACTCGATTTATGTTAGTTTTGATTTTGTTTGAATTTTCCTATTTTTTCCCTAGTTTTCTATTTTAATTTTATGTAGCATATATTTTAGATTTTGTAATTTGTGCATTACGTATTATCATTTTCATGTTTAATGCAGGCATGTAAATGTTTCAAGTCTATAATATAGCTTTATAATATACCATTTATCAAAATCAAATTTGTGGCCATTTTTTATTTTAGTTCTTATTGAAGTCATAAACATGTATTAGTCTAGTTTAAGTTTTCCTCAGTTTTTTTATTTATTTTTTTATTTCAGTTAACAAAAACTGTTTCCATTCGGTTTCCTCTAGTCCCCTTTATAACTGCAACATCATGGCACCATATTCCACCCTTCCAATAAATCAAAACATCTCCATCAGACCACTCAGTAATTATGTTTCGTGCTAGAATATTGATTCCAGAATAGTCTCATGCTCTCTGCTATAATGACTGAGTTTTTTCCAGTGTTAGAGGAGCAGATCCTGGGCCAGTCATGTGTCTTCTTCACTTTTGGGGAAGATCCTGCTGTTCTGGTTCTTGGGCTGATTGTGTGTTCAGTGTTATTTAACAGACAGATTTAGCACAGCGTGTGAAAACTTCTCGATTTGAGGCTCACAACAGTCTAATATAGAACTCGCCACCTACATACACACCACACACACACATTACACACAAATAGCACGAAGCAGCCCGACGGCTTCCAGTCTCTGCAGGGTGTCTGGATATGGCAAATGAAATTATTCCCTCTCATACAGAGAGGAATCTTTCTTTCTCTCTCTCCCTTTTCCTGACATTTCTACTGCCTCCAAACAGAACTGAATTAAAAGCTCATTTGGCATGTATTGTGTCTCTTTGTCACAGAATGCTTGGGGCTAAATGGGGAAGAAGCAGCTGGTCTTAGTTACCTGAGAGAAACATCAGCTCTGTGCGTCATCCAGTCATGGTGCTGAAATTAATGATGGGACGAATGAGCAGTTTCTCTCTTGTCTGTCTTCTTCTTCTGTCTTTCTCTCTTTTGTATCTGCGGCTTGCGTTTTGGAGCCCAAATATGATTTGTAACTCTTTAAAAACCCATGAATTCAAAACTTTTTTGTGGCTTTACTGCAAGCTAGTCCATGTTTGCTTTGAGATATATATGCTAGCATACTCCTGCCGTAAAAGCAGACAAAATCATTTTTTAACAAATCTATGCATTTACAACTTCCAGGCTTTTCCTTACTGTGTAATAGGCCAAAAATTATGGCAAGTATTAGTCATAATCTTGTACTCAAAGTATCTCAGAATATTATTTATTTACAGAATATAAATATACAGGAATACAATTTTCTATACCTTATTTATATACGGAGTATCGATCTATCTGTCTGTCTATCTAACTAATTAATTTTTAATAATTTAATTATTCATCTTAAACCAAAGCCTAATGTGTATTTATTTATTTGTTTATTTATTTAAGTTAAATTATACATCTAATATGTATATTTTCATTTATTTGGTATTTTAGGCTAATATTTCAGTTTATTTCATTTAACAAAAATTATTTTAATAATTTTCGTTTAAGTTTTGGTAAACGACAGCAAAACTGGTCCTGTCATTACTGTTTAGCAAACTATTTACTGAATAAAACCTACAGAAAAGGAACTAACAGAGTTTCGCTTAAATTAGCATGTCACTCATAGTGTGTTTGGCACCATATGCTGGTGTGTAGTTAATGATAAATGTATATTTCAAAACAGTAAAAGCACATATTTGATTACAACAAGAATCAATGGTTAAACTTAATAAATGCAGTTGTAAAAATAGAACAAAATGGAATGAGAAATGCCGTTATGAATTATAATGAGGTCTTTGTTGCATCACATCACTCGCTTGTTGATGAGGTGGTAAGCAAATCTGTGCTGCTGAGATCATTCAGTGTTCAGCACTAAAATCAAAGTAACCTTCTTCTTTTATAAAGCTACAAAACACACTGATGTCTCAATTAGCTTATCAGCCTGAACACAAAAACATTTGTTGAGAGCTTTGCCTGCAACAACAACTGAAGTCGGCCAAAGAACAGACTCAAGAACGCTCAGATTCTCGCTCTCTAGTGTGTGTCTGTTTTTAATGATGGCTTCAGTCTCTTTTGTAATTAGATTAAAAACAACACGTTATCTTAATGAGATGACAGAATTAAGAAGCTTAATAATATCAGACTTTGGTGCCCTGCTCCACTGATTACATCGTTAATTAAACTGCGCTTTAACGAGCTGAATGGATTAACAATTAATGCTAAAACCAGATTTCTCTGCATGACTGGAAACAAAATAATATTATACATTAATGAAGGTGTTTCATTATGTGAATACTAATGGTTCTGTGGCACTAAAGTTCACTCTTATTTTACGCAGCTGAAGGTTCACTGGGTGGGTTTTCAACTGTGAGAAAATTATGGAACTTGCATGGATTTTTAAACATGGTATTAACCTATTTTTCTGGACATGTACCATGTTATTCTTGGAAGTACACCATATAAATACCATAGTACTTAACTTTTAGTGTTTTGCATGGGTACTTCATATGAATACCATAGTACATTTCTAAATGATCTCTATTGGTAAAACCATTGGCAATTTATTAGTGAATTTGTGTTCACAATATTCTGTTATTTATTGTATAGTTAAGTTTGTTTTGCAGCGTTTCGTGGTTGGTGAGACTCTAGGTGGAACAGAAGCACAAAGTCAGCATTTATCAGTTTTATGACAACACACTAACACTATTTTCCCACAGTCTTTCTTGAATATTGCAGAGAAAACATACTCTACCAGAGTCTCTCTCTCTCTTTCTCAAACACACACACAATTTTAGGGGTGGGACCCAAGGGAGGTTGTTACCTGTGCTGCACATCCATCTCTTGCACAATTAGCATAAAACACAGCGCACACACATATAATATCACTCTCTCCCTCACTCTCATGCGCACAGAATTGACCTCTGTACATTAATAAGAAAGTATGTATGTGTGAATCTTTATACCTGAAATTCACGGTAATTACCAATGTAAGCTGCAAAAGATCACAGACAGCTAGAGGAGATATCAGTTATTTTTTGCTCTCTCTCTCTCTCTCTCTCTCTTTCTCTCTCTCTTTGTATTGTTATATACAGTATATCAGTTTATTTATTGTTTCCTTTTTATTCACAGCCACTTCATTTAGTTCAATTTTTTATCTACTTCATTTTGGAATTAAATGTTTAGTTTCAAAAGTTTGATTATATTCTGCACACTGACATTTTCATTTTTCTTTTTTTCTTTTTTGCACACTGAAAGTCAAGCTGATTGCTAACTGCTCATTCATCAAACATGCACTCTACACACAAAAAAAAAAAAATCCATAAAATTTATCATAAAAAATCAACATTTCATGTGTTACTGTTTTAACTTAAATTTACGGTTAAATACCGTAATTTCATTAACTGATATAATGTTAATATATCAACCTATTCAACCGAAGTCCATCATAAGCAGCTTTTAAATGTTTACATAAATAGAAGATGCACAGTGTCATTCACACAAACACTAAACACTATCATGGTAACACACATGAAACTGAAATAATGCAATAAACATTCATTTAACAACATTAGGTGTAACATACAACCCTATTGTAAAAGTTTTTCTCCTAAAAGAAAAAACTAAGAAACAATTATTTCAACAAAAAAAAAACATCATATTTGAAATTTAAGGCAGGGAATTCTGGGAGTGTCAATTTACGGTTATTCACTGTAATTTATACATTCTTTTTCACTCCCAAAAACTACAAAAATAATAAAATTACATGTAATGTCCATTACAGTTTTTCATTGTATATAGTAGGGGAATTAACTGTTACCATTTACCATTTAACAGGTTTGTACTGCAGCATTTTAACCATTATATTCACAGTCCTTTTTTATAGACACACTCATGCTTCACACTCTTTGTGTGCTAATCTAACTGTGGATTTGATCATGTGTGGTTCTTTTTGTTAATTTTTTGTTAATTCTATATTTAACATTTACATATGTTTGTATGCTCTGTATAAAATTGTTTAGATGTGCCAGCTGGAATAGAGGTGGAATAGAGGTAGGACTCAGTGTTATATAATCTAGGGAGTTTCTTTGTAATTCTCTAGTGTGTGTCTGTTAAACACCTGCTAGTTCACTACACAACTATGAAAAACTGCTAGTGTGCTACATGCCTTAAGAAAATTACCCCATGTTTTTTAATAGTGAATCATTGTTGGGATGTGAAGAAACTTTCAACCAGCATAACAAAAAAATGGTTTTGAACCAAATCACCTACCCCGCCTTTAAACTATTATTAGAGTAGCAAAACCATGGATAATTTGTGGTTACCATGGTTTAAAGTGTGCTACATTTCAATACAAAGATCTACTTTCACTTTGAAGAACATCTAGCGTGCAACAGAAATATAAAGATCTGCTAGTGCACTGTATAACAAAAAAACAAAAACAATCTGCTAGTGTGCTACATTTAAATATATGCTTGATCACTAGGCCATAAAAGACTACAAAAAGATCACTAAAAGAACAGCTAGTAGATTACACAACTATAGAGATCTGCTAGTGTCCTTCATAACTAAAAACAAACAGCTAGTGCACTACATAACTATAAAGAACCACTTTTGTGCTACAATTGAATGTAAAGATCAAGGTTCTAGTGCACTGATTTGTTAGTGGACTGCATCAACACAACATGCTTCTAGAGTGAAGAACGGTTTCAAAGATCTACATGCTGTTTGAATCAGACTCATATTAGCAGCTCAAAGGATTTAATGAATACCTAGTCCACTGTAGTTTAATTACATTTACATTTACATTTAATCAAGTGTAAAGCACTAAAAGAATAAAAGACAAAAGAGTACCACAAATGGCGAATTATTACCAGATCTTTGAGCATTGAATGAACACCATGAACAAGATGAATTAATGATGATTAGAAGTCTGTTAGTGTAAAGGTTTATTTTTAGAACGGTTGCTGTGCGGGTTTGAAGTCCTCTGTTCGGTAGCTGGCGGGGGTGGGACAGGGTTTTGGGGCGGTGGGTATGTCAGGACGTTGCATCAAGGCAGCGTCCTCTGAGAAAAGACAGTATTCCCACAGGTTCCTCCCTCCCTCTCTGTCTCTCTCTCTCTTTCTGCCTCTCTCCAGAGAACGTGACCATGCTAATGAGCCTTTTGTTCGCTGGAACCATGACATGCTGAGAGAAGCTCTCTCCCTCATTCACACTGATTTTCTCATACACACGCAATGCATGTTGACTTGTACTTTTCCTAATGTTCACTTTTAATGATCCCAGTACACCATAAACAATACTTCAACAAAGGAAATTAAATCATCCTTGATATTTGCCTTTGTTTAGTTTATTTCTGATATTGAGAAGGTAAATAGCTTATTTTAACCATTTGGACACTGGCGAGTAACAAATGTGGCTGTAGCCAATTGTTATACATTCTTCAAGGATGTTAATCGCATTAATAAAGATGAGATGCGTGACTAGTGGAACAGTTGACTCCCCTGTCCAAACCTATGACTGTAACCAAATGACGAAATCAAACAGTTGTGGTGTTTGATGTGTCTGCCTCCATTAGCATGCAAGCACAAGTGTTGCTTCAAGAAGTGATGCAATATCAAGCACTGTTTATTTTCTAGCAGAGTTGTGCAATGCGTTATAATTGTCATCAGGTTTGTGAGTCATTGTTTAATAGAGACCGATGAAACTCAACTCTATGTGGTAATTTGTTTATGTGGGGGTTTGGGTTCCTGGGAGAGAAGTACTCCTTGACAGCCTCTCCAGTGAGAGAAATAGCAACAATTATAGTATTTTTAGGTTACTAACAAGCACCAAGCACACTGTTTCTGCAACAGACATGAATGAAATTCCTCTGATTTAGATTGAAAGAGGGGCTCTGGTCATATCTTGGTACATAGGTGCTATTTTGACTTGGACCAATAGACAACCACGTAGCTATGCCCTAACTTCATTGCTTCATATTGCTATACAAAAAGTGCTCGTAGACTACTAAGATCTCCTCGTGTGTTATATTTAAATATAAAGATTTGTATGTTACTAAAAGAACAGCTAGTAGATTACACAACTATATAGATCTGCTAGTGTCCTTCATAACTAAACAGTAAAAACACATATCTAGGTATATAGGTGCTATTTTGACATGAACCAGTAGGCAACCACGTAGCTATGCCCTAACAATTGCTCAGAACACCTTAGCAACCACAAAGTAAGTCTTGGTAACCACTTATAATATAACACTAGCATCATTATGGTCAGTACAAAGCAAATGGTCAAGAACTGCATTTTTTTTATGCTCCACAAATGTGATCGATTGATTGATTCATTAATTTTTTCATTGATTCATTCAATGATTCATTGATTGATTCCTTCATTCATTCAAAAATGATGCGTTCATTCTTTCAAAAATTAATTATTTCATTAATTCAAAAATTATGCATTCATTCATTCTTTAAAAAATTATGCATTCATTCATTAAAAAATTATGCATTCATTCATTCTTTCATAAATTATGTATTCTTCCATTCATTTATTCATTCATTAATTTTTTTACGTTCATTCATTCTTTCATAAATCATTAGGAACATTTATTTTTTTATATGTTTAAAATATATATATTTTTTCAAATCATATTAAACATATTAAATGCACTTCAATGGGAAGTAAATTTGTTTTTTAAATGTATTTTGTATAAGATAAATATATTTAGATTGAAAATATATTTTTAAAAATGGTCAGAAATATATTTAGAAATCTTAAGCCTATTGAAATAAATATAAAAAAAGTATTTTAATTTTCTATATTAGCAATACATATTCTGGCCATTTTTGGGCCTTTTTAAAATGTCTATTTTTGTTCTGTTTTTATTCCAGAAAGGGTGAAATGTAGTTAGTGATTTAGAATGTTTCGTATCCCTCACTCAGTCAGTATATGTGCATCTGTATCTGCTCCAGCACATGTTGAGAGAGCTGAGGCTGTTCCCTCAGGGCACAGAGTGGAACCCTGAGCTTTCCATGGTTACATTGGCTTCTGTTTGAAATGGCTTCCAAGAAAGAACGGATGGATAAATGGATGGATGTGTTTGGTTGTTTACCAAGACTTTGTTTGTAGGAGTTGATGAATGCAAAGAAAACGTGATAAGATGATCAAAACGTGTAAATGTTAGTTTTAGCGCTGTAGGCATGCATAGATGTCACCTGTTTCTGTGTTCAGGAAAAAAATCCTTCAGCTAAAAACCCTTGATGTATTAAAGCCTTTAATGAAAGTCTTCTCAAGCATTCTCCCGTGTATGCGGTGAACAAAAAAATCCCATCATGCTCTGCTTATTTCATACTGTTCCAGCATTGTTTGTGTGTGTGTGTGTGTGTATGTGTGTGTGTAAAACACAGAAAACGGGAAAAAAGAAAGGGACTGTGTATGTGTAAATGTGCTCTGCGTTCCTTTTCAGACCATTTGGGGACATCAGAATTCAAATCTGCACAAATATATTGAAATGCATTGATAGCTGTCACATAAATCACAGACTACATAGATCTCTCTCACACACACTGTCCCTGTGCATTTCTCTTTGCTTTATTGAATGAACTAATTTTTCATTTTAATTTTTTTTTTCCTGAAGTAGAGCATGTAGAGGCATCCAGATATAAATCTAGATCATGCACATCAGTCGGTTGACACACAAGTCCTTGATGTGACATTTATTTGACATTTGAGGAGATTTCTGTGTGGAATGAGGTGATATTACTGCAGTAAAGCAGAGATAACGCTGTTGACAGAGCTGTGGGAGATGGCCACTCTACATGCTTCATATCTTCTGAGAAATATTGATGATATTCTCTCATGATATTTTTACATTTACTTAAATATGTATAAGGCAAATTTGTGGGTCCAAAAAAAATTGTCATTCAGAAATCTTCATGACTGTGATGTCAAAACAAGGAGTGCATTAACATACTGTTATACTGTATGGAACATATATACTGTTATTTCTAGACAATAGAAGAATACACTGATGTTACTTTCGATGGAGCTAAATATGACACCTACAAAGATGGTCAGTACACTTGCTACAGAACTAGTGAGCAGACTGAGACATTGACTAACATCACAGATTTTAATGCAGCAAATATGTAGGACATGGCCACTTTAATCATGTAAATCCTGAATTTTTTTATTTTTATGGAACCGTTTATTAAATCTTTGGATAGATTAAAATAAAAATAATAATTAAAAAAAAAGGTTTGAATGTGTAAATATGTTGAATATGTGTCATAACTGATACATCAGACTTAATGGTTCATAGGCTATGGTATGAATATGGAACACATCACTTTTATTCAGAAGCCCAAACTGAACAAAAATATGCCGGTATGAAATTGATAGCTTTTCATATAAATCATAGAGATCTTTATAACCTTATAGCAGACAACTTACATGAAATGTACATTAATTTTAGTTTTCACTCTATATCTTTCAATCATATGTCTTAGTAAGATGACATTTAAATGCTTAGTTCTTTATTATGTAGAACAAATATAATGTAATGCAATTCAGTGATGACTGAGAGAGATAAATAAACTTTCCTCGAAATCAAACTTAACATGCTGTTTTTAAAAATATCAATAAATATAAATAACAGTATACAGTAAAAGTCATTCTTATTCATTAAAGATTTCACTGCAAAACCACACATGTAAAAAGTAGTATCAGTCTGAAGGCAGAAGGGATGCAGTAGATTGTGTACCACAGGTTTTTCAGCCATGTTTACATCATGTTGGTAATTCAGAGACCTGTATCATGCATCAAACATAATACACTAGGTTTTATAGCCTTAAAGCTGGCGCTACTCCATCAGGAATGAAAGGGGTCCAGGGTCAAGCTTTTATCTCAAGTCATTTTTATGATCCCAGAGCAGCTTGAGCCGCAGAAACACGCTAGATTCAGCATAAGGCATATCTGTCTTTTTTTTTAAAGCACAAAAAGTGACTCACATAAAAGCAGGGAACAACAGAAGGCAGTGGTTGAATGCGTGTGTGAGGGAGAGGGGTAGAACAGGGGTGACAGTAATTGACTCGCACCTGTTGATGCACGGTCATAATTGCAAACTTCAGTTGTCACCATGGAAACATGCCACGTTCCTATGGTGACATGGAGTGGTTTTCAGGGACACAATATGATTGTGTGTGTGTGTGTGTGTGTGTGAGGCTTTTCTGTTGCTCCGATCAGCTGTGATTCAACAAAGCATATCATGCACATTGAGCTCTTGCTGTTTCTGTCGTCTCCCCCCACAGCTACCCAATAGCTCCGGTTCTGTCCCGGCAGAACGGGGGGAATCCTGGCAGAGGAGGCACAACATATCACATTCCTAAATACAAAATGACTGTGTTTCTCTTCAGGGACCGGTAAAGTATCTCTCCGTCTCAGCCATCTATCAAAAGTGTCTGTGAGTGCATTTGATTGACTGGGTGTGTATGACTATGTGTGTTCGCTGTGTGATATATGATGTAATATCAGAAATTTCTCCACATGCACAACGGCCTGAAGCAACAGAGCGGCAACACGTCCCACCCCTTCCGCCCCAGTCTCCCTCTTTCTGCATGAAAGAATGATAAATAGCTTCATGAAACCAGTGTGTAACACACACTCATACACGCACGAGGCTGTGTGGAAGGTCAAACTGTATGTAAATGATCTGGGTTTGGATTTTGGTCCCTGCAGATGTCGGCTCCGCTCTGTGATTCTGAGCAATAGCCAATCAGATCTGTCCGCTGAGCAGACTTCCTGTGGCTGTGGAGGGCTTTCTTGTTTAATGACAGACTAGGAAAGAATAACAGAACAGCCTCCAAGCATGTAAGAATGATCGGGGAGGGGATGTAAAATGAAAAAGGAATGAGAAAACAGGGAGAGAAAGTCAGATAGAGTGAGAGAGGTATGAAAGAAGGTGGAAAGTATATGAACTGCTGACTTCGTTCTAAATGGTTAGTCGATTATGCAAGTGAATTTCCCTTTGAAAAGTGGCTGACTGACTTTGAGCTGAATAATGACACTATTATCTTCTGTAGAGCTGCTTTATTGTTGAAATGAGTTTGGTTCATAACTAATGGACTAATGAACTTAGCACTTAATGCTGAGACTGTTAATGAATCAATATTGAAGTAAATTGAGCTGAATAATGACACAATTGTCTTTTTAGATCTGCTTTACAGCTGAGATTATATTTGTTCTATAATTGAAGAACTGTGCAGCATTAATGCTCTTATTTTCTTGTTTATTACTGTGAAGTTGCTTTGAAACAATGCGTATTGTATAGAGCACTATACTATATTAGGGATTCCCAACTTTTTTGTTTTTGAATGAATCACAGTTTGGGAAACCCTGGTCTAACTCAAAATATTCAGAGTGATTTTATTTTTATTTTTTTCACAAAACCAATTAATTTAGATGTTACCACTTGATGTTATGTGACAAATATTTAATGCATAAGACTGTAATGGTTTATATGATATAGTGAGAATTTGAGAAAAAACACATAATTTTTATTCAGAGGCCCAACCTTAACAGAAAATATGCTATTTGGTAATATGAAATTTTTTAAAGCTTGTAATGTAAATCAGAGGGACCTTTATAACATTCCAGCAGACTACTTGCATATTAATATCAGTTGTTACACTATCTATCAATAATATGTCTTAAGATTATATTTAAAAGAACAAGTTTATTTAGATTTTAAAACTTTTACAGTTTATTTCAGCCAAAAAAATAAAAAATAAAAATAAAATAAATAATTATAATTATTATTTATTTTTATTTTTTTGCCATTGTGACAATATTTAGCTCTCTTCTCATTTTCATTGCTTTTCTGCAAAAATACTGATATATTAATTAATTTATTATTCTATAGAATTGTTACACCATTGTATTTCTAGTATTGTCTTCTATTATCTAAATAATAAAATATGTTGTATTACAGTCATGAGAATCACCATTGGGAATAATGAGAGTGTCTTTTGTTATGAAATGTCACAATGCGAAATAAATAAATAAATAGGCTTCTTTCATTACACAAAATAGGATTTCTTTTCTTCTACTTCTTCTTCATCTTCTTGTTTTATTATGGGGTAGAATGTGACCAGGACGTGTTCTCATCAGATCCAGTCGTGCATGAAAAAACTATCAGGATATTAAACTGTGCTTTTGTTTTTTCAGCTACGTGACTTTAAAATATCGGGTTTGGCAGGAGCTCATATCTGGGCAGACTAACTCTAAATCTCTCTGTCTCTCTCCCTCTTTCATTCTGTCTTTCTCACTCAGGGTAGCAGACATCTCTGCGTATAGGGGCCTGAGGCGCTGTTCAGTGTGGCATCATAAAACAGGCTGGAGAAGAGAGAGAGAGAGTGCGTGTTTGTGAGCAGATTAACACACTGTGTGTTGGGGGATTTCAGCTGCTCTGGCTAACACACACTCAGTGTCTGATTGAAAAGCCCATCCGAGGCATACGGACCGAGTCAGAGTGCACTGTAAGCTGCAGATTCATGTCAACAGTCTTTAGCCTTATTCTAAATCTTGCTGCTGGAAATTTTCCTGGAAAATGTAACAATATTTGTGTGTTTGTATGTGTATGTGTATGTGTGTGTGTGTGTGTGTGTATGTTTGTATGTGTGCATGTGACAAATCTTTATCTCTCTCTGACAAAAGCTTGTTTGAATCAGTAAGCATTTATGGTGTTATCTGACCAGCTCTGTGTTATCAGCAGACATTCATCACCATGACAGATGCACAGCATGCATGGAAATGTGTGTATGTAAAATAGAAGCGCATGCACTCAAAACAGCCACTTTTACTTACGCTCTTAAAAATAAGGTGCTGATTTTGGCATCTTTTTAACATCCTTGAAACCTTTCCATAGCACAAAAGATTCTTTGGGGAAACCAAAATGGTTCTTCTGTAGCTTTAATGAATAGACACACAAGATGCTTTTTCAGATTTGGAGAAACTTAGCATTTTATCTCTTGCTCACCAGTGGATCATCTGCTTTGAATGGGTGCCGTCAGAATGAGAGTCCAAACAGCTGATAAAAAAACATCACCGTAATCCACACGATCTCATCAAAGGACATCTTGTGGATTAAATCTGCATGTTTGTTAAAAAAAATCCATAATTAGGAAGATTTAGACTTCAAACAATTGCTTCCTGCCAAAATACGAGTCCTCTACCCATAATATTGCTTAAAAATGTTGTGTTGTCTGAATCGGGAGAGAAATATGCACAGATCAAGAACCATTTATTAGTGAAAGCAGTCCAAAACTGTTTTTAACAAAAATGTTGGTGGATTTTAATGTGTGAGGAAAACGGGATGGAGTTTTTCACTAGAAGAAGCATTATTATGGATTATATTGTCACTGAACCATGCTTCTGTATTATAAAGACATGCACTTAAAAGTGCACTCTCCTGATCGGTTAATTGTATTTGCACCTTGACTTCAGAAACATGTCTTTTATTAACTGCTCAGTAATCTTGAGAGAATTATTTGATTAATTATCGCCTAGGGCTGTCGACAATCAGCGTCTGCCACTGGATAATAAGACAAAAAATATTTCTTTTTTTTTATTCTGTCATCATTTTCTCACCCTAATGTTATTCCAGACCCAACCCATTACTTTCTTCAGAGGAACACAAGAGCAGATGTTTGCCAAAACTTCACAATTGATCAAGTGAGCTGCAAGAATCAGTGGCATCACCGATGTGTTAATCAATCACAATATTACACTATAAGGACCTCTTTTTTGACTTTTTGAAAAGAGCAGTACGAACATTCTTCTATTAATCTGCTTTTGTGTTACACACAATAAAGAAAGTCAAATGGGTTTGGAATGACATAAAAAAAATTATTCACAAAGACAAAACTTTCATGTTTGAGTGAATTATTCCTTTGAATGCTACTGGATTAGAGCCAAGATGAGGGTCAGTGCCACTCTCTGAACTCTTTAATAGCCAAATCCATACCTCTGTGAGCAGAATGCAGTGGGGGGAAAAGGTTTCGCCCCTCTACCTCTTCCTCTCCCTCTCTCCTCTCTCTCTCCCTGTGGATGATCAGATTGCAGCGCTGGCTGCTCTGGTGCGCTCTGAGCTTGAAAGTGACTACGTGCTACACATTTTTATGTCACTGTGTCACCAGCCAGAGAAACAGATTCCTGGAGTTGGCGCGCTCCTAATCCTTATTGCGATGTGCAGAAACACATTTAAGCTTAATGAGTTTTTCACATAAGTTTTTCAAAAAACATAAGCTATATAATACAGTAATAGCCAACATATATCCATATTATGAACGCGTTTAATAAATAAAATGCAAATGTTAGGAATGGTAAAGGTGCGCAACTGAATCAATATGGTTTTATGGGACATTTAGGCAGTAAGGAAATTATTTGGGTTGAAGTTTTTGGTTGAGGTTCGTTTCACGCAACACAAATATTTAGCTATATTTAAAACAATACACTTATTGATTTTTATGAAATATTTCTAATGTAAAATATGTAACATTTTTGCGATTTGTTTTTAACGCAAAACGCTCGACTATCGTGTTGGCCTCGGGCAAAAACGACTATTTAGCGCACTATAGCTGTTACTAACTTGTAATCTTACTTCAGTAGTTGCTAAAACCATGCTTGAAAGCGTGTATATATATATATATATATATATATATATATATATATATATATATATATATATATATATATATATATATATATATAAAACAATGCATAGACAAAAACGAGACAAACATTAAAGACCCCCCTCAGTCTTTTGTTTTGATTTATTTTTGAGGGTCCTAGTTAGGGGTGCTAGCTCCCCCAGAACCCGTCATAATTCGCAGCCTGCTTTGAGGGACATCTTGTTTGAGCACTGCGCTCCCACGCAGAGGAGCGCGAAGTCTCTTTGGTTTGGCTCAGAGTCTCCGTGTCTGGTTGGCAGAAAGAAGGGGTTAGAGGGTTTGCTCGTTTCCAGTCCTGCCCATTCTCTCTCAAGGAGGAGGAACACGAGCAACCAGTGCTGCGAGAGTTTTGACACCCCCAGTCCTCAGATCGGATGCTGACACATTAACACCAGAGAGAACCTGTTAAATATACCCACCAGTGCCCGTCTACGCGCGACAGAGAGAACGGAAGTCATTTAAGGGAGTGACCCGACCGCGCGCCCGCAGAAGCGCACACAGCCCGTTGCCAACGAGCCGAGGACGCGCTGTCAAGCCTCTCCAGACTTGGATTATGAAATTTTACAGCGCTCACTGACTGTGCAAGATTCTCCCGCTTTCCAGGGCTGTGAGTTTTTTTTCTCCTTCTTTTCTTCTCTTTATGGAAGAGGAGACAGCGGTTCCCTGATCTGAGTGGCAGGATCTCTCTCCAGCTTCTGAACTACCGCGTGGATTCAAAAATAACTCATACACGAAATCCTGAGGATATAAGTGAACAGATTTCTTTGAGGATGTACTGGCGTTTGCTCTGCGTGACTCTAACGGGATTGTCCGTGGCTCGCGCTCTTACGGGTGAGTCGGTTATTGTGGTGTCGGCACGGCACGGTTTCTCTGCGCACGGGAGAGCTCTGTTATTGTTATTACTGTCGTTTGATATCGATGCTCACCTGTAGGGCTGCTGTTTCAGAAACAGGTAGAAACCGTATCTGATGAAGGGAGAGATCGTTCGTTACGCACTACGTACATTCTTCTTTTAAATAAGTTTCCACACTGTAAAAAGTGAACATGTACAGTTTGTTACCATCAGGGTCTATTTGATCTTATCGTTAAAATGTTGGTTTAGTGATATTAATAATGGTATTTATTTAAATAAAACCAATTAATTTAGATATTAGTCTACCACGTGACGCATAGTTTTAGTGTAGCCCATTTATTTTTTTGTATTTGCTTAATGTGTGTATTATTCAAAAAATTTAGTTTTCTTTAGTACACCTTAGATAATACTAATAATCAAATATTACTCGATTCATGTTTTGAGACCAGAGATGCTCCATATGTACGTGTATGTGTGTGTTTGCGAGAGTTGGGTGTGTGTTATCAGACCAAAACACCCAGACACAGTGGCATATCTGCCCAACACATCTTCACACCCGTATACAGTGACCCCTCTCTTAGTCCACGGCCTGTTGTGTTCAGCTCAGATAGCCTACATTTATCGATTTTCAGGCGCGCGCTGTGTGTGACTTTATGGGTGTCATGTTACGTTTGCGCAGTTTGTCACCAATTAGGCTTCTAGTATGAGATGCATGGAATGTGCACAACTATGACTGATATCTAAGTATGACAGCCTGAGTTTCAGTTGTTAAAATGATAAATGTGCTACTCTGGTTTTTAGAAAGTCTCTGCGGTGGGAAAATCCCAATCACCAGCGCCGGGTATGTGACCTCTCCCGGTTACCCGTCTGGATACCTGGGGAACCAGCAGTGCAGCTGGCTGATCCAGGCACCTGATCCTCAGCAGAAGATCCTTATCAACTTCAATCCGCATTTTGATCTGGAAGGCCGGGAATGCAAGTAAGTCTAAACAACATCTCTGTCTTGTTGGGGTGTCAGAGATGATAAATGTCACCAGAATCCTTTCTGGAATTATTCTGTTTGTGAGCTATATTCTAGGCATGCATTTACAGCTTCTATTGACTTGAATGGGGAAGTACCAATTAAGGCTATCGATTTTCTTTAAGAAAACCAAAATCTTCCTACAGTCGCAGTATTCTGCAATTTATTTCCTACAAGTGGTTTCCATTCTTCTCATACTGTTTCTGGTATCACAGAACACACCTGCTTTCTAATTAGATCAGTTTGGCACTCAGATCTTGAGGTGTGCCACCTGTTGGTTGAAAATGAAACATTTCATATTTATGGATCTAAATTTAGGAGGAATTGAACTAGATCTGCTTAAAAACAAATGTCCTGGGCTTTGATAATGGATCTGCATTTATCACTCAGAAGGTTGCTTTTCCCATGGAATAAAAGGGGGATGGTTTTCCCAAGAGGAAATCTCAAGAATGTGAGGAGTCAAAACAGAAAAATGTTAAAGGGTGCGTTGAATGCTGTTTATGGTTTCATTTTCATCAGTTTGATGAGGCTTCCAGCATCACATGAGTAATTAAGCTGATTGTTTTCTTAATGAGGAGGCTGACAGACAATGACATTAAATGATAGTGAGGTTGGAGGCAGAGCTTGTTATTGCCTTGCGGCTCATTTCAGTGGTTTAGTTAACAGCATCAGCACGCAAACACTCGCAAGGCCTTGTGAGGACTGAATCTCATAAATGAGATGGATTCGATGAGTCTCTCCGTCATTTTAAACAGCTCGTAAATGGGGGCGTAAATCAGCAGCTGTCAGTCACACAGACTTGGCTTTACTATTGGGTTGGATTTCAGTGCCAGGGGACCAGTGAAAAGTCCCTTATGTTGAACGTCCTGCTGTGGGCCCCTGAGGGGGCATGAAAGAGCAACAGACAGACCATGACCATCCCCTTATATTCATTTTCTTTTTTAGTTTGTGTGTGTGTGCGTGAGGGAGATAGAGATGTAAAAGAATGGTATGTTTAGAACGGCATGCTCCCATACTAGAAGTGTGCAGTATTGCACATATATGCAAACTGTAGGAATAATTTTTTTGTGTGTGACTATAGCATGAGTCACTGTATTAGATTAACCTACATCTTTGTTTTTTTCCAAACTGTACATTATACAATCAGAGCACATTGGTGTAAATGTGTCCCACAATCCAGTGCACTCCACTTCTTTTATATCCACTCGAAAATGTTCTGCATCCAGTGTGAGAAATGAACCAGAATATATATTCGCCTTCTTCACTAATTATTTGATCAGGCTTCAAAAGTTTAAAGAGGTAGTTCACCCAAAAATGGCAACTTTATTTACTTACCCACATCATTTCAAACCTATGATTTTCTTTTGTGGAAGATGTTTTGAAGAACTATTTTTGTCTACACAAATTAAGACGCTTTTGTGACGCTTACTGCAAATTTAAATATTCAATGAGATCACAATTAACAGGCAGTGTATATACAGTATACGGTCCACTATATATCCACACTAAGCTTACTTTTAGTCAAAAACCATCTCTAATTTAAAAAAAAGACCAAAAAAGCAGAACCCGAAAAGACAAGAATCGGAAGAGTCTTTGATGATGAAATCATTCGTAACAAACTCTGATTGTCTTCAAGTTTGGTGTTGGGTTTAAGCGGCTAATTATGTAGCATGTCAGAAATAAACCACATTTTCAATCACACTTGATGTGTTTGCTCTGAATATCAATGTAGGATTCCAGCTGCAGATGTTTATCAAGCTCATAACAGAGATCTTTGAAAAGCCTCCATGTTTGACAAGAAATACCAAAACTGCCATAGATATAGACACACACCTCTGACTGCAATTTGGGCAGATATACAGATGGATAATTAGTCAAGACTATTCAAAACAACCGTTCACACCCTGAGCTTGGCGCGAAACAGTAACTCAGCACTGGTGTTACTTCACTTTCTCCCAGAATTCCACGGAGTTCCAGAACTTTCCCATCCATTCAGAATCATTGACTGAGCTTCAATGTCCTGTCTCAAAATGTCAGATTCCAACACAAGCGTGTGACTGTCAGTGCATGCTGTGGAATGTCTGGTGTGTTTTGGACGGACTAGCATGAATGTGCGTCTCAGAACAGGAAGGTTAATCAGAAATTCACTTTAACTTGGACCAGATGCTGCTGTGTTGTTCTTGGACTGCCGTCAGTTTTTTAGCTGTGGCAAAACTTGCAGAGTTTATGGTGAACATTATTAAACGAACTCTGCGGAAAAGCCCAGGAGACCACCACGAACACCGTTATTCATTCCTTCCTGCGCTGCTCTGCAGAGAACAAACACATTGGACAAGCTAACAGCCTTTTATTTCAACATTATATAACAGAGCAGAGCTGCTTACAGCTTTCAGATGCTGCATGAGCTTCTAACTGGTAGAAAACATTCACATCTTCATTGAACTTTTAATTACAAGTTGTAATTCAGACTTGATGGCTGTGATGACAAAAAAGCTAGCGGCTTCTGCTGTTAAATGTAGTCAGATAGCACTACATATTAATATTTGATATGCCATTTTATTATAGCCAATGCTACCTGGTACGCTTTCTTTATTCTTACAATGGTGAATTAAAGTAGAGCTTAATTATGTTGCTGTCATCAACAACAAAGCTGCACATGGATCAAATGTGGCGTTATGAACGTTGCCATGGAAACAAATTATATCCGAGCCCGAGGATGTGAACAGGTTGTCATCTTGTAATTATGGTAATTCCAACATGGCATGAATGCAGCAGAACATTGCTCTTAAGTTCTCATTGTAAAAATCCTCAAAGGTTCTCTCTGGACACAAAAGCTGAACAATAAACCGCTGTGTTAACTGAAAAGGACCAAATTGACAGGAGCACATCCATGCTGAGAAATCAAATATTTGGTTCTAGTGTGGCTATTATACTTAGCTCAACCTGCCTGATTTGTTTACAGTAGTAGCTGTGTACTCATTTTATCTGGTGTCTTAAAGGACCAGTGTGTGTGTTTCTAGTGCATTCTTGTCTTATCTGAGGGGTTTTTGGAGATGTCGGTCCTGCAAATGCCCCTGGCCTTAGACAGTAATGTGATTAGTGTGAAATCAGTCACATATGTTTCTGTGCCACAGCACACACACATAATCTATAACCTTCATATACCACGCAGACACAGAAATGCATTTTCCCATTTCAGTTTAACTTGTCATTTTGTGATGTGTGTTCCAGGAGAGAAAACACGAGTAGTTTACTGCAGCATTCACGAGGATTGATTCCTCTGAGTCCCTCTACACACACACGTACAGAGTAGAAATAATGTTCATCATTAATGGCTTTGTTGTGTGGGAATGCTTTAATAATTCTGCACATATTAATCATTAATGACACTCTCTTTCTCTCTCTACGCCTTCTTAACAGCCCTCCAGAACACACTCGCTTTCACACACACATTATTGCAAAGGCAAGCATCACTGCTACTATTACTCATACACAGTGATAGAGATTTGAACTGCTAACTCTTAACTTTGGCATGTGACTTTGCACTCTTTATGTCATGTTAAAAAAAATCACTCTTAACACTCAGAACACCTTTCAACTGTAAAGCAACCACCTATTCATCGGCCACAACACCCAACCTATTGTCTTGAATTTAATAGTTTAATTTTATGATCTACTGTTATGGGTTATGATTTATTTCTTATTATTTTCAGCCCCATCTTTCAGGGTTTTAATGTAAAACATAATCAGACACTCACACTTAATCGTTTCCCCCTCTTTTTCATGCATTCTCATTTTTGTAAGGACTGAATTTGCTGCAAACCTCCAGAACAGAAATGTAGTTCTTGACAGCTTCATCGTTGGTTTATTTGACTCTCAATAAGTCACTTTATCAGCAGCTTTCACATCCCCCTGTGTGTCTTGCTCAATAGCAGGATATTGTTCAATCCAAAATCACAGACTGAATTTCTGTCTCTGTAGAAAGTGAGCAAGTCTCTCTCTCACGCTTATCAGATAAAACACACTGCAGCAATCAACTCTCATTCGGTTCATTACAAACATGGGGAAACTTACTCCAAACTTACTACAAAAAAATCTGTTTTAAATGAATTACATATATAAAATTTAATAACATTTTCAGTATTAAATAGTTTTTTTTATAAATAAATAAACTACTAAATTTACAAATTTCTGTAGTATTTTACAGATTTCCTCTTAAAGGAATAGTTCACCCAAAAAATGAGTATTGCTCTTCTTTTGAACACAAAAGAAAATATTCTGAAAAATGTCTTTTGATAGTATATACAAAAAAAAATAAAATAAATAAAACTATGTAAATCAATGGCTACCAGCAACTGCCAAAATTCTTTAAAATATATTTTTGTGCTCAACAGAAGAAAGAAACTCATACTGATTTGGAACAGTTTGAGGGTGAGTGAAAGAAGATGGTATTTTAATTTCTAAACTACCCTAAGATTAGAAGAATATAAATGTATTTAAGAAGCTGGGACATCTTCCTCAGCCAGGGTTCCTGTTATGTAGTTTATGATTCATTAAATTACCCAGATCATCAGTTTAACTCGAGTCCAGGTTGTGAGCGATCTGTCTGAACGGCAGGAAGCACGCTTCGGCTCCCACAGAGGGTCGCGTTGTGGTGAGGGGTCAGAGATCAGACTGACCATCAGTGTCTTGGGTTACAGGAGAGCAAGAGAGCATGAATGTACTCAGGGGGGTGCTGTGTGTAAAACCAGTGTCATGTCAGCAGGAAATGCCTCATATTTCGGGTAGTTTTGTTGGAGCTGATGCTGTAAGAGTCATCAAAATGAATCTACATGAGTCATGCAAAAGATACTCTAGGATGAAACCGGGGGAAGATGTTTCAGAGTTTCAAGTTATATTTTCTATGCAGTATGTGAGCATATAATGCATTGGAAAGGCATTTTCATAATACAGTATAATATGTATTTATGGTCACATCAAGAAAAAAGTAGAAATTATATAAATAATGACAATAAAATGCATTAAAGTCTTTAAATGCATAAAAATATATTATGTATTATAATGTGTGTGTACATAGTACATTATAACAGTGGATTACAATTATTGATAAGAACATTCAACTGATTATAAATTGAATTATTAGGAATTGTGTGTAACACTGTAAAAAATACATGTTTCAAAGTAAATCAAACCAATTCTTTGAGTATGTTTTACTAGAAAATACTGTGTCAGTCTTTCTGTTTCAAAATTTCAGATTTAATTCAATATGTTATTGCTGTTTTTTATATTATATTATATTATATTATATTATATTATATTATATTATATTATATTATATTATATTATATTATATTATACACAACAGTACTGTACTGAACCCTGGTGACTCACTGATAAATGTATTACAGAACACATAAACACAATAATTTCAATAATGTGTGTGTGTGTGTGTGTGTGTGTGTGTGTGTGTTTGTGTGTAGGTATGATTTTGTCCAGGTGTTTGATGGTGTGGATGAGAACGCTTTCTCTCTCGGGAGGTTCTGCGGCAAAATCGCCCCATCTCCGATTATCTCTAATGGAAACTCCTTACTCATCAAATTCACCTCCGACTATGAAAGCACTGGAGCCGGATTCAGTATCCGCTATGAAATACACCGCACAGGTATCAGAAAACACACACACACAGTCAAAGATCTTACATTGCACATGCACACACAGTAATACAAAATTAAGATCTTTTAATCAAAATATTGATTATCTTTTAATGCTATTTGTATATGCAGTTTACATATATTGTGCATTAACGTTATGCAACTTTGATGTTTTACATTCTGTGCAGGCACTGAATGTTCCAGAAACTTCACTGAGCCAAACGGACTGATTCAAACCCCTGGTTTCCCTGATAAGTATCCTAACAACCTGGAGTGCACCTTCATCATCTTTGCACCCAAGATGGCAGAGATCGTTTTGGACTTCCAGAGCTTCGACATGGAACCGGACACAACCGCACCTGCGGGGGCCATCTGCAGATTTGACTATCTGGAGATATGGGATGGATATCCTACAGGTATAGACAAAAAATAATAATAATAATAATAGTAATAATAATACAAAAAAATTATCAGGAACTTGAGGGTAAAAAAAAAAAAGAAACAGTGTTGACTTTCACACTTCATGCTGAAAGAAGCAAAACGTTTGTAAAGTGTTAGAACCAGAGGAAAGGCTTTTTAGAAGAACAGAACAACCAAAGAAACACACATATAAAAAAATAATTATGGCTCTTTTGGTTATTAGAAATGTTCTACATGCTGAAAGGTTGAATTTGTGACTGAATTTTGCACTAAATTGCTTAAACTCATCTCTCTCTCTCAGTGGGGCCTCATATCGGTCGATACTGTGGTTCCAGACAACCAGGTCGTGTGATCTCATACACCGGCATTCTCTCTCTCAGCATCCACACAGACAACGCTATCACCAAGGAAGGCTTTTCAGCCAATTACAGCATCCAAACCAGCTCAGACCCACCTCAACCGCACCAAGGTTAGTGTCAGACTAGCAGTTTCACTTAAAAGTGTTCATGTTGCACGTATATTTCATAATTTGTCAATGTCTTATGTTTGTCTGCTTTGTCTTAGACTATTTTTAGTGAAGTGACATTCAGCCAAGTATGTTGACCCATACTCAGAATTTGTGCTCTGCATTTAACCCATCCGAAATGCACACACACAGAGCAGTTAACACACACACACACACACTGTGAGCACACACCCGGAGCAGTGGGCAGCCATTTATGCTGCGGCGCCCGGGGAGCAGTTGGGGGTTCGATGCCTTGCTCAAGGGCACCTAAGTCATGGTATTGAAGGTGGAGAGAGAACTGTACATGCACTAAGTGACCTCTGTAAGCGTATGCATTGTGAATTAACTCTTGAGTCCAATATTAGACAGTGGATGGAGGCTTGATGACTGTGATGTCACAAGAGTGAAATGGATGTTTTTGCAGCTTAGTTTCAATGGTCTTTTTAGACCATGATAGGAGCTTTAAGCTCTGGGACTGCATCTTAGTCACTGGGAAAAGCCTGTTTTGCGAAATAAGCTCATGGTTGTCTTTAGTAAGACCTTCTAATTTGTATTACCTTGTGGAAAAAGTAAGAGACTAAACAACTTTAAATAAAATGCCTGAAAACAGGTGTTCATCAAAGTTTCTCTTTACTTAACGTTTGCATATTATATACAGATTCAAAAATATCCTGAATACTATTTTAATATTTGATTTGAATTAAAAAAATTTGTGATTGTAATGCAAATAAGAAAAAAACACAAGGACCACAATAACAATATGTGCAGAAATGTTCTAAAAACCTGGTACAATGGAAAAAGGAAGACCACCCTAAATTAAAGAGGAATCTTGGCGAATCTCCGGAGTTACGTTCAGGACCTTATCAGCAGCTACAGAAGATACATTGCCTCAAAATCCGTCACGTTATCTCCGCTTGGACATTCTCGTGAGTAGCAACGTTTTTGCTAGAGTTTGGTAGCTCAGAAAGTTATATATTTGTTGGTTTGGTTTGTTTTGCTTTTTTATTCAGTAGTTTTGGATTTTTTATATATAATTTAACTGATAGCTAAGTAGCATTCTTCTCTCTTTTGTTAACTTTAGTCACTCAAGAAGAAGATGTGCCACAACCAAGCAGCACAGGTAAAACACATGCTTACAAACTTAAAACGAGTTGTAACACCAAGTTAGTTAACTAGCATATAGTGTCAACAGAGTTTTTTTTTTTTTTTAACAAACTCTTCCTATCCCTCCCTAATGTGGCTAACTTCCTTGTTAAAGGTTCCTCCAGTATCCAGGTGACTCCTGAAAGATGTGGCTCGGAATCTGAGACAAAGAAAGACGCTCCAAGCAAGATAACCATGGACCATGTTTTGGAAAAACAGTATGAAGTTTTGACACTGGAAAAAGTCAAACTGCAATTAGAAATACAAAAACTGGAGTTAGAGAAGACAAAGTTGAAACTGGAGCTAAAAAATCTTGGACGTGAACTATAGATCTCATTGTCCACCGTCCAAGATTAAATGAATCAATTCATTGTATTCAGTCATTTCTAATTTCCTTTTGACTTTACTTGTTTAATGTTTAATCAAAAATGAATTTAACATGCATGTGTTATTTGAAGAATTACATACTAGTTTTTCAGTTGTTTCTTCTTCATCTAATTTCCTTATGTGTTGATTTGATGAATAAATCATATTTTGCATCAAGTACAATATCAAAATTGTCATTTTTTCAGTTTTCTCAGCCAATAAGAAAAGGTTTTCTACAATCAGTTATCAAATATAATGCCCAGGGCTGCATTTCTCAAAAGCATCATAAGCCTAAATTGATCACAGAGAGGATTGGTGGCAATGGTTTCTACAATCTATATACACTTACAATGCTTTTGGGAAAAGCAGACCAGATTAATCTTCATCTTTGGACTCCATAGCTGGTTCATCAAGCATCTGGTCTTCCTCCAGGTCTGGCAAGATGTCAATTAAAAGGAAAATCATCTTTAGCTCACTTCAGAAAACTGAGGGAAATGTAGCCAGTTAAATTATGTTTATTACGTTGCCATGTTGTGATAACATGACATATTGTATAATTAAATTTTTCATGATAAAATAGAATTGTGTAATTAAAAAAAGAATCAAGTGACAAGATTTTTCGAATTGTTTGACAGCTTTCCTGAAATTGAAGTGCATGTTACTTGATTGATATATGTGAAGATGAGAATGAAAAGAGAACTGCTGCTGATATTTCTGCGCTCTCAGCTCACTCAGTCTGGTGCTTTTATTAAACCCATCTATCAAGTTTTCAGAGAATCACACACTAACTGAGACTGTTAGCAATAATGTGGCAATAATGTGCTTGATGGCACTGAAGTAACACCCACGATCCTTTGAGACCTGAACCCAGCTCAAATTCACTTCTCAATGCTGTGTGTGTGTGTGCTTTCAGTTCAGTGTAATAAAGTGCAGTGAGGCTGTCCGTTTATAATTCATCTTCATCGCCCTGCCACACAGGGCACAAGGGTCACATGGGTCACTACATCTGTGGCCAAACATGAAAGGCTAATATTAACTTCCTGTGGTGAGAAGAGAGTAGATCTGACTCTTTGTTTCTCACACATGCACGCTCACATAGACAGGCACTGATATTTACCAAAGAAATAATATTTACTAAACCCAAACCTTCTGACAGTATCAGATTAATCAAATGCATGATTTATGAGTCTGTCAAATAGTGGAGACCGCTTCAAATGTCCTCAAAAGTCACATTTTATGAAAGTGCCATGTGTGCAGTTTATTACTTCAAAAACATGACACTACTCACAATATATTTGGTATGTGTGTGTGTGTGTGTGTAGGTGAGTGTATGTCTCCTTTAGGGATGGAAAGTGGTGAGATCACAGAAGACAGGATAACTGCATCATCACAGTATAATCCCAGCTGGTCTCCACTGCGCTCCAGGCTGAACTTCCCTGAAAATGGCTGGACGCCATCAGATGATTCTGTTCGGGAGTGGATACAGGTACACACACACACACACACACACACACACACACACACACTTTCTCTAATTTTATAGGGAAACACTATTTCATTTTACCAGACAAGACATGACATACTTGGATGTGTACATAGACAAATATTTAAAAATAACTGAAGTTACATAAGGGGGAAAACAGTGCTTGACACTCATGAATGGGTGCTTGTGTTTGGCCTTAAAGAACTGACTTCACATTTAAAGTGATAGTACCCCCCTGCTGTTTATTTTGGGCTTTGTATTGGACAGCCCACCGTATCATGAAATTATAAGACAGACAGAGATGGGACAGAACATCACAGGCAAGACTCGAACCTCCATGTCCACTACATTTACAGATTGTATATCAAATCAAAGTCAGTATTCAATGTTAATCAAAATGTATTATTAAATAAAAACTGAATATATATATATATATATATATATATATATATATATATATATATATATATATATATATATATATATATATATATATATATATATATATATATATATATACACACTATTGTTCAGGCATTTGGTACTGGTGAACTGTTTTCTATTTTACATATATTAAAATGTAATT
The DNA here is from genome assembly GCF_023724105.1 of Carassius gibelio. NCBI lineage: Eukaryota > Metazoa > Chordata > Actinopteri > Cypriniformes > Cyprinidae > Carassius > Carassius gibelio. The sequence goes on from NC_068397.1 coordinate 25,595,266, forward strand.
TTCTTTTTCTTAATGCAAAGCTGAATTTTCAGCATCATTACTCTGGTCTTCAGTGTCACATTATGATAAATTTCTTATCTTCATCAATGATTAAAACAGTATTTTTGTGAAAACTGTGATGCATTTTTTTTTTTTTTTTTTTGCTGAATGTTCAAAAGAACAGCACTTCTCTGAAATAGAAACATCACTTTTTATTGTAACTTTTGATCCATTTAGTGCGTCCTTGCTGAATAATCGTTTTTAGTAATATTTTATTTCTGACCTGGTATAAATGATAAAAATGTATATAATTATATTCACAAATAGTTCCTTTTTTTATTGAATATCATATATCTTAGTTTGATTTATTATCTAATCTATAGACATTTATGTGATAAAATGAAAATCTGCAATCCTACTTTAGTCAGACACGCTCAATCATACACTGAAGGAAAGGGTTTTCCTGGCTCTTTGTTTCTACAAGGAATTTGATTGGCGTGTTGTCATTCTCACAGCAGTACACACAGGAAGGGTTTCCTCTCTGAAAGAGGACATTTATGGAGCAACCGTAGACAGTGCTTGTGCTGACAGTAGGCCAGCGTTTCTGACGTTACTGAGAAAACAGACACACATCTGGACAACACATTTCATTCTGACACAGAGAAAGAGGTCATTCCCCCAGATCTGATCACGAGGTTCTTGCACAGATTTCTTTTTAGCAGCAGGAGTGAGTTGAACTAGTGAACTAGTGAAAGGTCACTGCTTTCCTCTGAGAATGAGAGTAATATTTTACCCATTAAGGATATTGGGGCATGATATTTAACAATATAATTAAATAATAAGAAACTTAACACCCTACAATCTGATATGCAAATAGAAAGATGTTAAATATATGTTTTTTATGCAGAATGTAATCTGGATGTGTTTTTTGCTTTATCACCAGTACAATGGGGTGAAAATTTCTTCCCATTGTTTACTTCATAGCAACACATAACTTTGTATAAACACATACTTAAAAAGTTTGAGGTCCGTAAGATTTTTCAAGATCTAAAATTTTAATATTGTGAAATATTGTTACAATTTAAAATCATTTGTTTTAAAATATAATTTATTTATGTGATGCAAAGCTGAATTTTCAGCATCATTACTTCAGTCTTCAGAGTCACATGACATCATTCTAAAATGCTGGTTTGGTGCTTAAGAAACATTTCTTATTATTTTCAATATCAGTATTGAAAACAGTGCTGCATAGCAGTCTTGTGGAAACAATTATTAACATTTACATTTATACAGGATTCTGTAATGAATACAAAGTTTCAAAGATCAACATTTATTTAAAGTCAATATCTTTTGTACTGTTGCATTACAAATGACATTTTTTTTATGTCATTTTTGATCAATTTAATGTTGAATCAAAGTACAGATTTTCATACAATCTTACTGATATAAAAATAGCACATATAATGAATAAAAACTACATTTGTAATACATTGTATATTTTGTTCCTGTAGCTCAAGTGGTAGAGCAATGCGATATCAAGCATTGGGGGTTCGATTCCCCAGGAACACATGATAGATAAAAATATATAGCCTGAATGCACTGTAAGTCACTTTGGATAAAAGTGTCTGCTAAATGCATACATTTAATTTAATTTAATTTTATAGTATATTTATGATACATTTTAGTACCTTATAGTACACTTAAATTGTACGGAAAGGAAACCTTAACATGATTTTTATTTGGCATTTAACTGAAAAAAAAGTATAAGTTGACACTGGAATGAAAACGCTGAACTGTTATGTTTGGCTAAACTATACTTTAACCTTAACACTTTTCTTGGTCTCTTTAGAATGGGAAATAGTTTGCTCTGTTGGTGGGAAGCACAACGAATGTGTGAAGTGAGGCAAACTATCTGGCAGCCAATGTCAAAGTGTTTAATATCCTCCATTTTCACTTAGATGGCCTCCTTCTTTCCTCTCTCAAACTATCTATCTTCCCTGTCCAAATTTCTTCATATTCCTGCCTTTGAACAAGTGATCCTTGGCCCGGGGCACTTTTGAATCACACTATGTTTTGTCTTTTGGCCTCAGCCTGGAAACTTTCCCAAGAAAGCAAAGCGGCATGAGGGTCAGTAGAGAAGCGTCTTCCTCTTTCCTTATTCCTCTTCCCTTTCCTGTTTAAATTCTCTGTTTCTCTCTCACACACCCACCAATATCCTGTTTTCTACAAAAAGTGTCCATGTTTGTTGTTCGATCCTGGCATTTGAGGGGCTCTGCTTCTGTCCTGCCATTGTTCCCTCGTTAAAGGTTGTTAACACTTGTTGATCTTGTTAGCGGTGGCTGGCTCCAGTTGGCAGCTCGGACGCTTCTGATACAACACAATATTGAAAAGCAATTAGCCTCATAATACCTTCCTGTTCAGAGAGAGAGAGAAAGAGGGATGGCAGCAGTGCGGTTTCGGTGCATCTGCTCACTGAGACTTGGGTGGAAAGCAGTGGGAGAGAGATGTGAACTTTTGTGCCAGGAATGCTTGCATTGAGCCAAACTCTCTCAATAGGCTATTTATGCACATTTCTGTTGCGTCAGTTGAGTTTAATTTATCTCGAGAGTCACGCACACACTCGAGAGACGGACAATAACGGACATGCTAGATTCAATGCAGGAATCGCTCCACGACAAGATGATTTGTGATTCCGACCTGGATCTTTGACCACGTTTTAGTGCTATTATGTGGTCATTGTTACTGTAAGGGTCTCCAAACCTTAGATCAGACTTCTTGTAATACGTGAGGAGGGAAGGAAACGGAGATTCTCGGAACCTGAAATGATATAAGACCATGATAGATGATGCTTTGAAAATTCTGAGGGTGTGTTTAGTTTCATTGGCCAGTTACTGTTTAAAGTGATTCAGGTTATGACAGAGGAGTTTGTTTGTGTCAATATAGACAGAAGGCACGGAGTTATAGTTCACAGATGGAATGGGATTAGAAATACCTCTTTGGTCATACAGTGGCTAGTATTACCTGACCTAAGTAATGAAGGAGTTAATATGATCAAGTGGCTGTCAAGTTTGTTCAAATTATATCAATTTGATAACTGTGCTGAAGTGATAGTTTTACAGTGGGAACCTCATGTTTTATTATTGGTTCACATTTTTCTTCCAGCAGTTTATTGGCAGTAATTAAACCATATTCACATAGCTTGTGCTGTTTTGTTTAGTGTGCATGTGTGGAATCTGACTCAACATGGTTTTCCCAAGTAGCACATGTTTCTGGATCACAATTCATTCGTTTGTACTAGAACAACATTTATTTACCTCTGTCATATCTTTAACCCTAAAATACCTCCCAAAAGCAGAGGGAATCCCAGTCTTGAGTCTAACGTCCTGGTCGGTTGGGATTTTAGCAATGTTGTTCCATGAGGACGCTGATCCAGGAACATGTCCTACTTTGGTAAATTATGTTAAGCTTTTAGCCCCCCTGACAAGACACTGCACTGCTGCTATGCAGTGAAAACATCATAGATCACACACACGATCTGAGAGTGAATCGGTGCAGTGCGTCTGAGGGTGATTAACTAGCAGTTACATGACAACTGCCCCAACACACAGTGAAGAGTCCAGTTAAAACAACACATTACCGCACACACAAAAACACTTACCGAAGAGTAACAGCTCTCTCTTACCATCTCTGTCGGTCTCTCACAGGTGGACTTGGGTTTCCTGCGGTATGTGACGGCTATAGGAACACAGGGTGCCATCTCAAAGGAAACGCAGAAAGCATACTACGTCAAAACATACAAGATCAGTGTGAGCTCGAACGGAGAGGACTGGATTTTCCTGAAAGACAAAACCAAACATATGGTGAGCATTTCTTTTCTTTTTCTTTTCTTTTTTTATTATTAATGTTCTGTATTTTTAATACAAAGTGCTTGATTTTATTTGATCTTATATTTTATTTTACGTACACTTCTGTCAAAATTATGGTCTCAGTCTGTCAAGACATGAATGTTTTTAATTCATTAAAGGATGCAAAAGTGAAGTAAAGAAATTATAATGTAACAAAAGATTTTTATTCCAAATATATCTAAATTAAAATAAATATCATGGGTTCTACAATATATATATATATATATATATTATTTATATTATAACACTTTTATTAGTATTACTTACGTTTTACATTTATCTTTTTGTTATTTGTGCAGATTATTTGACAATAATGTGTGTAAAACATTAATGCCAATAAAATAATTTACAGTTAAACACTGGTAATGACAAACAGTGAAAAAGGGGGAGGAATATGATACATGTCTCAATTCTCTTTTTCTCAGGTGTTCAATGGAAATCAAAATCCCACAGATGAGGTGCTTGCCAGGCTGCCCAAACCCACCCTGACCCGTTACCTACGTATTCGACCTCTGTCCTGGGTACAAGGCATCTGCATGCGTTTCGAGGTGTACGGATGTAAAATATCAGGTAGCTCATCCCCCACACACACACACACTCATAGCAGAGGATTTTTTGCAGTGAGATTCAGCCATGACATCACTAAGAAATCCCAGCAGGTGTTGCTGTGGTTTGCAGCACTGAGTCACTTTCAGTTCCCCCAGATTCGCTCACTCCATGTGTGATCATTGAGAATGACTCCACTCTCTATTCACTGACACCTAATACTGACATCAAGAGGTCCATCTGCATGTGTGTCTGTTTATTTTAATACATTCTCACCATTTCTGACAGGTAGAAGTAGCCTCTGTCTCTTTCCTGTGGTTCAGAATATTGGTGCTCCTTTCATTAGAATAGTTCGTATTCTCTCTCCTTCTCTCAGACGCCCCATGCTCCAGTATGCTAGGGATGGTTTCGGGTCAGATTTCGGACTCTCAGATCACAGTGTGGCCGTCGGCAGAGAGGGGCTGGCTCCCAGAGCAGGCCCGGCTCCTAACCGGCCGAACAGGCTGGGTGGTTGCTCACCAGCAGCAGATTGTCGGAAAGAACCAGTCACTGGAGCTGGATCTGGGGGCCCAGCGGATCGTATCGGGTCTCATCCTGCAGGGAGGAAAATACAGAGACGTGAATATTTTCATCAAACGCTTCAGAGTTACATACAGCACAAATGGAACAGACTGGAGCCACATACTAGAGGAAAACAGCAACAAAGTGAAGGTATTGCATGTGGAAAAGCCTGTTCACACAAAGAACGACATCTATAATGATTATTTACTATGCTTATATTAGCTCCCACACCAACGGACGGGAACATTCTGTTTGTTACAACCACTCACTGTAAATATGCTGTCCGCTATATTAAATGCTCAAGCTCTTTAAAGTCAAGTGGATTCTGATTGGCTGTTCATGTTTTCATCATTAATCTACTGAAAAAAGTGTTGCTAATTTTTCTGTGTCATTAATATTATAGCTGTGGTCTGGACTTCCCTATTCTCATGGAATTGAGATGATTAGTAAAACGCTGTAATTTACAAAGTTATTGTTATAGCTAAGGGTCGTTGACACCAAGGACAATAACTATAATGATAGCTATACTATAAAGCTTTAGTAAATGTTCTAATTTTACAAGAATAAGGAAATCCAGACAACTATAACAATAAAATTGCCCAGCTTATGAACGATAAAAAACACTGAGAGCCGATCAGAATTCTGTGGAAGCCCGTTTCCACCACTGAATAAAAAATAAACGTTTATAAATAAAAGTTTATATCACAAATTTTCTAAGAAAAAAAGTTATAATTGTGTGATATAAACTCACATTTGCGAGTTGTGAGAAAAAAGTCTGAATTGTGAAACAAAAAGTCGCAATTACCTTTTTTTTTGTTTTTTTTTTGTTTTTTTTGTGGCGTAAACAGGGTTCCATAGAATTCACCTGACTTTAAAGGGATCAAGCTTTTAAAGCAGCAGAAGAACACACTTGTATCACGAATTTAACGTCAAAATTATTATCATTTATTTGTGTGGATGCTTATAATAGTAGACGTTATAGTTATTGTTATAATTATCTTCATAGTTATTGTTTTTGCCGTAAATGAAATGCAGTATTTTTCATCTGTTTAAGCAGACAGACACAAAATGTTCTAAAGAATATTAAATTTTTTCGCATATCCAGGTGTTTATGGGTAATCAGAACCACGACACACCGGAAGTACGTACTTTTGATCCAGTGCTGATGCGTTTCCTGCGTATCTACCCTGAGCGTGGCTCTGCTGAAGGCATGGGGTTAAGGCTGGAGGTTTTAGGATGTGACCTGCAAGGTGAGTGACAACCAAACCAACCAATCACAGAGCTAAGAGGAATCTCGTCCTATTCCAAATGAACAAGATTGTTGAAATGGTGTGTAATTTGTGAAAGCTTCCTTTACTTTAAATAACTTGCCTGTCTAAACATCCTTGATCTCTTTTCAGAGCCCACAACACCTCTTCCCCTCACCACCACCATGGAAACTACAGTAGCTACCGTCACCAGCGCTCCAGGGAATATTCCAACAACCACCATTATTCCAACAACAGTGGAGAATTGCGATGATGATGGCAGCTGCCACAGCGAAGCAGTTACAGACTATGACACAACAGGTTAGACACACACACATGCTTTCACCCCGCTGACATCTATGAGCTAATTATGTTAATTAAACCATAACACTACCTCATCTCCTTAGAGAAACCTTATGGTATTTTTAGATTTTAATTAAGACATTATTTACTGACTTTATTATGCTGTTTTCATAATAGGGACTGTTGGGAGGTCCCAATGACGCTGGTGATTTTAGGTTTTACTATCACTGTGGGACATTTAAGTCTCCACAAAGAAAGCAATACCCTCACATACACAAACATCCACACAGAGACAGACTATGACCCAAAAGGTTACAAATACAAACACCCACACAGTGAAGCATAGACAAATTACGACCCAAAGGTTACATACAAACGTCTTAAACGGTGCCCTAAACGTGCAAATACACGTTTATCATTTCAACACGCTGCAGAATGAAGACAGTGGCTCTCATTCACTAAATATTGTGTGGAATATTTCGCATTTATACACACATATGCACTTCTCACTAAAAATTTCCAACTAGTTTGCAACACGTGTGAAGGCACATGATTTGTTCTTAACCTCATTCTAATGTTAATTAATTTAGGAGTATTCTAATGAGCAGACGAATGTCCTAGGTTAGTAATTTGCATAAATCACACCTAAATTATCTCCATTTAAGGGCTTTCTGCATGACCTTTCTTTTCCAGCCTTTTGTCGTCAATCTCTGCAAACATATGTCATGCTCCTTAAAACACTTACTCACCTCTGAGAAACACAGCAAACATCCTCGAGCAAAGCCGTCCTCAAAACCAGTGCAAACATATGAAACCCCTTTAAAACAAAATCCGCATTACAGAGCTCGCATTAGCCAGATTATAAACCTCACAGTTTGAGCTGTAATGCATCTTTTCTTACTCTTTCACTGTATATGATTAAATGTATTTCAGATGAAATGTCTGTGTATAAGATTTCATCTTAACATGATTATAAGGCCACCCAGAGTATGTTCTTTTTGCGCGTGGTTTCAGTTCCTGCATTTAGTGAATGATAGAGTGACAAAGCATGAACCAAATATAAACATACAGAACATGCAATTGGAATTTAACTAGTCTGTATTTCATTAACTCTATAGCACTTTCTGCATTTTGTTTTCCTTAGAAACTGCAGTGGCAGAGCCATTTATGGAGATGGAAGCAGTACCTGGTGAGAAACTACTACACACACAAACTAAAAAGACAATTATCTGTAGTGGCAATAACAATTTGGAGTGTTGCTGTTGTTGTTAAAAAAAAAAGTGGTTCACTCTCAGTGGGTATTATCTTTAGTGGCTGAATATAATTCCTACAGAAACACATTACGGGAAGCATACATGTACTTGATTAGCCTGACAGAAATTAGGAACAAAATCATCCTCTCTTTGGAGTTTTCCATTTCGAGCGCAAAGAAAATCTCTACTGCCACCAAGTGTTGTGCTGCATAATTACATGCTATAATCTCCAGTTTCTTAAAACCGACTCGTGCGTTTTTATTGTTTTACACATTAGCTTATAAAAATAGATTTTGTTTTACAGATTTTAATTTGGAACAAAAACAAATTTGCTAATTGCATGAGAAAAATATTGAATTCAATACTCAATTCGAGATATAATTTCTGAAATCTCTGTATTTAGCTTGTCGATTAAATGTGTCTTGTTTTAAGGATGCTTAGATGTTTATGAAACAACAACACAGAAACACATTGCATATGAAAAGCTCTTAACTACCTAGATCATGAGATATACTGGAGTCATTGAAGAATGTGATATCTAGATACAGTGCTGTGTAATTGGCCTCTGGTTATTGGTGATTTAGCAGATTTCGCTGCAGTTTCTGTTGGCAGACTCAGGCTTGCTTAACGCATTTCACTCCCCTTTGTGGTTTGAACCTACAACCTTTTGAAAACCTGCCAAGAGCTTTGATTAATAAGCTTCCAGCAGTCCAAAAAGGATAGAAGGTGTTCAGTCCCATACTGCATTAACGGTGGCTTACTTGAACATCTTTAAATCTGGTGAGAAGGACTGTAAAGTTTATTTAGCTTTGTTTGTGCTCCTTTTTAGCGTATATTTGGTTTGCCTGTGACTTTGGCTGGACTGATATCCCCTCTTTCTGTGGATGGAGTCAAGATGGAGGTGAAGGAGCTGAATGGTATATCAATAACAAGGGCAAACAAACTGATCACAAACTGCCTCATCTGGACCACAAAGGTAAGAATAATTGACGTTTACATCAGCATAGCAAGAAATGTAGATTTATAAGTTCCTAAATGCACTTTTATTTTAAAGTATAAGGCAGCGTATTGAGATCAAATGTTATAAAGCTCCTCTCTTCTGTTTCAGGGAAGCTTCACAACTACATTTACGCAGCTTCTAACACAAACACGCAGATAGAGATTGAGAGAGAGACGGATACGGAGACAGATGAAGAGCTGGAGAGAAAAGGAAGGGTGGCAAGGCTGGTCAGTTTGCCGGTCACAGCCCCGGACTCGGACCTGTGCATGTCTTTCTGGTACCACTTCAGTGAGAAACACACGGGAACGCTGAACATCAAGCAGAAGATGGAGCGATTAGAAGTGGTGGAGGATAAGAGAGAGGACAATGAGCTTCTGATCCGCTCTGTGAACGGCCAGATGAAAAGCAGATGGAGGGAAGGAAGAGTTCTGATTCCCAGTGCGGACACTCCTTTTCAGGTACCAATGGCCGCTTTATGAGCCGAACATCCTGATTCCAACATGACACTGACTCTTTTTCTGTATGTGCATGACAGGTGATCCTCGAGGCTCACGTGGATCCTACAGAGTCTGGTTACATCTCACTGGATGATATAAAGATTCTGGATGAAGTGGATTCTGAAGAATGCAAGGGTATGTTTGATCACACCCCCTTTAGTTTAGCCCCTCCTTCTTTATGTTTGGCCTGCCCTCCTTTTATTAGCAGATTCTCAAACTTGTTAAAAACCTCCATTAATATGCATCATCAAACATCTGCATTCCCTCAGGAGAATAAATGATAAAAGCATTGCCATTTTTGGTAAGCTATCACTTTACCAAATTTTTCCACATGTATTCTTTTTTTTTTTCATAGGAATTTTCTATAATAGCGTTCTCATTCTTGAACCAAACCAATAAGCTCTGAGATAAATCACACCTTTTATTTAACATTTGTATGATGAAAATATCTCTACAAGGAATATGAATGAATTTTCAAAGGAGTTCATCTCCTTGATTAGTGTGTGTTTGTATTTCAGACCCAGATAATACACCAGGTGATGAAGATGAAGTTGATGAGATTGGTAAAACCCACATTTTATTGGGAAAACATTATAATAAGAACTCATTTAAGTGTGCATTGCCGAATTCTGTGTACTGCAAAAAAAATAAATAATAATAATAATAATAATCATAATAAAGATGTAATTTGTCTTATTTTTAAGTGAAAATATTTTTAAATAAACTTATTTTTATAAAAAAAAAATAGTTTAAAAAATTTTACTCAGTTTTTTACTCAGACATTGCTAATACATTTCACAAACAATTACAAAGAAATGACAAGTTGCACAATTAAACACAATTTTTTAAAAGATAAACTGAGATAGAATTTCCTTGTACAACACAATTCCAATAATCTGCTTTATTAGAAACTTTTATATAGGCTATTATATATATTACAGTGTACATTTACTTGATTAGCAATATTGTATGAGATCTTAAACCTAGTAATGGCAAAGGTTTTCTTGTTTTAAGCATAAACATAAAAAAAAAATATTTACTCATATATTTTAAGCCAGAAAAGGATGATTAGATATTTGTAATTTAATTGGCTATCATCTCGTATATAATATAATTCAGCTTGCTTATGCTTATGTCTCACAGTGTCTCTGTTTCTGTGTGTCTTTCTCTCTCAGTAGAGAACTGTGAGGGGACTGACAACACCCTGTGGAGTTTTGGACGCGGCTCCATGCTGAAGAGTTTAGACCCCATCCTGATCACCATCATCGTGATGAGTGCTGTGGGAGTCCTGCTGGGTGCCGTGTGCGGCGTGCTGTTCTACTGCGCGTGCGCTCACACTACAAACAGAAACCTCTCCGCTCTGGAGAACTACAACTTTGAGCTGGTGGATGGAGTCAAACTAAAGAAAGAAAAACTCAGCGCACAGAAATCTTACTCAGAGGCATGAGGAATGCTGGACAAAGCCAGGAAACATTTGTTGGACAATGCTGGAGGAACGTTCGTAGAAGACTGAGCGTTATTCTCAGGACATGCAGGAAGAGAAACTGGCCTCCTAGAGGGCGCCATGTAAAGTTTGTACAGCCAGACGATGATTGTCTACTGTTTGTTTGTTCGTTTGTATATTTGTTGCTGGTGATGAGACCAAGACAAATGATGTGAATCCTCTCACACAGCTGGATATTTTTTTCGACAAGCCCATTTTTCAGAGCTCTACACAACTGGGTTTTCAGTGTTACTGTGCTTGTTTATGCTTGGAGATGTGTTTGTTCAGTTGGTAACTCGCTCTTCATTCCAATGGTGCCTTTAAATGTGTTTTTGTTGACTTTTTACACATGGGTTCCTTCTTAGAAAATCACTTGCTTTTGAGGACAAACTTCACAGATACAGGCCATTACAGGTCAGAGGTCAATACATAATAATACATCTAATATATCTCAATAAGACATGAGCATGAAGTCTATCTCAGTGTTGAGTAGCTAGATTATTCCATCTTCCATCTTCACTCAATATTATAAAACAACAGGTCAGAAGACATTTGTTAGGGAAGCATTATAATATGACCAAATTTCATGATTTATTGATTTATTACACAGTTCTCAGTATTTTTGTCTTATTTTCAAGTAAAAATGTTGCTTGTAGTTTTCTTGACAAGCAAAACTGTGTAAGATATTAAGGCCACTGGCGAACAGTTTTTCTTGTTTTTAACTTAAACATCGCTAAAATTTGTTTTACTCATATATTTAAAACAAGAGAAAAAAATGTTTTAATGGCATTAGAAGAGTATTTCATTTAATACTTACATTTAATGTATCTAGTTTATTAAAGAATGTTCAGATATTTTGCTGGTAACAAGACAAAAATTCTCATGAATCAGGATTTGATTTTATTTGAAATGCACTTGGAATTCTGCAATCAAATATTTTAGTATAATTACATCTAAAAAATGACAGTCCTTCAGGGTCATGATACAGTTCAATACAGGTCAAAGGGACAATGTTTAAATACATAATTCATCTAATATATATCAATGGGACGTACGCATGACATCTTTCTCAATGTTAAGTAGCTAAAAAGAGATTCTACCACTTTATTTGGTCCATCCTGACTCTATGTATTGTAAAACAACAGCTCAGAGGACATTCTTTGAGACAGTGTTTTTTTAAAAGATGGAATAGTAACGCAGAATTTTTTTCAGCTGCCCATGTGGCGTGTGAGTAAACGTGTGTTGCCATGGTATCGAGTGACATCATATTTCAGAATGACATCATAATGTCTGCAGATCTGTGTAAACAGTGTTTCTAGGCTGGACCCCTCCTGATCAGGAGACACTCACTCTGGGAACGTCTGGGAATCGAAGCGGAGACAAAGCAAATGAAGCATCTAAGAGCACTAATGTGGAAGTATCTCCCCAAGGAAATTAACTGTATTTGAAGGATGTGAAAAGCACAAACTGATCCGTGCTCTTAAGCAATGAGAGGACAACTTAAGAGAGACAAGACGAAAAGTGCTGACAAAGGCATATGGGTCTATTTTTTTTTTCAGCAGCTTGAAGGAGATGCCAGAACATTTTCTCCCACGCAAATGAACCAACTTATGTCATTTTGCACTGACAATTATATTTAATGAAAGATTTAGATAGTAATAAAAGTGTTAACTACTTTAAACTGTAAGAGAAATGCGACTGTCAGTGTAACGGCTCACTTTTTTTTAATGCTATTTAAAATGAAATGGTATTTTTCTTAATTGTAATAGTTGTTTTTGTGTCCAGGGGAACTGAAATAACATTTGACTGGATTTTCATGACAAACTCTAACAAAAAGAAAAAAGAAAAAAGAAAAAAAAAATCAGTTTCACTTGATGTTATGAAGTCCAATCTGTCTGGTGGCTGTTTTGTATTCACAGTTCTGTGATGAACAGAAAAAAAAAAGACTGAAGACTTATGTCTCATCTGCATCTACTAATTCAACCAATCACCTGTTTGCAACAGCAAATCTGACCAATCGGATTTATTAATTTCTCAACAACAACATTCCAAAGAGCAAAGTAAATAAAGTTTTTATAAATATTTTGTTTGAAATAACTGCCTTTTTATTGGTGTGAACATTATTTGTGTGTGTGTGTGTGTGTGTGTCTGTGTGTGTGTGTGTGTCTGTGTGTGTGTCTGTGTGTAAACAGGTCATTATATTTGGACACAGGCACAATTTGTATTATTTTAGCTGCTGACCAAAACATATTCCAGTTACGGTTATATAATGGGTAAAATAATTGGAGGAAAGTTTAAGGAATTACAACTCTTTATTATGTACCTCCCCCTTTTCAAGTCACCATAATTGGACAGTTGATTTAAAATGGTTGTTTTAATTCCTAAGCAATTTATGTATTATTTTTGTCCAACCACTTGAATTAAATCTTAAAATCTGCACTTCAATTTTATCTTGATTGTTTCATTTTAATTTTATTCTGTTGGCATACAGAGTTACAATTATGAAAATTGTGTCAGTGCCCCAAATATATAATATAAGTGCATCTTTATTTGTTTTCTAATTTTACTCAAAGGCACGTCAAAAAATCTTGGCTAAAAAGTAATCCTATATTTATATAATTGTTCATTGTTTGTTTTTAATTGTTTTTTTGTTGTTGTTGTTGTTGTTTTTTCTAAATAATATCTTTCACAACGTGACTTTTTTTTAAAAAAATGCATTATGCTCACAACCATTTAATATTTAATAAAACAACTTAGGATCATTGAAACTAGCATTTTGAAAAACTGAAGAGAGAAAACAGCTGATTTTTTTAGGGTTTACCTTAAAAATATAGTCGACCCATAATCTTAAGTATGCCAGTGTGGTTGTATTGTGGCCTATAATACCTTAAAGGAACTGTATGGAAAGGTTTATTTATTTTTTTATTTTTTTTTATTTTTTTGGTACCTGTAAATACATGTTTCAAAATAATTTGTACTTCTAATGAGGCGATTTGCTTCTTTCTTTCACACTTGATGTGCTGTTTCCGCGTCTCTGCCACTAGATGACGCTGCTCTATAAATCCAACGTGGCAGCAGTTTTAAATCGATGTCACAAAAGGGCAAATAATCTTCCAATTCTGAACGGTCCTTTCACGTAAGTAAAATATTAAGTTTTGTATTATGAAACTAGTTAATGTCCTTTTGTTTCAGTCTTGTTGTTTTCAGGGATGCTAGGCAGAACCCGCTATTTTGAACTGCAACAGTGAAGTTCGTCGTAGTGTCATCATTGTGACAAGTTTGACTAAAACGTTCGGGAGTGCGGAGCGGTTTCACACCAAAACCGCTTGTTCAACACTTCTGCATGTCACTTTTTTTTTTTTTTTTTTTTTTTTGCACATTAGCTCATAACAGTGAATATGTCACCACCGTTGCACTTCCTCATAGATGCTGCCACAAGTAAACCTCACAAACACAGAGAGCTCAGCTCAGGCCGCTGACCTGTGATTTTATCATTTATTTAGCCTAAGAAACTCTTCTATTTATATAAAAAGGAAGCAGCCAGTGACCACACACAGCACTCAGTATATACTGTTTCTGGCAGAATTCTCCCTGACGCTTATTCAATTAAATTCAATTTTATTTGTATAGGGCAATTTACGATACAAATCATTGCAAAGCAACTTTACAGAAAATTAATGTTTCTTTAATATTTAGTAGTAGCTTATCAGTGGTGACTCAGTTTATGGTCATATGGCATAAATGTACGGAAAAATCAATTGAAGACGTAGTCAGACAACGGACACTATTAACAGCAATTATTATGATGCAATCAAACTTGAAGCCAAATTTGGTAGTTCTGTATGTTGTTTCAGGGTTGGCATAATCTGAGGGACAGAGAAACAATTAGAGACATAATTAGAGTAGCAGCCATTCTAACCAAGTAAAATTAATTTGTTTAACCATGCTAAAGAATAATAATGTGCATTTTATCACATATAACTGCAGTACAAGATTATGAGATTGGCCAAGGAGATGTGTCTTTAATCTAGATTTAAACAGTGAGAGTGTGTCTGAACCCTGAACGTTATCAAGAAGGCCACTCCAGAGTTTGGGAGCCAAATGCAAAAAAAGCTCTATACCTCCTTTAGTGGACTTTGCTATCCTAGGTACTACCAAAAGTCCAACTTTTTGTGACCTTAAGGAGTGTGATGGATTGTAGCATGGGATAAGACTAGTTAGGTATGCAGGAGCTAAACCATTAAGCGCTTTATAGGTACATAACTGATACAGAACTTAATAGGTAGGCAGTGCAGAGACTGTAAAATTGGGCTAATATGATCATATTTCCTTGACCTAAGGACTCTAGCAACTGCATTTTAGACTACCTGTATAGCTTGTTTATTGAAAATGTAGGACAACCACCTAGAAGTCCAGTCATTAATGCATGAACTAGCTTTTCTGCATCAGAGACAGGTAACATGTTTCGTAGCTTAGCAATGTTTAGAAGATACAAAAATCCTGTTTTTGTAGCATATGATTAAGTAGCATATGATTAAGTTGCTGTCAAATTTAACACCCAGATTTTTGAGTGTAGAGGAAGTAACAGTAACATCCATCAAGTTGCAAATTGTAATCTATGAGATTGTGTACTTTTTCTTTTTTTTTTTTTTTTTTGGTTGTTTTTTTTTTTGGTCCAATAAGTAAAATCTCTGTCTTATCCAAATTTAATAGGAGATAATTATTTGTCATCCAGTCTTTTACATTTTTAACACACTCTGTTAGTTTAGATCATTTAGTCTGGTCTCGTTGAGATATATAGTTGAGTATCATCAGCAAACAATGGAAACTAATCCCGCATTTTCTAATAATATTACCAAGGGGCAACATGTATATTGAAAATAGAAAAGGACCTAAGACAGATCCATGTGGCACTCCATATTTTACTGGTGATAAATGAGATGACTCCCCATTTAAATGAACATAGTGGTAAGCGATTGGACAGGTAGGATCTAAACCATCTTAGAGCCTGCCCTTGAATACCTATATAGTTTTGTTATCGATCTAAGAGTATGTCTATATATGATCTATGGTGTCGTATTCGGCACTAAGATCTAGTAAACCTAGCAATGAGATGCAGCCTTGGTCTGACGCAAGAAGCAAGTCATTTGTAATTTTAAGAGCAGTTTCTGTGCTATGGTGGGGCCTGAAACCTGACTGAAAATCTTTATACAGATTTTTTTTTTTTTTTGCAGGAAGGAACAATTGAGCAGACACAACTATTTCTAAAATTTTAGACATAAATGGAGGATTTGAAATGGGTCTGTAATTCGCCAGTGCACAAGGATCAAGTTGTGGTTTCTTAATAAGAGGCTTAATAACCGCCATCTTGAAAAACTGACAACTTTTTTTTTTTTAAGATTTATATAAAGTGAAGTGATATGTCAGTAAAAAGACAATTAATAAATAATGCCTATATGATATACCATTCAAATGCAAGTTATTGGTTACTATCTGCTAGCTAGCTACACCTCATTGACATTGAATGCTGGATATTTTCATTTTCTCCATCATCATCCATATATATATCCATTTCACCCAAAATGTCACCTACCCCCTTCTGGTTCTTACCCCTTGATCAGCTCTTTCTGAATGTATATATGCTTAAAGAGTTAGTCAGCTATGATCAGCTACACTGGGTGAGCACTGGGATATATGATCTCATTCCAGTTAACCTTCATCATTTTCCGTCTGTAAACACTGACTCATATGGCTGACATATTTCTTTCCACAAACAGTCAAACTCTTAATATCATATCTATCCATAGACTGACTGTCATCTGCTCTACTGCTCTCCCAACTGTTCTTTATTCCTCCCCTTCTCCCTCTTTCTCTGGAATGTCCTAAATGTGAACTGCTTCTCAACATCAAGCCAGATGAAGTCCAGTCATTCCACAGCTATTTTTAGAGTAAACTGGCGAGCTCCCTGTCAAAGATCATTATAACAAAACAAAACAAAACTAACCTAAAACTATTGTTGTGAACAATGCAAAGCTGCTGAAGTAGAGAACATTTGTATCAAACGTATATATGACTGCTATTAGGCTAACTAAAACAATGAAATTCATATAGCCTATAATTTTTGTATTTTTAAAATTCCAATATGATTTTAAAATACCTTATTCCGTTTGTCACAGGAGTGTTGGATGATTACTTATATGTAGGCTATAGTAGATTAAACAATTTCAGAATTTTTAAAAAGTTAAGGGAACTTACTGAGAACGTTATGGGAAAAATACTGACCATGCTCTGTTTATGTAAAGAAACCTTTCCTGCCTTATTGGGAAAATTTCAAGAATGTTAGTTTCTAGTTTCCCAGAACGTTCCCAAAAACTACCACTCTCTGTTGTTTAGCCAGGAATGTTCTAGAAATCCCAGTATTTTCCCAAAACTTTCTGGGAACCAAGAAAATTTCAAATATTTAAAAGATATTTTTCTATTATTCAAACATGGTTTTAAAATATTCAGCTTTTTAGTTTTTCCTGCTTATGGAAAAGATTTCTTGACAATGAAAATGTCTTGATTGTAGATAAAGCCAGTCAACTAGCTCTTCTTTACTGTTTTACTTCACTTATTTAAATTAGATTAGAGAAAGACAGAGAGAGAGAGCATTTTCAAATCATATTTGAATTTCACACACAAGAGACTGCTTAAAGAACGCTGACGTAACGTTTCTCTGAACAGGAAATGCAATGAACTATATTTTCACACCTTCAGGCTCTGTTTGCTTGCAAACGAAGTGGTGTTTCCCACAGTATTTGTCCCGACAGTTTCAGTCAAAGTCTGCTTTTGACTGTTTACTCACTGTTCAGCATTCAATTAGTTGCTCATCTTGCTGCCATAAACCTGAAATTTCCTTAGTAGTATGGGTTCTTATCACTGTTTAGGCTATAGTCATGGTGAGTAATGACATAATAATTCAGTCTTGTATGGGACACAAAGGAAACTGTCCAGACTCACTCATTCTGCATTAGTGATCCTTGACCAGCAGTAAAACAGACCTAGATTATTCATAAAAGTAAACATAAGAGCTTTCTGTCTGTGAACCTTAAGCCTAGCTGTATCTACAATCAAAACAATAATGATGATACACAACCATACTCAGATCTGATTCAATTATAAGCCTAAAAATGGTTCATGTGTTATTATGAGAGTGGGAGAGAGAACTTTCAGTGTTTCTGCTAGGGTTTTTTTTTTTTCATTCACAGCTGCATCTATTTTAAGTTTAAAGTATCTTTTCAGGTAAGCTACGTTTGTGAAACCACAAACGTCTCAACATGTGTTAACACAGGATGAAATGCGGGATCACCTGAGACGTTCACATCCGGTGAAAAGTCTGTAACTGATCTGAGACAAAAATATCGAGCATATGTTAACTGGGTTATGACTAGTGAGGCTTCATTCGTGAAAGAATCAATGTTCTTAAACGAATCTTTGAAATGAGTGAATCACCGTTCACGTCTAAAGTCTGAGTCCATTTTTTTTTTTTATCATTTAGTATCAACATCAAACCTTCTTGAAGGTAATGACTGCCTTCCTGTATTTAAAGAATGAATCTAGAACTGGGTAATAGGCTATTTTTAAATTAATAACATAATAATTTTACTCTCAGCACAAGCAAATTATAAGCATGGTTTTGTTCAACATTTCGAATAAAAAAACGAGGATTTCTGCAAAAAGAAATCTTAAAAAAAAAAAAAAAGACATTTAAAATGGCATAACGTTATTGTTATTTGTGGGGAAAACTTTTTTGATCCTCTCTCAGTAGACTCAGAAACTGCATGATTTACTGACTCACAACATAAATGATGCCTAGCTACTTAGCGCAATAATGTTTATTATTTTGCTTTAGCTTATTAGAGAAGTTGTGTATGTGTGTGTGTCACCAGGGAGAAGTGTGTCATTTTAACTGGAAGACCTGGAGGTATATAAAAAATATATACTATACATAGAGAATTTCACAATAAGATGAGTTACAAATACATTTCAGTATTAACATTCAGCGCTTATTGGATTTTTCAAAATCATTTGTGTCCAAGTGTCACTCATCACATTTAATGATTAAAATAATTTCTCCTCTTCAGTCTGCATCACAGAGTCATTAAAGCTGTCTGATCTGAACACATAAGCTTTATCCTGTTGCCCTTACATGTTCAGATCCAAACTCTTTCTTATCTTATGTGGTGAGACACTATGCTGTTAATAACAGAGAATTACACAGACACAAACGTGCACACACACGCACAAACAAACTCACAGGACGAGCCACGGCCTGACATTTCTGTTTCTTTTTATATGACAGCAAACAGCTTTGTTTCAATCAGGGATAGGAGCTTCAGAAAAAGCAGCCACACCCCTCTGCAGTTAAAGAGTCACTCTATCGAAAAAATAAATAAATAAAGAGCGAGATTTCAGAGAACAGAACTGCAACACATATTTTATCCTCTTCCCCATCCTAAAAGACAACAGAAAACTAAACCATCCATCCATGCTAAGATAATTCATTTAAATGAAGCTTACTTTTTTTTTTCATCCATTAAACTAAAATGAAGAGAATAATTTCCATCTGTTTTGTTATCATTTGTTGGGAAAACGCTTAAATTCTCTTTCTGGTTTTGAATTTGCTGCCACTCGTTCATAATAGCCTAAAACCTTACCAGTTGAGCAGAAAGTCAATTGGGTCAATTGAATCTGAATTCTAACCACTTGTTTGTTTGTGTCGTTCGCAGTGTGGATGGGTTGTTAGCGTTATTTCCTGTGGGCGGAGGGAAGGGAGAGGCTCACAGGGAGTCCACAGACCACAGACCCACAGACCCACATGCATTAACCACCATCCTGAACTAGGACACGGCGTGGAAGGGCGAGTTGGACTCTCTGTCCACATTTAGTCATTTATCTGCCCCTTTGTTTGTTGTAGGCGAGGGAATCGCGTGTTTTAGTTACTTTGTAACCAGCTGTTGATTCAAAGTAGCCCACGGGAACAAAGACCCCACAGACACGGGCGGGCGAGCAGCTGACCTGTCGGACCAAACGCTGCCGGAGATTCATTTCCATAGCAAATGTGGTTTTAAAAGAGCCCCTGATAGCTTGATATATCGCCGGGGACACGTGTCAAGGTAAGGAACATCAAAATATCACGTTTTATGAAACTTTAGTGTCAGAACTGTATGTTGAATGTATTATTTCAATGGGATTTTGAGCTTTACGGTTTGATCTGGAGAGGGATCTTGGGTTAAGAACTTTGGGTGGGGATGTCCCATCGTTTGCACTTCAAAAGGCAGACGTGGATCTGCCCCAAAACGCGAGTCACAGTCTTATTCGAACAGTGTCCCTTCGGGCTATGTCTTTCCAAGACGTCTGTTATCTTGTATCTATTTGTCGCGTCTTATGTGTCCACAACATCTGTTGGAAGTCTTCCACTCCAGACGTGAGAGAGAGTCCCGGCGGGTCCGAGGGGGGCTGTGGGGGTTGAACAATGCTTTATTTGGTAGTCGCTTGTGCAAATGTGCCTCCCTGGAAGTTGAAATGATGTAGCCGGTTTTTTTGTGTGTGTGTGCGTGAGTCATGATCCTGTTTGGGACATGCTGAACAGATTAGACCACCAGTGATTAAACTTATATAAATGCACCGAAGAGTCATATTGTTCCTCAAAGCGCGTCGACTGGGAGAAGTTTGGCACAGCGCCAAGACTAAATATGACTTCATTTAATGTGATTAAAGGGATCGTGCTATGTTAGGAGAAATTGAATCATGTCTTTAGACACGGACTGCGCTGTGAGGTGCTCTCGGCTCAGTTTTACAAGGAAAGATCCCGCAGCGGATCTGCATTAAAACTCTCACAGCCTATATATTCAGGTCACGTGATCGTATGGAAGAATGTTGTATGGTTTAAAGGAATCCTCATTAAAATGTTTCCGACATTAAATAAAAGAAAAGAAGAATATTGAAGAATATTTTAAAGGTACAGAAACATAACATAAAGATTCCATTCATATCAGTGGCCTGATAAAAGCTGCTTTATTGTAGCTACCGAGCGGGTCGCCTCGTCTGGGCGACACCACGTGACCACCTGAATATTCTCTTTGGTTGAACTCTTTTGCTCCTTAATTAATCTTGGCTGACTGAAAATAGCACATTCCTGCAATATCCGAAAAAAAAGAAAACATGTAGGTGATTACTAAAGTTCAGACTGTCTTAACCTACAAAATTAACCTTGGTTTTATTATAGTTAAACTGTAGTCACCATGTTGTTGTTATGTGATTGTGATTACCATTTGTATAACCAAAGTTTTAATACAAATACCATGGTTAAACTATGGTCAGTGTTGCAAAACCATGGTTAATTTGTGGTTCGTAACCATGTTTTTTCCTGTGAATTTTCATAATTATTTTTTTCCAGTGTCATGGCATAAAGTTTGTTGTTTGTCTCTTATTCTCACAGAACCTACCCTTTTAGAAACGCAATGGTCAGCATAGTCTCTAACATCGTTACTACAGCTGTTGTTACTACAATAAAAATGGGAACTTGGTGTCAGCCACCACAAAAAGAACAGGGGCAAAATTCAAAGCTTAGTAGAAGTACATTATTTGAAGGAAGTGGTTTAGTAACATTAAATGTGGAATCTGTGTTATTGTGGTTGAAGCCAAGGCTGAAATATCAGGGATTTCTATTATTTGAAAAGGCCAAAATTCTTTAAAAAATGATAATAGATGTAATAAATACATTTTAAATGATCTATCTTTGCATGGATGAATGGTTTGGTTTTCTGTTGTCTTTTAGGATGGAGAAAAGGATAAAATGTTTTGCAGTTCCGAAATCTCTCTCTTTCTCTCGCTCTTTATTTATTTATTTTTTTGATAGAGTGACTCTTTAACTGCAGAGGGGTGTGGCTGCTTTTTCTGAAGCTCCTATCCCTGATTGAAACAAAGCTGTTTGCTGTAATATAAAAAGAAACAGAAATGTCAGGCCGCGGCTCCTCCTGTGAGTTTGTTTGTGCGTGTGTGTGCACGTTTGTGTCGGTGTAATTCTCTGTTATTAACAGCATAGTGTCTCACCACATAAGATAAGAAAGAGTTTGGATCTGAACATGTAAGGGCAACAGGATAAAGCTTCTGTGTTCAGATCAGACAGCTTTAATGACTCTGTGATGCAGACTGAAGAGGAGAAATTATTTTAATCATTAAATGTGATGAGTGACACTTGGACAGACACAAATGATTTAGAAAAATCCAATAAGCGCTGAATGTTAATACTGAACTGTATTTGTAACTTATCTTATTGTGAAATTTTCTATGTATAGTATATCTTTTTTATATACCTCCAGGTCTTCCAGTTAATGACACACTTCTCCCTGGTGACCCATACACACATACACAACTTCTCTAATAGTCCCCACTGTACATTCACTGTTACACTCAGGTGTATGTCGTAATACAGACGAAAATATCAGTTGCTGCTTGCATGTCATAATTTAACACTTACTTCACTGTAGGCATCCAGGGTCAGCTATTATCATAAGTAAGCCACTGTATATGTAGGGTGCCATGTAATCAGGTATTGTGGATATGACTGATAAAGGACAGTGTGGGTTGTAAAGGTGGGTGAGAGATGGAGTCAGAATGTGTCAATTGTTTGATTCCAATATGAATGCTGTGTTCCAGACCGGCCCTTTGACTCACTTCCTGTCGTCCCCTCTGTTATGACACATTAACAATGAGACGGGATGGGGGAAGGGATTTGGAAACAAATTGGTCATTATAATCTGAAGGCTCCAGAGTTTTTAGGCTTTTCTAAAAGTGCTAAGAGAGAACAAACGAGACTTTGTGTTTGCTGTAATAGTCACAGTTTACTGTGAGGAGGAGTATTGCAATCTAGTTTTTTTTTTTTTTTTATCTATCATTGAACAGGTTTAAAAAATAACTATAAAGTTTGTCAAGATTGATTTTCAGTATAACAAGAAAGAGTTAGAAGTATTTTGAAAACCTTAGCCTCAAAATTGAAAAGTTTTTTCGTTTGAATCGGTTTCAAAACCCACATGTTGATGGATACAAAATATTATGTAATAAATATAATAACATTCTAATAAAAATGTAAGTGGTTATTGCCTGTCAAAAACACTTTTTTTTGTTGTTGTTGCTATTAACTGTTATTAACTGTAAATCATATCTATTACATTATTCGTTTATGTTCATAGCACAACTGATGCCCAATGAGTAACATGGTAAAGATCAAAAGAGGGTCTGGATTTACAATAGAACGGTTTCCCAAACACTCCCCTGTCTGCCATTGTTCAGAGAGAAGAGGTCCCGCCCCAGTATCACACCACTGATCTAGAAGATGATATGTCTGGCTGCTCAAATTGATCATTTCAGCAGTGTTTTGCCTAAGGGGAAACCCAAGCCTTGCTTATAGTATTTTAACATTTTAAAAGTGATGCTGTACCTTTAATGTATTGGGAAGGTGTGTTGGAGGTGGAGTTTCCCGTAGACTGTGTCTGTCGGTCTCTGTCTGTGGTAAACAGTCGCCCATCACTTAGCGATGTGTGTGACGGAGGGGGGTTGGAAGGGTGAGGCAGTTTAATTAAGGAAATGGCCACCCTGCTGTGGAGGGGGTTAATGGCCACTCTGTGCGTGTTTGTCTTGACCGTTACTTAAATCAGAATGTAGTGGATAACTGAGAACAGTCATGTAAGAACTATGTGTTTGTATTCGTGGTGCTTGCTTTCTGTATTGAAAGAGATGCTATTTTAAGACTCTTATGAACCGGTGGTTCTTAATAAATCAGAAACATGCGACTAGTAGCCCTTAGGCTTTTTTTCTGGATGGTTTACTCTTTTAAGCTGGCTCTTTTAATGGACTGAGTACTGATTTGAATCGGACAATTCTGAAATGACATTTGGTGGATACTGAATGAATTGCTTTGTTTCAAAACGGACATGACTGAAAGTGACTCTCACTGAAATATCGGCCTATGTGAAATCTCTCTCTTCCCACAGTGTTTTTGCTATTGAATGAATGATGCATATACCTCACTTACAATTTCACTTTTGTTTTTCATAGAACTCAAAAAGATTGAATCGAATGACAGTTTATGCACACTAAAAATCAAAGAAGCTCCAAGCAGCTGAAGGAGTCTCTCTCTCTCTCTCTCTCTCTCTCTCTCTCTCACACACACACACTCGCACATTAGATTTACATCTAGATACGCACCCAGACCTCAGGGCTGCATTTTCAAGGCCTTGACACACAGCGCAGCCTTGGGGAAAGCAGACAAGGCGAAATTGAGAAGCTCTCTGTCTCTCCCACACACTAATACTCTCTCTGAAGATAGTGTTACACAGTGTGACTGAGAATGAAATGGTAGGCTGAAGAACCAGCTGTCTCGCAGCTTAATCTGCCTCTGTGTCAGCCTGACAGATGAAGACTTGTAAATGTGGAACCGTCAAATAAATGACCAGTGAGGTCACTTTGAGGAGCTTATATCTGAAACTTAGACTACTATAATGTCACTGGTTTGAGATGCACGGAGCCAGAGATTTTCTGCATGTTACTGTTACTATGATGATGACATCTTTCAAAGACATTTTTCTTTAAATACTTCATTTCATCAGAAACTGTGTTAGTGGATGTTACTGAAACCTGATTCATGCATTAATGCATACAGGTCAGAGATTTGTGTTCAATATTTTTTCTTCTAATACTTCCTAATACTTTTATTCAGCAAGGATGTATTAAAACAAGTGACCATAAAGACATTTATCATTTTAAATGCTGTTATTTGTACTTTTGGCTTATTAAAACCCTGCTTCTTGCTTGTCAAACATCTTAGTTTCCATAAAAGTATTAAACAGCACAGATGTTACAGTGATGGCGATAATAAGAAGAAATGTTTTTTTTTGGACACCAAATCTGGTTTCTCAAGGATCATTTGACACTGAAAACTTGAAGTCATGACAGCTGAAAATTTAGGTTTGTCATCAAAGAGAAATCCTTCGAACGGTAGTGTAAATGTGAGCTGGATTTGGTTGGCAAATTAGAATTCTGTGTTGATGGTGTGAAGCTACCGTAATGAATCATACTGAAGCTCATATGATTCTTTAGAAGGAGTAATCCGGAAAACCTGCTCTGACACACCAATGATGAGTTCACTTCAGATAGGAACTCACCATGCCTGAGTCAGCAGCCTAGACTGAAATTTGTCAGTCTGTGTGTCCTTGGACATTTAAAGTCATAGTCGGTATGTTCTGAGCCAGGTGGAAAAACCCCCTCTCAAGTATTTTCAATTCAGACTGCAATACCTAGTTCAACCACTCAGTGTCAAGCCTACATATAGCACATTTAAGTATATCACCATTTACAATGCAGTATGAAATTCCAAAACTAATATATGCGATTGCAAAATCAATTGGCGAAGTTCATGTATGTTTAACTTGTTATTTTTCACAGACTTTAGCTAGAGTGAAGTTATAAATTACAGAGGTGTCAAAAGAATAAATATAGAAAGAATGAGTACATCTGCCAAGACAAATCACTCACTGTCCTTCGTATTGTCTCTCTCAAAGCTCACACATCTGTGGAATTAGTGAACGGCAACAGGGTGCTGAAAGAAGCACTGTTTGCTCATCTTCAAGTGTTCACAGGTCTCGTGTGTGTGTGTAGATAGAGTAATGGTTGAGTCTACAGCAGTTCACCCACCCGTCCAGTCTCAACAGCACATATGCCTGTGTTTTGAACTAATAATATATGAGTCTGTGTTGATTTAATTCATGTCACATGTATCCTCTGCTTCAGAATAGCTGGAGTTTTGCTGGATCTGCCCCTGTTGTGTGTGTATTTCTCATGCGGGATTGTGAAAAGTAGTTAATGTGTGCCTGAAGTGTTGTTTTGGATGCTAAGTAACGGCATTGTGTGTTTGGCTTCATGTCTTTCCTAATAAGGCCAAATCAGCAGTGTTTGGCACTGGTGTCTGTCTGTACACCAAACAGATTGAGGCAAAAGGACCTCCTCCTCTTGAGTGAGGTGTTCATTGGGAAGAGCAGATCCATCGACTTACCAAATATGGGAGTAGAGTTTCACTGTTTCTGAACGTCTGGCTTGTGTAGAAGCAAAACGTTCTGTGTGTGTCTCTCTGCTATACTTATAGTAATAATAATAAGCTTTATCTTGCGCTGTAATATTTGACTTCACAGTATGTGGTTGTAAAACGTTAGACCTGCAGTGTGTCTGTCACTGTAATACAGTCACTTTAGATAAGAAGCTGTCTGATATATGAAGAATCTCTGTCCGCAGTTCTGTGCAAACTGTTGGAATGTTTTACTGTTACCATGCATTTGTGCTTGGAGAAACAGGAAGTGACCTTGTAACACTCTGCCTACACATCAAGAAGTCATAAACACATACATGTGCACACCCTTTCCTCTAAGTGTTAGTGTTTTTCACTGCTATTGGTGTAGTCAAAATGCTCCATATTTAATTCAGTTGTTCTTTGCAGAAAATAAGATTATTATTATAAATATTTAATTGTTTACATTTGAGTTGACCCCTGTTCTTGTGTTGTTTTCAGATGGACGTGAGGCTGCTCCTGATTTCTGTTCTTCTGGGACTCAGCAGGGCTCAACTAGGTAAAAACTTCAGATTTTAAAAACATCAGATATACAGTGGGGTTCAATAGTCTGAAGCCACTAGTGAAAATACTGTGTCTAGTGAAAATATTCTTCCTATCTCCTGTCCAACTCCTCACTTCTTATCTATTTATCCCAAATTAGGGAAAGGGGGAGTTACTTGGGTTCAGGCTATGCTCTGGGCCCGGACCCGTCCCCCAGTACAGCACACCAAAGTATGCCTACTATTCCCCTTCAGATTAGATGTAAAGGTGAACTCGTGAATTGATGGGTGTGGGAACCCTGCAGGTTCATGTGGGTTCAAAGTAGGGTAGGTGATTTCTGGGAGGGTAGTAATGACAAGCTAGCATTGAAAGCATAAGATCCAAGCCTCCCTGCAAATCACTCTCCAAAGCCACACCTCCTTCAAAACACATGACCGCACACAGACAGACCAGAGTCTAACCAGCAACATGCTGAGAGACTGTGTTGGTGCAGGGTTGAATGCAGTGCTGTCAGATGCCGTCTCATTCACCGATGAGAAAACATTACAGTACAAAGTGCATGATATTACAATAATAACACCTTCCGTTCTCTATCGGTCTGTAATAGCATAATTGAACCTGCTGATGACGCATCATGTCGGTGTGGGCAGAGTGCACATACTTTGAAAGGCAGGCAAAGTAGCCTATCAGAGCTCTCTGGCTGCAGGATATGATTGGACAAACATTTTATGGTCCTTCATCTTCCACTGACGATATAAATACATTTAGACCACTTAACTTCATTTCATGTTAAGGACGTGTTTTTTTTTTTTCTCCAAAAATTGCTGTTTGCATTTAAAACAAAGCATTTTCATACTTATCTATATGTGTAGGAGCAGCCTGACATTTGAGTACACTTTGTATATATAATTTTTTTGGAGCTCCTCTTCCAAGAACACTCAGAGCAGAGGCTGATAAAGTACTCGTAATACTGTCCAGATCATCTTAGACATTTGCAGGATTTTCATTCCAAGATGTGATATATCTCGGATATGGCAGCAGTGTGGAATCTAAGAAAACAACCAAAAGAAAAATCTCAAAGCATTAATGCAGAATAATAGGAATGTGATATATACATCATCTTCATCTTCTAAGTGCTGTCCCACAGTCCTGTGCGGTTTATTCTGGATTTGCCGGCCTCATGGTTTCCATTAAATCTTTAAAGAAAGCAGTAAGGATGCCATCAGTAATACAGTTCACATGACCTCACTACAGCATATGGTCACTCTGCATCTATTTTAGAATGAGAGAGTCTCATGAGAGAGAGAAAGAAGCATATTGTGTATGGCTGGCCACAGTGTTAGTTATTAAATGCTCTTTGGTTTGGATTTCCTGTGTTAGTGGTGGGAGGGAATTGAGAATGATGGATGTTTTTGTTGTGTGTGTATGTGTACAGATGGTAACGAATGCACCAAAGCCTCGGCCCAGTCCTGTGGAGAATGCATTCAGGTCGGAGAAAAGTGTGGCTGGTGTACAGACGAGGTAAGTTCAGACGAAACCATTAAAGTGACCCTATTATGGGTAATGAAAGGTTCATAGTTTGGTTTGGGAGACTCCAACAACAGGTTGATATGCATGCAAGGTCAAAAAAAACACTTTCAATGTCTTATAATATGCATTTATTTTTTCCTACTTGCTCAAAGTAGTCCCCCAAACGATTCACTCAATGATTTATTTTTCCAAACCCCTCTGCCTTTGCATGACACTTATCTGTGGTGATTGGTCCGATTGGTCTCATTTTCATTTCATCATGAATGCCTGTAATGCCTGATAAAGCAGTGTTTGTGAGCACAGTGCTGCTTTGTGTACGGTGTTACCGGGGATACCGCTATTTTTACCGTTAAAAAAAAAGCGGCACCTAGTGGCAAAGAATACATTAGCATTTAATTCATGCTAATGGGAAAAGACCAACAAATGGGCAGGCAATATGCTAATGTTTCGTGTTAACATCAAAATTAAACTGCTTGGGATTCGTTTTAAAAATGACTCATTTCAATTATTCAGAGTCTACTCTTTCTTTTGAGAGACTAACTTTATACACAATTCACTTTCCGATTTAAAACTTTGCAGGATGTTTTCATTCACTTAGAGCTGTGTTACATAATGTGTGAAAGGTATTTTTCAAAAATCCATAATAGGGGCACTTTAAAGACGGAAATGGCTGCTTTTGCAATGATGTGGATTTAGAGAAAAATGTCACGGGGGAAACCATTTCCTGTAGTTAGATTATTTGTTTATCTTAGTCTATAGAGGACATCCTGTGAATCTGCAGACAATTCTGTCTGCTAAAAACATTTTTTTGGGGTGATCAAAGTATCCAAAGGAACCAGTGATTTGAAGTGACATCACCTTCTGTCCTACCTTTATTCACCTGTAGTTTTTATTACTGGCAGTTTCTTGAGTCATATTAGTGGAAGTGAGCACATCGTATCCCTCAGTGTTCATGAGTCAGCATCCTGTGGGATAATGTCTGTTCCTACCATGTGGAGCAGATTATGGCAGGACAGGAAGCACCAATCATGGACCACATTAACGAAAGCAGGAAGTGTACTATCATTAAACTACATGTTATGCAGGGTGGGGGGCTTGAGCTCTGTTGGAAAGGTGGCCCCCTTAATAGTTTCAACAGGCAGACTGCACATCCTAATCCTGACTAGCCCAACACGGCAACATTGGCTTAACCAATTACTATTTGACTAATGGCAGGCAGGTGGATTTTATTTTATTTGTTTATTTATTTTTTTATTTGAATTACTATATTTAAAAATAATTTTTGTTTTACTAAATAATCGCATGAAAAAGGTTAATTTAATTTATCTTTATTATGATCTTCATTAATTTTTTTAAATTTAATTTATTGGTTTAATTTATTCAAAATTAATATTTGTTTCAGATCATTTTCCCCTCTGGTTTTATGAACTTAACATATTGTATTGTTTTAATTCTATCCTATTAATTATTTAAATTTATTTTAACAAATATCAAAAATTTTACAGAGGTAGAACTTTACAAATTTACAGTGAATATTTAGAGGCTGGACCTATTCAATTGAATATCCCTGCTATAGATAGCTATAGTGTTATTTGATACATGAACATTAATTGATATATTGTCCTAAAAGAACCCATTTCTCTTTATATATGTTCCTTAAAACTGCTCCATCTTTTGTTAGATTAAATACTACTGATGCCATGCTCCAGCAGGTGCTGGTTTTGATGGAGTGTTTATAATCTTTCTCTTTCGTGTTTCTTCTCTTCCCTAAACTCCTGTCTCTTTCTGCAGAACTTTTTGAAGCAAGGCGAGCAGAAGTCCACACGGTGTGATGAGATTGAAGCTCTGATTAAGAAGGGCTGTAATAAGTCCAGTATAGAAAATCCTCGGGGAAATGTTACCGTCAGCAAGAACCAATCTTTAACAGAGCACACAAACAGCACTAAGGATGGAGCAAAACTAAAGCCAGACCAGATCACCCAGATTCAACCGCAGAAACTCACCCTAGACCTCCGATCAGGTACTATATACTCCTTCAACAACTCCAGGAATGCTTAATTAATAATTTAGGTCATCATTCAGTAAAGTTGTGAATAATGGTCTCTATCAATGTATAATCAGTTCACTTCCCTGTAAGCTTTAGTCTGAACGCATGGTCTTCATTCTGACCCAGGTGAAGCTCAGAAGTTCGTTCTGACATTCAGGAGGGCTGAGGATTATCCCATAGATCTCTACTACCTGATGGACCTCAGCTACTCAATGAAAGATGATTTAGAGAACGTCAAAAACCTGGGAACCAAACTGATGACTGAAATGCAAAAGATCACATCTGACTTCAGGATCGGTAAGGGACCTCTGAGGATCCATGCTGGATTCGTCTTTAATTGTATTGTGCTGCATTGCTTTCATTCTTTGTCAATGTTTCTAGGCTTTGGCTCCTTTGTGGAAAAAACTGTCATGCCATACATCAGCACAACGCCAGCCAAGCTGCTAAACCCCTGCACATCAGACCAGAACTGCACAAGCCCGTTCAGCTATAAAAACGTGCTGAGTTTGACTTCCGATGGATCTCAGTTTAATACCCTTGTGAGCAAACAGCAGATCTCAGGAAACCTGGACTCACCAGAAGGAGGGTTCGACGCCATCATGCAAGTGGCTGTCTGTGCGGTACGTGTGTATATATATATATTCATACAATATCATGTTTGTATTATATATGTCAGGTTTGAAGGGATTGAAGGTTAATCTTCATCTTAATTGTGCAACAGAACCAAATTGGCTGGAGGAATGTGACCCGTCTGCTTGTGTTTTCCACGGATGCTGGATTCCACTTTGCTGGAGACGGAAAACTGGGCGGCATCGTGCTTCCTAATGATGGGAAATGCCATCTACAGGATAACATGTACACTATGAGCCATTACTATGTAAGTGTGTGTAACGTGGTTGAGTCATTACTGCATATAGAAAATATGTGAAAGTGTCTCATTTATTTTCATTCCTTCTAGGACTATCCTTCGATCGCACATCTGGTTCAGAAATTAAGCGAAAACAACATTCAGACCATTTTTGCTGTAACTAAAGAGTTCCAGCCTGTTTACCAGGTAATAAAGCAGCTATCTTTTGTCTCTACATCAATAGGCAAGTCGGATTCTGTAACACTACTGGAAATAAAATACTGCATGGGAAAAAATGCCTGGGCAAACTCTTTATATCTTTGTCTACAGGAGCTGAAAAACCTCATTCCAAAGTCAGCTGTGGGAACGCTGTCTTCCGACTCCGGCAATGTGATCAATCTCATTATTGATGCATATAATGTAAGTATATCTTAGTAACTAAAGAGGCTGTGAATCAACTTAGTGAAATTATTTTAGGGAAATGTTTAAAAAAATATATTCTTTGTTCTCGACAAGATCCTGATAAATAAAATATGGAAATATCACAATGAAATTTACAGAAAAAAACATTGTTAAAGATATTGTAAAATATATAATTCTAATTTTTGAAAAGCTAAATGTTAAACAATTTAAAACAACTGTTTTCTATTTAATGTTTTAAAATATTCACTTCAATTCAAGTTTATTTGTATAGCGCTTTTTGCAATACAAATCGTTACAAAACAACTTTACAGAAATTATGTTTCTACAATATTTAGTAGTAGTTTATGGTGGTGACTGTCAGTTTGTGCACATATGACAGGATTTTTTAGAAATATTAATACAAGTCGTAGTCAGCCAGACGATTAACATTTATTAATATTAATTAATTAATTATTATATAATGCAGTCACACTTGTAGCAATATTTGTTAGTTCTGTTGTTGATTCAGGGTTAGCATCATCTTAGGTCCTCTGAGGGTCAGCATCATCTCTTCTCAGGTGTTCTGGATCCAGACTGGAGCTTGTGTAAATCCTAATTACCACGGGATGTAAATCCCATGGCAAAACATAGAAACAAAATAGAGACATCATTATCATAGCGGCTGTTCCAATTTACAATTTAAGAGATACATTATTCGAATGCTTGGCGAAAGAGATGCGTTTTTAATCTAGATTTTAACAGAGAGAGTGTGTCTGAACCCCGAACATTATCAGAAAGGCTATTCCAGAGTTTGGGAGCCAAATGTGAGAACGCTCTACCTCCTTTAGTGGACTTTGCTATCCTAGGAACTACCAAAAGTCCAGCGTTTTGTGACCTTAATGAGTGTGATGGGTTGTTACGTGGTAGAAGGCTAGTTAGGTATGCAGGAGCTAAACTAATTAGGGCCTTATAGGTAAGTAATGATAATTTGTAACTGATACAGAACTTAATAGGTAGCCAGTGCAGAGACTGTACAATTGGAGTAATATGATCATATTTTCTTGACCTTGTAAGGACTCTAGACGCTGCATTTTGGACGACCTGTAGCTTGTTTATTGAAGAAGTAGGACAACCACCTAGAAGTGCATTACAATAGTCCAGTCTAGAGGTCATGAATGCATGAACTAGCTTTTCTGCATCAGAAACAGATAACGTGTTTCGTAGCTTGGCAATGTTTCTAAGATGGAAGAATGCAGTTTTTGAAACATGGGGAAATATGATTTTCAAAATACAAATTGCTGTCTAACACCCAGATTTTTGACTATAGAGGAAATAACAGTATATCCGTCTAGTTGCAGATTGTAATCTACAAGATTCTGTGTAGTGTTTTTTGGTCCATTAATTAATATATTACATTTTTAACACACTCTGTTAGCTTAGATAATTGAGAAGTTTCATCTGGTCTCGTTGAGATATATAGCTGAGTATCATCAGCATAACAGTGGAAGCTAATTCCATATTAAGGGGCAACATGTATATTGAAAATAGAAGTGGACCTAGGACGGATCCATGTGGCACTCCATATTTTACCGATGATTAATGAGATGACACCCTATTTAAAAATGGTAGCGATCGGACAGGTAGGATCTAAACCATCTTAGAGCCTGCCCTTGAATACCTGTATAGTGTTGTAATCTATCTATGAGTATGTCATGAATGTATAGCCGTGATAGCAAATTTATTTAGGCTATTGAAAGTGTCAGGATTCAATATCAAATGATCTGTCAGAAATCATTCTGATTTGCTGATTTTCTGCTCAATAATTTTTTTTTTTGCAATAAAGAGTTGAAAACAGTTTATTATTAACTATCTTTACTGTTACTTTAATCAATAGAAAGTTTCCTTGCTGAAAAAAAGTAGATTACCCCCCCCCCCCAAAAAAAGAAATTGAACGTCCAAATTTTTTGTCACTTTCAAATACATTTTTTTATTTATTTGAATAAACATGTAAATAATCCTTTCATAAATCTGTCTTCTCAGTCTCTGTCTTCTGAGATCATTCTGGAGAACAGTAGGCTCCCCGAAGGTGTGTCCATTTCCTACATCTCCCACTGCAAGAATGGAGTGAGTCAAGAAGGAGAAAATGGGAGAAAGTGCTCCAACATCGCCATTGGGGATCAGGTGAGAATAGTTAAAACCCTTTATGAAAGTTTCATCAGATGTTCAGTACTTTCCATTGGATACGATTTCCTAAATAACTGACCCTTTGCTAATTCAGGACATTTTTATTTGCTCTTCCTCTTTGAAGAAATTTGATAGCAGCATGAATAAAAACTACAAAGACTGCAAATTAAATCAGCGCTCTTTATTCTCGTCACAGGTGACGTTTGAGGTAGCGGTCACGGCTAAGGGCTGTCCATCTAATGGCAAATCAGAGACTTTAAAGATCAAGCCGCTGGGTTTCACTGAGGAGGTGGAGATCGTCCTCAACTTCATCTGTGAATGTGAGTGTCATAAAGAAGGAATCCCTAACAGTCCAAACTGTAGCGACGGCAATGGCACTCTGGAGTGTGGAGCATGCAGGTGAGTTGAAAAGGTTAGTTAGTTAGTACCT
Source organism: Carassius gibelio (assembly GCF_023724105.1). NCBI lineage: Eukaryota > Metazoa > Chordata > Actinopteri > Cypriniformes > Cyprinidae > Carassius > Carassius gibelio. The sequence continues at coordinate 25,629,123 of NC_068397.1, forward strand.
GGATATAAGACCAGATCGATGGCAATAATGTAATCTGTGCTTATTTTCAGGTGCAATGAGGGACGTATTGGCAGGGTTTGTGAATGTAGTAAAGATGAGGTCAGAACAGAAGATCTGGATGCAAACTGCCGCATGGATAACGGCACGGACATCTGCAGCAACAATGGAGACTGCGTTTGTGGAACGTGCGAGTGCAAAAAAAGAGACAACCCAGAGGAGAGATACAGCGGAAAGTTCTGCGAGTGCGACAACTTCAACTGTGACCGCTCCAACAACAAGCTCTGCGGAGGTATGACTCTGCTGAAATAACACTGTTCTGATCTGATCTTCACATATGTAGAAACCTATGTAAATGAATTAACAGTTACTAACTTTCTCCACCTTTCCAGGTCACGGTCGTTGTGAATGCAGGAAGTGTATCTGTGACGCTAACTACACAGGAAGTGCTTGCGACTGCTCATTGGACACCTCAACCTGTATGGCCAGTAACAAACAGATCTGTAACGGTCGGGGCACCTGCGAGTGCGGCACGTGTAAATGTATAGACACAAAGTTTCAGGGTCAAACCTGTGAGATCTGCCCAACCTGTCCTGGAGTTTGCACTGAACACAAGTGAGTTATTAACAGGACATTTGCTTGAACAACTGCCACAGCTAGCAGCACTAAATATATTTTCTTGTCTTTCCTCACAGGGATTGTGTCCAGTGCCGAGCATTTGGTTCTGGTGATAAGAAAGACACATGTGAGAAAGAGTGTACTAACTTCGATCTTAAAATGGTGAAGAAGAAGGAGGAACTTCCTCAGCCCAACGACCAGCCCTACATCAATCACTGCAAAGAGCGTGATGCTAACGATTGTTGGTTCTTCTTCACCTACGCTACCAGGAATGACAGCACCGTTGTGGTCCATGTGGCAGAGGAGCTTGGTAAGTGGAAGATGAAACAAGTACCAGCAGGTCCTGAGTTATATTGTTCTAGTTAACTGGTTTTATTGATAATGCTTTGTGCCTGTGTTCACAGAGTGTCCCTCTGGCCCTGACATCATCCCCATTGTAGCTGGTGTGGTCGCAGGAATCGTTCTGATTGGTTTAGCACTTCTGCTCATCTGGAAGCTGCTCATGATTATTCATGACCGCAGAGAGTTCGCCAAGTTCGAGAAAGAGAAGATGAATGCCAAGTGGGATGCGGTATGTTTCTCTGATTTCCGTTACATCTCATGTCGTATGTAGCCATTTCAATGGCCTAGAGAAAGCTGTCCGTAAAAATAACATATACATAAAATGAATACGTAATATTTCTCGATATAGTTATATTTTCATCTCACACAGAGCAGATAGCTGGAATGGGATGTCTGGCCTCATTTTGTGGGGTGTGGCCTCTCTGGCACGAGGGGAGGTCATTTCTGCCACCTGCTGGGCACTGCTAGTTCATTAATCCTACAGAATATTGCAGCAAAAAAGGGGCTTAGTGATCAAGAACTCTTAGCTTGGAGGTTTATGCAAATGCAGATAGGTCTATTTAAGGCATTTAAATTAATGCATTAAATGTCTTTTATCTAGAGCAAAAATTATCGATTGTGTAGCTGTATATTAGCCCTGTAAAGCCTGTCAAATAATAGTCTGGAAAATTAAGGAATCTTTTTTTATTAGTAGTATTATTTTTATTTTTTCATATTTGATTAACCAAGCTTTTATGGCCCAAATAGTATGTTGTTAAATGAAGTTTTGATAGATTTTAATGTTATTCACTGAGATCTAACAGACTGTTTACATAAAATGCATGTAAATGTCAGCTGTCACTCTATACATCCCAATAATATGTTTAGTAAGGTTACATTTAAATGATTAGTTTAATGATCAAAGCTCTGTAGTTTTAATTGTAGTGGACAAAATACATCGATGATTAAGTGATGCATGATTAAATGTTCCTCAAAATCCTGATGTGGCATATTTGACACATTTTAAAGTTTTTTCCCTCTAAAAATTATGCATGCATAATCAAGTCTAAGTTCTTTTAGTCCAGTAAATGTTCATGCAAGTTATTCTTGTTTAGTTAATAAAGATAATTAAAGATTTTACAGCTAAATACAAGTGTACATTGACTTGAAGATGGAAGTTGTTAGAATGATATTAAAAGGTCTTTTACTTGCTAAAAAAGTATGAATTGATTACAGGCTTTATATATGCATTCTTATGTTGTTTGTACTGAACTGGTCAAAACCATAGGGTTTTCAGCTGTTTGTTTTCTTTATTTCAGTTCATGTGTTTCTCACTCTGTCGTTTATATTCGTTTCTTTCTGCCTTTCTTTCTTCAAACCTTTTCTTCTTGTCATATCTAGCAAGAGAACCCAATATACAAGAGCCCCATTAATAAATTCCAGAATCCAAGTTATGGAAATAAAGGCGTCACACTCTGAGTCTGTACTCTTCTTTGCTGCTTGCATGTGCTTTTTCTTCCTCTTTGTGCCTATTTGTCTTTCTATGACTTTAACATCAACCTCAGACCCATATATAACATGAACAGCTTCTAAATAGTCATTTGCAGTTATTTATTCTAATTCACTAATTTTTAGGAAATGCCTTTTATGGCATTTTACTCACTCACTCACCAGCATGTCATTCCAAACCTGTATGACTTAAGATCTGGGGAACACAAAACCCCAGACTTCACTTTTATATGATCTTCTGATACTTAATGGAATAGTTTACTGGGAAATATCAATGTACTCTTCCTCAGGCCATCAAAGATGTAAATGAGTTTCTTTCTTCATAAGAACAGATTTGGAGAAACTTGCAGTGAAAGGGTGCCGTCAGAATAAGAGTTCAAACACGGATAAAAACATCACAATAATCCACATGACTCCAGTCCATCAAATAACAATGCTTTTATCAGCTGTTTTGGACTCTCATTTTGACTGCACCCATTCACTGTAAGTTTACAAATCTATTCAAAGCAATCGATTTCAAGCGAAATATCTCAAAATCTGTTCTGATAAAGAAATGAATTCATCTTAGATGGACTTTCATTCCATAACATTTCCAATACTTAAAAAGCTTAGGTATTTAAATAGCTGCATATACAATATAACAGTGTTTGTGTTTGATTGTGTGCCTTTTGTAATGCTTGCTAGGTTTAATATACTGTTTTTTCTTTTTACAATCAAAGTTTACTGTATTTGCTGTGAAGTGCCCCAACCTGGCAGTTGTGGAGTTAAATTGAAGGTTAATCTAATTCTCCTCTCTTCATGTTGATCTGCAGGGTGAGAACCCCATTTACAAGAGTGCTGTGACGACAGTGGTCAACCCTAAATATGAGGGCAAGTAACAGACAAACGTATCCATCTTCAAGCAACACTGTATGCAGAACAATTCAAGAGGAATGGAAAAGTTGAAGAAGTTTTTTTTGCGTGTGTGTGTGTGTGTTTTTAAATCACCTTTTGGCTGTGCATTTGCCACTGTTCAGTATAATCTATTAACCTGTGTTTATGCATTGTTTTGCAACTGTACAGTATGTATAAACTTGTTTTTTTTAATGCAATCTTAGACAGTAATTTCAATGTTTTGATTTTTAGCCACAGATCTGCCTTGTTTTTCTGAATGTTGAAACTGATCATGTTGGGTTAGATGATGGGTTTTGTAGGTATGATGTGGACTGGTATGCATGAAGAATGAATATCCACGATTCACAAGACTAGACACAATGACCAGCTCGAGTCCAGTAACTAGTTGATCATTAGAGCCAGTTTGTGTCTTCTGATGGTACAGGAAACTTTCTGAACCTGTGGATGGAGTGTCCTGTCACTGGTGTAGTAGGTAGCTGTAGCGGACCACTGCTGTTTGTACACATGGTGCTTTTCATGTAGACGCTTAAGTCGTCTGCATAATCCTGGATGATTGAGTCCAGATTCTAATGTTTAGATCTGTGTGCTCACGTCACCTTTCTTTGGTCTGCGAGTCAGATGGTTTAAAGTCCTCTTAATTGATTTTAGTAAATCTAAAATGGACCGGTTTAGTATCTTTTAATTATGTCACATGCAAATGTACATTTGTACAAGTGTTTGTTTTTAATGACTTGGCAGCATCTGAGTTGTTAAGAGGGACATGTTCATCATTGTCTGTGAATGGAACAATCAACGTAATTAGTGGTGCTTGCCGGAGGCAAGGCATCACTATTACTATCTCACATACTTATTAGTGGTGCTTGCCGGAGGCAAGGCATCACTATTATTATCTCACATACTTATTATTATTATATCTTATTCTTATTCTTCCGCCAAAACTTCGGCGCGTAACTAGTCCCGCAGTTTTCGTCACAGACCCGCAAAAGAGGCGTCAAATCGTGCGGCCTAGTCGGGAATGGTGTGCTATGACTTTTATAAGCGATCGGGCGTACGATGTTCGTACACCGGGCGAAAAATCGGGCGAAAAATCCCATAGACAATGCATTGCGGCTAACTTTGACGGATCGTAGCTCCGAGAGAGAATTTCGCAGAAACATGTGAATCACCACATTTGGAGAGGCTATCAGGCTGTGCGCGATCATACCCCGACATGGGGTATAAGTTGTACCCCTGGGGTGCTAGAGACCCCCAAAGTTGCCCCATAGACATAGTATGGTGCGGGATCGCCCATGAAACACTGTGTTTTTCCTACAATGGGAAATTACATAGGGATATTGTATTGAACATAACTCTGCATCACAGTGTCATAGAGTCAAGGGGGTGGGCTCATTTGAATCAGGCAACCAATCAGACTCTCAGGATCATTATGAAGCTATCAAGCCACGCCCTAGCAACCATATAGAGCACCATAGCAACAAACCCCATAGACTTCCATTGAAAAATATAAAATGAATAACTTTGGATAGAAGTGTCATAGAAACATGAGGGTGGGCTTGTTTGACTCGGGCAGCAAACGGCCAATCACGAAACTCCCTCAACACTTCATAGCCACGCCCTAGCAACCATTTGGAGCTCCCTAGCAACCAAAAGCATAGAGAGATATCTTCAAATCTGAATATCATAAAGGCATGGGGGTTGGTTTATATTAGCAAGCAACCATTGGAGTATCATCATTGGCAGCTGCCAGGCCACTCCCTAGCAACCAAATGGAGTACCCTAGCAACCGTTTTGCAAGATCTATATCTCTGCATCAGAACATCCTAGAGACATGGGGGTTGGTTTATATTGGCGGGCAGCCTTTGGACTATCACCATTGGCAGCTGCTAAGCCACTCCATAGCAACCAAATGGAGTACCCTAGCAACCGTTTTGCAAGATCTATATCTCTGCATCAGAACATCGTACAGACATGGCGGTTGGATTTTTTGACTCATGCTAGCACACTGGACTTCCAACATGCTAGTCATGCTAGCAGTGATTAGCTACATGCTAATAGTGATTAGCTAAGTGCTCAAATGGGCTAAGAACTCTGTAATAACTACATAGTGACCATCTGTGACAACTACCAACCACCTAGTAACAACATAGCAACCACCCAGGAGACCATAGCAACTGCCTAGCAACCAGCCAAAACACCCTAGCAACCGCCTAGCAACACCTTAGCAACCACCCCAAGTACCGTAGCAACTGCCTAGCAACCACCCAGGTTACCATAGCAACCGCCCTAGCAACCACCCCGGTTACACTAGCAACCACATAGCAACACCCTAGCAACCACCCCGATTACCCTAGCAACCACCCTGGGTAACCTAGCAATGGCCCTAGCAACCATCATGGGGACCCTAGCAACCGCCCTAGCAACAATCACGGGCACCCTAGCAAACGCCCTAGCAACCTCCCCGGGTACCCTAGCAACCACCCCGATTACCCTAGCAACCACACTGGGTACCTTAGCAACGGCCCTAGCAACAATCATGGGGACCCTAGCAACCGCCCTAGCAACCACCCTGGGTACCCTAGCAACCACCCTGAATACCCTAGCAACCACACTGGGTACCTTAGCAACGGCCCTAGCAACAATCACGGGCACCCTAGCAAATGCCCTAGCAACCTCCCCAGGTACCCTAGCAACCACCCCGATTACCCTAGCAACCACCCTGGGTACCTTAGCAACGGCCCTAGCAACCATCATGGGGACCCCAGCAACCGCCCTAGCAACCACCCTGGGTATCCTAGCAACCACCCCAAATACCCTATACTGCATATTAGAGAGTTTGACTCCTAACCCTAGGGTTGTGGGTTCGAATCGGTCCGGCAATAATACGACTTAGGTGCCCTTGAGCAAGGCACCGAACCCCCAACTCCTGCCTGGGCGCCGCAGCATAAAAATGGCTGCCCACTGCTCCGGGTGTGTGTTCACTGCTGTGTGTGTGCACTTTGGATGGGTTAAATGCAGAGCACGAATTCTGAGTATGGGTCACCATAGTTGGCTGAATGTCACATCACTTTCACTTTCACTATCCTGAGTACCCTAGCAACCACCCCAAGTACAGTAGTGACCTCATAGTAGTACCTTAGCAACCACCCTGGTTACCTTTACCTTAACAAAGATATAGCATAAAACACCAAAAAACACCATAGTAACCATCTAATGGTAACTAGCAAGTACCTAGCACCACCCAATAAACCTACTAGAACACCATAGCAAATACCCAAAGCACAAACAGCACAATAGCAACCACCAATAATGCCCTAGTAACTGTATAGCAACCACCAATCTACAATCAAAACCACCTATCAGCACCATAGTAACCACTGAGATCACCCTAGCAGCTATCTAGCAACCACTAAGAACACACTAGCAACTGCCTAACAATCACAAAGAGTACCCTAGCAACAATATGGTGAACGTTCAGTAACTACCCAGATTACACTAGCATTTGACTAACAACACACTAGCAAAAAGCTATCAGTCACCCATGAAAACCACACTGAAACACTTAGCATCAACAATAAAAATATATTCTTCAGCATCACTGAGCAGCATGTATGGCAGTGGGGAGAAGGATAGAAGCTAAGACAAAAAGATTATTAGCAACATTTACTGATTATGATGAGGACATGATGGTGTTCATTTATTGGACAAGGGAAATATATATATATATATATATATATATATATATATATATATATATATATATATATATATATATATATATATATATATAAATATATATATATAATGTGGCATGTTATTAGTATATAAAATCTACAAAAACCTAAAAAAAAATTTTTTATTATATTTTATGTTTGTATCATTGCATATGTATGTATGTACATCAAGGTATATCCATCAAACCATATTTTAACGTTTCTTGGTTTTGTCTCTATTAGAGTTCGGAATTTAATATTTAAATATTTAATGTAATATTTCTTGTTGTAATGATTCTTGTTCCTTAAAATTATAAAATAATATATGTGACTCATTGTGTTCTTAAAACAAAGACAGAAACATTTTAATTTAACTCTGTTTAGCTTTTTTAAAATATGTGGAACCTTTAATTTTGTGTGATGCACACACACAAAAAAAATAAAATAAAAAAAAATTAATAAATAAAATAATAATAATGATTAAACTGTCTCCATGGGCTCTCTCATTCAGATATGGATAGAAGACTAACGCTGCATGACTATTGGCTGCGCAGCTGAAGTTCGCGTGCTGATTGGCTGATCAATACTGTGATAGCCCCAGACCAAAGTCAGATGTTCCAGAAATCTCCCTGAGGTGAGTATGGATGGTTCATTTTTCCAACGTCTGCCTTTAATAACAAATTTAAAAATATAAAATATGTTGCCCAAGTGGTGTATACTATTGTTGTTTGAAGTTTGTGAAAACGTTAACTAATTCTGAATATTGTTGCATGAACGAGTTTTTTAAGGTATTTTAGCAGAGGTTAGTTCTTGACGTTAGGCCGCTGTACGTTAGATCGATGGCATCTTTTCCTGCTTAAATGTGCTTTTGGGACAGTATTTGCTAATATTAATCGCATATTTAAGAAATACATATGTTTGAAGTGATCGACTGTGAGGCATTATAAATCAGTGAGGCCTGATTATAATGCTGCGTGTTGTGCGTATTTTTTGCTGTTCCATAAACGTCTATATAGTGGTCTTTCACTGATCCACGAGGTAAAAATAGACAGAGCTCTGAAACTACACACAGACCGCCGTGTCTGACACGCTAGGGATGGCGAATCGGCTCAGATTCACACACGGAGTCCGTGTGAGGTTATTTTAACGGGACTTAACCGTCTCTTTTCGGTCGCGGGGTGCGGCCGGCTTTCCGCTTTGATCTTAAATGAGCGCGAAATCTTTTTTTCTTTTTTTGACCGCTAGTTTCCTGCTTGAATGTGTGCTTTTAGGTCAGTAACTCACAGTATAAACCGTTTATTTAAGAAACATTTTTGTTTGAGGTGACTGGAAGGCAGTAGAAATTATTGAAGCCTGATTAATGCTGCGTGTTTGGCGTATTTTCTGCTGTTCCATAAACGTCTATATAGTGGTCTTTCACTGATCCACGAGGTAAAAATAGACAGAGCTCTGAAATGACACACAGACCGCCGTGTCTGACACGCTAGGGATGGCGAATCCGGTCAGATTCACACACGTGTTGCTGAGGTTTGAGACATATTAACGGGCCTTATCCATTTCGTCTTGGTAGTGGGTTATGGGCGGCTTGCCGCTTTGATCTTAAGTGAGCTCGAAATCTTTTTTTTTTTTTTTTTGCGCCACAGAAAATGTTGTTCGGTTAGAAGCGGTGTCAGCTGCACTTTCCATGTACTTTTTTCATAATTTATGATCGGAATTTAATTAGAATGCATTATAATGGTATTTAAACCATTGCTTTATAATGGATAATGGTTTTAAGTCAGCAGGTTGAAGTGAGAAGTTTAAGTTTTAATCGTGGACTATTTGTGCTAATAATGTATTTATACATGGATTTATTTTTAGTAAAGTTTGCGTCAGGGAGGAGAGACGGTGTTTAAACCTTAAATATGATCTGTTCATGTGCACCGACTGCAGAGGAAGAGCAAGCTGAAGTTGTGTTGTTTGTCTGTGACCAATGCTGCATGCATTTGATGATAAACAATTAAAACAGTAGTATTGTAAGATATCATTACAATTTAAAATTAGTGTTTCCTTTTTCATCAATTTATATATAAATTCTAAACCAGAAATTAATTATATAATATAATTAAGAATAAACTTTTATCAGTGTTGAAAAAGGTTTTGCTGCTTAATATTGTGTGAAAAACTAATTTGTGATAAACGGTGATTCATTTTAAAATTGTGTAATAAACTGATGCATTTTTTAAAGAAAAAGAAAAAGTTTTAAAGTCCAAAATCTTATTTAACACTGTTAAATACTGTCACTTGATCAGTTAATAAGCCCTTTCACACATACAGACGTTTCCGGAAAATTACTGGTAAATTTCCATAAAGAGTTCATGTGTGAACAGGATCTTTTAAAAAATACCGGTAAATTCGTTCAGGAAATTTAACGGTATGAGAAGTTGTAACATTACCAGTAAATTCGGAATTCTGCTGTGTGTGAACGCAGAATGAAAATTACCGGTAGGAGCACGTAAGAGTTCAGAACGCGGTGACGTAAGACGTCTTCCAATCATCAAGCATTCACCCAATGTTTAAGAAAATAAAATAAATGTCATCCATCCAACTGAAGCGACAGTGAAATTAAGGCGCTTCCTATTATCCGGTAGGATGAAGTAGCCTAATTTGTCGTCATCTGAGAGAAACTGTTAGTGATGCAGTAACATATGATAAAATAACTGTTAACTGTCGCCGACAAAGTCAGGTCATCAATAAACTGAAAACATTGTGTCTTAATATCTAAAAAATAAACGACCATCACAAACGAAGTAGTATTGGGAGTATTTCTTGTTCCCATTATGACTTTTGTCCGTCTATTTGGGGGTTCTGCTACTCCACAAATCTTGTAGGCCTAGCTCTACGTGGATCTCAACCCGCGGCACGGCATGAAATCACACGCTGCCCACCATGCCGAACACAATAAATAATAAAAACAATAACTTTAAGTTTTACAACTTAATTTTACAACTTAATTTTAATTTTAGTTTTTACATAGGGAAAAACAGATAGGGCACAAACGAGAAGTCGGAGCAGTGAAGAAGAGTGCTTGACATTCGGCTTCAACTTTCGGTTTGCCCCGCAACTCACTTGAGGATGTTCAGCACGTCTTTTTTTCCAATTCTCCCAAAACAGCTCATACTACTGTTTGGAGCAGTTTTTGATCGTTAAACAGGCATATAGGCTAAGTTTTTTTTTAAAGCGGCCAGCACAGAGAGAGAGTACATAGCCTATGTTTAGCCTTCTCAAATCATCACGAATTGTCTAAAATAAAATCTACAGATATAAAACAGTTCAAGCATAACGATGTTTTAACGTTGAACCCAGATGCGCGCTATATGTATATTTTGTGCGGAGAACGCAAGATAAAGCACGCTTTTTTGGGACATAGGTGCCAGCGCGATCATGATATAACAAAGAAATATAAAATAAAGAAATATAAAATAAAGAAAACAAACATGCTTTCTGCCGTCTCATCTTGAACAGGAGAGCTTACAAAATACCGAAACACAGCGAATACATGCCTCACAGACATGATAAATAGTATATCTATAGAAAGCTTTTAATTACTACTTAACGAAATAATAAAAACAAACAACAAAAAATCTAAATACAATCATAATCCGTTTAGGAGGCGCATCTAATGAGGAGTCAGGCAACTTCATCCTTGGGGCACAGACTCAGAAAACACTAGTCTATTAGTAAATAATTCAAATATATTTTTACTATTTCCCTCTGTCACATTCATGGTAATTTTTCCGGTGCTTTGGGACATATTTTGAACTCAATTTATACGCACAACATGTTTATCTGCGCTGATAGACTATTTGATATGAATTTGGATCAGGCTACATTTGTGAATGCACCTTTTCTGCAAAGTGCGTCTTACAGACTGCAATTTACAATCGCAACTTCATTGTGCTATTAATCCTTTCAATCCGATTTTCACTAAATTGGTCAGCTCCAGACAGCATCGGGTGTTTTATTAATGGGGAGTATACTAATTAGCCCTATTCAAAACAGTCATCTATTACGATGTCTCTGTAACAAAAGCAGTTACATGAATAATAAATTTAAAAAAAAAATTAAACCATAAACAGAAATACTGAACACGTATTACCCTCCGTGTTTAAAAATACAAGCGCAGCTGTTTAGAGATTAATTACATCACAGAATTTACCGGTATTTTGGAATGGATGTGTGAATGGTGCTTTTCTGGAAAAAAGACGGAATGTCGTTGACTGTGTGAACAGCGCATTTTTGAATTTACCTGTAAAGTCGTTCTGGTAATTTTACGGAACTTTACTGGTATTACTGTGTGAAAGAGGCTATAGTCTGCTTAGTAAAAGTATAAAAAAACGGAACCCAAACTTAATAGTTACAATTCACAGTCTCCACAAAAATATGAAGCAGCACAACTGTTTTCAAAATTGATGATAACATGACACTGACAAATGGAATAAACATTGATAATTCAGTTTGCCATCAATAAAAAAAAATGAACTGTACAAATATAATAAAAAGTAAATTTAAGTTGTAATATTAAGTGACAATATTACTATTTTTACTGAATTTATCTGCTTTGGTGAGTATAAAAGACTTTTTTGGAAAAAATAAACAAAAGAAAAACTAGCCTCCAGCATGTCATTTGTTGTAATTGCCTTAATGTTGGTAATTATTGCTCCTGTTTCCTCTGTTTTGTGTAGATGTGGTTGCCATCTGAATGTTATATCTGATCTAATATGATTTCTGTGTCCCGATATATTTGTCATATGCCTATCTATGATTTTAATTTACCAATTAAAAACTTTTTTTGATTTAAAAATTTGGACATAAACAACATATTAAATGGTTTCATTAAGAATAAAATTCGTTTTTTTTTTCGTTTTTTTTTCTGGTTTAAGTCATAAGAGGTATTGAAAGTTATAGACCTCTGTTTTGTTGCTATCAATTGTCCCTGTTGTGTGCTGTCAAGCATTAATTTATTCATTTTTTGTTCTTTTGTGCTATGTTTAGATTGATCATTGAGCTTTATCTCCTGAGCAATTCTTGAGGTTTGTTTGCATTTTTTGGTTGTTGTACATTTAAAGGTGCAGTTTTAGCTTATGGGTCAACAGATTTTAACAAGTTAAGTCTGACATTTTCTTTTCTGATTACAGCATTGAAAGCACTACAGACTCTCCACTGCACAATATCCGGTCAGTATTTTATTTTATTTTTCATTTTATTTTTATGGATAAAATATGAACAGGTGACAAAGCAATATTAATGAGATACTACTGAGTCACTGATGCACTATAGCACTTCAGAACCTGTGACTAGCATGTGGATTTTTGTGAAATTCACTGGGGAATGTTGTAGGCCTCAATTAATTTTCCTTGCTTGCAATTTTTCATACAAAGTCAATGAGAGAGTGATTAAATTATATTAATTTGGTGGGGGAATCATTCCTTTTAAGTTGCTGTAAGTTATAGATTAAAACATTTTCCCTCCTGAAAGATAGAACCAGTTTATGTTTTAGCCATCGGCTGCATTCAAAGTTGCATACTCTCTGAGTAGATTAATTTTGCAAGCATTAAAAAATAGTCTTATAGGTGTGGTATGTATGCAAATGTACTACATTTGTCATGTTATCACTGTCATGTGAGCTACAGCATAAGTTACAATACAATTCTCAATTTTGCTTCTGTGGGCTGGTGGCTAAACTAAAGATTCTCAATAGAAGTGGTAGCATATACTGCTTTCACCCTACTATATAGTAGAGACGCTTGTATAATATTTAAGACCTTTAAAACACAGGTAAATGATAATTTGTTGAACAACCAATCAGAAAAGAAAATGCTTGCTGCCTGTCAATCGCTTCATAAGTCATATTGTTTGGCAGTCAGTATATTATATTGACAATGTATTACATTTTGCTACTTATGTCTTTAACATCCCTGAGGAAAATCTTTGGCCAATCACTTACAGTAGATTTAGGTTTGGAATATAATTTATATTAAAAATCTGATTGTATAAAAAATATTACTATTAAATGTTAATATTAATCTTATGTCACAAACATAGGCTATCTTTAATTGTGTGTTTGTTTGTTGTTTTGCAGACCATCTATTCAGAGCACGACCTGCATTTTTTTACTGCAGCTGAACGCCTGGTTAGTGTGCAAAATGCCTAAATGATGCTATGTCTTTTGATTATTATTATTATTATCATTGCAGTTGCCTAATATCTCTTTCTTTTCCAGGTTTTGGATTTTCTCCAAGCAGCAGTTCTTCTGTATTGTTCTTGCCTCCCACCCTTCCCAACCCTTCACCCCTAAACCCCGCACCCCCCCCCCCCCCCAAAAAAAAACACAAAAAAAATCATTTTAAGTTGATCATTTGTGTTCAGATACTACTGTTCTTTTACAACTTCAGTTCTTTTAATACTAGGTTAATAACTTGTTTATTCTGCTATTGTTCTGTTCTGTTCTTTAAAAAAAGTGTGTTCCTATTAATACTAGATTCATAATTTCTTTTATTTGCTACTTCTTTTTTTATATATATATAAAAAAGTTTATTAGCTGTATTTAAGTCGTTCTTTTTCTTGTAAATTAACTAACTTGTTTTTTTCTTGAGAATACTTTGCAGGTTGTATCGCCTCAGCATTTTGTGAAGTAAGTGAATGAAAATATCCTGCACAGAAATGCTTATTGAATGCAGTACTTTTTGACTGTTGCATTAAAACCATTTTACAGTCATTTTTAATCCGAGATCTGTTCAAACTCATAATGAAGAAAACGTTTGTTTGCTAAACACTTAAGAGACAGTATGAAGTCTTCTGCTAATTATTATTGAAAAACAATCAGATCAGTTGATCAAGATGTTAAACTTGGATAATTTAATCCCATTTAGCTACATAAAATATTGAATGTTATGACCATAAAATTGAAAAAGACTGTAATTTAACTAAATTAACTTATTATAATGTGGAGTATGTTTGAAAATTAAGCACTTATTTGTTTACATACATGCAGCATGTGATGGTGTTTTTAGAGCATCTCTATAGAGAGATCATCTCATTTACATTTGATCAAGTTATTTCTTTCTAAATAATGGGTCCTTCAGATATGTCATGGATTATTTTATATAATGTCTTTGGTCTGTTTTCTCATATTTTGTCTTTTGTTCTTTTGAAGGATGCCTCGGAAAGGTAGGAGATCCCAGGCTCAGAAAGTTCGTTGGACAAAGTTAGACCTGACAGGACAGACGAGCGTCAGTAAAGGTGTTACTCCGGTTTCTGATGGACCACAGTATGAAGGTGGCGACAACACATCTAGAGTTATATCCGTGCAGGCGTCTCACTGCCAGAGTGATGCAAGGTATGATGTTTTCTCACGAAACAGTCAGTGCACATGTGTAGCTCTGACATTCCTTGCGTACCACAGTGAGGGAACTTCTTTCGAACAGCCTGATCTTGACAGGGTGCTAGAGGAAGGGGATGCTCTGTATGTAGGCATTAAAATGCAGCTTATGGCTGAAGGAAGATTCCGACAGGATCTTCTAAGCATGGCTGAAGTACCTCTGAGCATCTCAACTTCTAACCACAACTACAGCGTCCAGAAGTCAGAAGTTGTGATGGGATATCTGAGAGACAGAGGAACTCAGGAAATGGACGCGTGGTGGATTCCTCTTGATGAAAGACTTCAGTGTCTCTCATCAGATGTCAGTCATGCACTGCTTATTGTTTCTCCAGAGTGCTTTGCTGTGTTCAGAGACCGATCTGGAAGATATGGATTTTTTGATTCCCATTCCAGAACTGCCGAAGGTTTGCCACATCCTACTGGTAACGGAACGGCAGTTATGCTAACTTTCACCAACCTTCATGACATGATCAACAGATTATTTGAGCTTTTTTGGAATCGTGGTCCTCAAGCTTGCTATGAATTCATGGCTGTTTCATTTGAAATGGAGCAACAGTCTGAGGAACCATGCTCCTCATCAGCATGTGTTTCTACATCACAAGTAACTTCATTTGTGCCAGAAACACAAACAACTGCTGACGTCAAAATTCCTGAAAATGTTGGTCTGACAGATGACAAAAACCAAAGTGTCCTAAAGGTTTTAAAAACAAACAAGCAGCGGAGAAGAAAAGAACTGCGTAAAATTGCGAATAAAAAGAAAGAAGCAAGACTTTGTAAGACGGCACTACATTTTGAAGACCAGGAACAAAAAAAATACGAGACAGAAATATATGCCACCACTTTGCAGTTTCAGAAGAAGAAAATGGAGAGTGCCAAAAAGAAGTACAACCAAGATCCTTTTGCCAGATTAAAAAAGCTAGAGTATATGGCCAAGAGGTACAAAACTGATGTTCTCTTCCAGAAAAAAAAGAGGGACTACATGGTGAGGAGGTACAAGACCGATTATATTTTCCAAAAGAAGATGAAGGACTACATGGACAGGAAGTACCACACTGATGCTCTTTTCCAGAAGAAGAAGAAGGACTACATGGTCCGGAGGTACCACACTGATGATCTTTTCCAGAAGAAGATGAAGGACTACATGTTCAGGAGGTACAAGACAGATTATCTTCTCCAGAAGAAGAAGAAGAAGGACTACATGGTCAGGAGGTACCACACTGATGATTGTTTTCAGAAGAAAATGAAGTACTACATGGTCAGGAGGTACCACACTGATGATTGTTTTCAGAAGAAAATGAAGGACTACATGGCCAGGAGGTACCACACTGATGATTGTTTTCAGAAGAAAATGAAGGACTACATGGCCAGAAGATATGCAAGTGATTCGGAGTTTAGGTCACATCACATTCTTCGTTGTACTCTCCAGAAGAAACAGAAGTGTCTCACAGATCATGGATTTCACATTCTTCACAAATTGAGATGTGCATTAAGGATCAAGAGAAAATACAGGCCATACATTCGTTCCAGCCAGGATACTTCCAATTCTGATGCGAGAAACCAGCCTGTGTCCACCAGCTTAATGCAAAAGGCCATATCTGCATTTCGGTGTCAAATTCTGCATGGTCCAACTTACATCTGCACAGTCTGTCACAGGGCGCTTTTTCCAAATCAAGTCAAGATGTGTAATAGAACACGATATGTCAAAAATGTTCATATTACAGCCTTTTGCTTAACCGGGAAATATGTTCATGCTTGTGACAGTACCTGCTCAGTTCCTTGTGCAGTTCCAGATGAGCGAAGACAGGAGTGGATCTGCCACACCTGTGACAGCCATCTGAAGAGAGGATCCATGCCTTCTATTGCAGCGGCAAACAGACTTGAATTGCCACCCATCCCTGCAGAACTGCTTGAGCTGAATGTTCTTGAACGACAGCTTATCGCCAAAATTGTTCCTTTTGCAAAAATAGTTGCATTGCCAAAAGGACAGCAGCGATCAGTGTATGGCGCTGTTGTGTGTGTGCCCTCTGAGGTGGAGAAAACAGTTAACTGTCTCCCAAGGCCTAACAGTGAGTCCCAGCTCCTACAGGTGAAGCTGAAAAGACACATCAAGTTCAGAGGATACCAACACTTCCATACTGTGAATATGCACAATGTGCTAGCAGCATTAACAAAACTGAAAGCGATGCATTCAGAATATAGGGACATCTTTATAAGTGATGCTGCCACATTTGAATTTCTCCCTGATGAGCTGCATGACACAGAGGAGAAACAGGAAGTCGTTGTCTCTGAACAGGATGAGCAGCATGTCAGCACAGAAGAAAAGGATGAGCTCAGGCCTGGCCTCACTCTGGACACATGCATGCAGCCACTCGACATTGGACAGGACTTGCTGTCGTACGGTGAGGGAATCTTCAGCATTGCGCCTGCTCAAGGGAAAAAGCCAGTCGGATTTTTCAAGGTTCCCAAATTGGAAGCCATGGCCTTCCCCGTACAGTTTCCCACTGGACAGAACACAATTGATGAGGCACGACAAGTTGCATTATCACCAAGCATGTATTTCAATGCTAGACTGTTCTGCGTGGATACTCGTTTTGCCAAAGACCAGAGTTATCTCTTCTTTGCGCAGTTTGTCACTGAAACGCACATGGCTAGAAACAGCATGTCTATCCAGTTGCGAAAGGGCAAACCCGTTACAAAAGATGGACGTAGAATCTCCAACAAGCTTCTTCAGGATGATCTTGAGGTCGAAAGACTGGTCCACAGCCGTGACGCAACAAGGTTTATGCAACCCCTGAGAGGCACTCCATCTTATTGGGAGAAAACGTTGAGAGATCTACAGGCCATGATCAGGCAGTTAGGGAATCCTACTTTTTTTTGCACATTCAGTGCAGCCGAAATGCGATGGCCAGAAGTGATAACGGCAATCAAGGCTCAGCAAGGTGAAGAGGTCGACTTTTCAGAGCTTGACTGGACAACGAAATGTGAAATCCTCCGAAGTAACCCCGTCACCGTCATGCGGATGTTTGAAAAACGAGTGGATGCATTAATGAATCATCTGCTTTTGTCACCTGCTCAACCCATCGGCGAAGTCGAGGATTACTTTTATCGCGTGGAGTTTCAAGCTAGAGGAAGCCCACACATTCATCTGCTGGCCTGGGTAAAGGGGGCACCCGAATTTGAAAATCAGTCCGACCAAGTAGTGTGTGACTTTATTGACCGTTACATAACCTGCCAGTTGCCGGACCCTACCACCGATCCCGAGCTTCATCAAATTGTCACCGAAGTTCAGCTTCACAGCAGGAAGCACTCCAAATCTTGCAAGAAAGGAAATGTGTTGTGTAGATATGGGTTCCCTAAACTTCCCATGTCAAGCACCACCATCACCCGTCCACGACCACAACGTCCTGAGGAAGATGAAAACGAAGAGCAACACCACCAAGAGAGAAAGAAGAGGAGACAGGACGCTCCACAACGTCCTCAGGAAGATGAAAACGAAGACCAACACCAACAAGAGAGAAAGAAGAGAAGACAGGACGCTGCTCGAAAAGCAATGAAAGAAGCCAGGAATAAACTCAAGCCAGTGTGGGACTTGTTAAACGATCCCCAGGCCTCCTTTGACAACTTGTCAGACTTGCTGACCAAATGTAATCTGTCCATGGATGATTACTGTAAATACGCTGAGGCACTGTCCACTTCAAACGTGATTTTGCTAAAGCGTGATCCAAAGGAGGCTTGGGTGAATGGATACAACCCAGATTTGCTGAGGGCATGGAACGCCAACATGGACATACAGTTCGTTCTTGACTCTTTCAGCTGCATCATGTATATGTTGTCCTACATTTCCAAGCCAGAACACGAAATGAATGATTACCTGAAGACCGTGATCAAGGGTGTTCGTGAAACAAATGTTAACGAAGAGGACGAAATGAAGCAGATAATGCAGGCCTACTCTAAACACAGGCAAGTGAGTGCTCAGGAGTCTGTGGCACGGACATGCAGCTTACCACTGAAGAAGTGTTCACGGAATGTTGTGTTTATACCGACGGATGATGATGCCCTGAGGATGAGTTTGCCCCGTAGTGTCCTGCACAGCAAAGATCCTGATTCAGAGGATGTCTGGATGTCAGGTATTATAGAGAAATACAGAGCAAGGCCTCGAACACTGGAGTTTGAAAAGATGTGCCTTGCAGACTTTGTGTCTAATTACCGTGTTGTGTATGGTCGGCAAACTAAAGGAAAGAATGTCCTCCCACTCCTCAACGATATGGGATTCATTCAGAAGAGAACTGTTGGTAAGGCTGCAATTGTCAGGTATGCTCGCTTTTCAGAGGAGAAGCAACCGGAGAAGTTTTGCGGAACAATGGTAAAACTTTACGTGCCACATCGTGTCAACGAACAGCTGAAACCTCAAGGGTTTCCAACGTATCAGGAGTTTTACAAAAGGGGACTTGTAGAACTCCCGTCACACCCCAATTTCCGATTCCCTGTCCGTGGCTTAGTTAAAGCACAACAGAAGAAGTTTGAAAAACACGGCAAAAAAGTGGACGAAGCATATGAACAGCTGCAGCGGGAAGGACCGTCTGAGAATGCTTGGTGTGCTTTTGCCCCTGAAATCGACGTTGATCGGATGGAGTGTATTGCAGAACAACAAGACGTCCATCCAGAAGAAAATGAACAGGATGATGTTCCAGAATACCAGATTCGTCGTGAAGATGGAGACGGAGTCGTACCACAGATTGAGGCACCACAGATGACTAATGAATATCTGAGGAAGATGTTTAGGAGTCTAAATGAGACGCAGGCAGCAATTTTTTACACTGTCCGCCAGTGGTGTCAGAAGCGTGTGTGGGGTCACAATCCAGAGCAGTTTTTTTACTTTTTGTCAGGCGGTGCAGGTTGTGGGAAATCGCACGTCATCAAGTGCATACACTCGGAAGCAACTAAGATTCTGCGACAACTCCCTCGACTCCGGGAAGAAGGGGATCTCTCCATGCCCACGGTGTTGTTGTCTGCGTTTACTGGAACTGCAGCATTCAACATCTCTGGAAAAACGCTGCATTCCCTTTTAAAACTGCCAAGGAGTCTGAAGCCACCTTATCAAGGACTTGGGAACGCCCTAGATGAAGTGAGAGCAGGATTACGCGACGTGGAGATTCTTATCATCGATGAAATATCCATGGTTTCTAAGGATCTGTTCACATACGTAAACTGGAGATTTCAGCAGATCAAAGGCAACAAGAAACCTTTTGGAGGAATATCTTGCCTCGTCGTAGGGGATTATTATCAACTGCCACCGCTTGGTAAAGCCAAACCGCTCTGTGTGTATGAAGAGGATATGCTGGATTTCTGGAAGGACCATTTTCAAATCATCACACTCACAGAGATCATGCGGCAGAAGGAAGACCTCGCTTTCGCTCAACTGTTGAACCGACTACGAGTGAGGCAGAAGACAGAAGCTCTCAGGGAAGATGATAGAGCTTTGTTATTCCAGGCTGTGAAGAAGCCAGAAGACTGTCCACGTGATGCTCTACACATATTCGCCACTAACAAAGAGGTTGACAAGTACAATACCGAGATTGTACAGGCCCTCTTCGCTGACATCATAACAATTGATGCCGAAGACTACAGGAAAGACCCAAGAACAGGAAGGATGAAGAGATTAAACAAACCTGTCACCGGAAAAAAGGATGACTTGCTGGACACAATGCAAGTTGCAGTGGGAGTTCGTGTGATGGTGACCAGGAACCTGGATGTAGAAGACGGAATTGTCAATGGATGTTTTGGCACGATTGCAAACATCGTGACCAAAACAAAAGATGGAATCGACACCGTACACATGTTGGGACTTCAACTTGACAATCCGAACGCCGGTCAGAAACACCGTAAAAAGGTACGAGGTGAAGAAGACGTCTTGGTTTACATTGAGAGATCTGAAGAAAGTCTGAGGAAAGGAGCCGTTCGTCGACAGTTTCCCATTAAGCTAGCTTACGCCTGCACAGCCCACAAAGTTCAAGGCATGACAATGCACTCTGCAGTAGTGTCATTGAAGAAGATTTTTGAGCCGGGAATGGCCTACGTTGCCCTCAGCAGAACGACATCTCTACAAGGATTACACATTACGGATTTCGACGACAAGAAGATATATGCTGATCCTGAAATCACAACCTCTTTGCAAAGCATGAGAAGAGCAAGAGTTGAAGAAATCATGCCACTTCTGCAGCACGTGAGGGAAAATAGGCTGGAACAGACACTCACCATCATCCATCACAACACGGAAGGACTGGCATCTCACATGGAGGATATCAGATGCCATCATGAGCTACAACTCGCCGATGTTCTGTGTTTAACAGAAACACACCTGACTGGATCGTCTACTTCAGATCTCCAATTGGAAGGATACAACTTGTTCACACGCAACAGGCATGTCTCCTACTCCACACATCAAGAACTTGGAAGGAAAAATGGAGGTGGAGTCGCAATATATTGCAAGGAGCACATTCCAACTCAGCCCAGGCAATATATACAAAATGTGACTGATCTGGAGTTTGCTGTGATCAAATTGGATTCCCCAATAAAAGCAGCAGTCGTAGCTGTGTATAGGCCACCACAGTACAGTGTTGGAGATTTCTTGACCAACCTGAACAGTATGCTGGATTACCTGAACCTCACACACAACGATCTCGTCATCATCTGTGGAGATTTCAACGAGGACCTCCTACACCCTGGAAAAAAACCTATTCTGGAGTTGTTTCAATCTCGAGGATACACGCAACTGATTACATCAGCGACGACGGAAAAGCACACACTACTTGACCACATCTACATTTCAAATCTGGACTTCTGTCATCAATCGGGCGTGTTAGAGACCTACCACAGTTACCACAATCCTGTGTACTGTGTATTGCGTTTTTTTCCATAGGTGAATTGCCCGCTATACCAGGTCACTGGGGCCACTGAATCAGCATTAACGACAACAGTGGGGCAACACCAGCCTTAGTTCCCCAGTGGCTTCTGTATGAGTGGTGTCTTGGCCTTAAGCCATATTGAACTGAGGTTCCATTTAACCTCCTTTATCGACGGCAGTGACGTTGCGGTTATATTGTGTTGTCCGTGGTAATATAAAGGTGTTGTGTCCCTGAGTTACCTAGAGTACAGCAGCAGGAAGGACGAAGGAGTAGTGTGGCAGCTCCAGACAGGACAGGAAGTGAAGGCAGCAGAATACAGGACGCAGTCAGGGTTAGTGTAATAACTCCAGGGAAGACACAGACAGTGAGAGCAACAGCAGCAGTAAGTCATTAAAAGACAGTAAGGTTAAGTGAGAAGTATTAAGACACTGTTGTGATGTATTTGATTTTTACCCTAACGTAACATTTGTTTCAAATGTTGTGTTCAATCTGTACGATGTGTACTGGATATATTATTTGCAGTCCTCTGCTATTCTAATATTGATATGTGCTCTTCTGTAAAGTTGCAGGAAGATTTTGAAGACCATAGCAGTCCTGTGCAACACTGGATATGAGTGTGCAATATACCATCTAAAGGTAAGTGTTAAAAGATGTCACTTCAGTCACTGTGCTACTGCATGTGATAGCCACATTTTAAAGGAATATTGTAATCTAATTTTGATTTTGATGTTTTTCAGGAACCGGCGAGTCAGAATGTCTGAGAAGATCAAGTGTGCTTCACCACTGATGATGATGAGCTGGATACCAGCTTATGGGCTAATTTCTTTCAGTAAGTTTTAGTTTACTTAATTATGTTTATTATTATTTTTTAGTTTATTAGTAAATGTGTATGCAGTGATCCTGTTATTCATTTATTAAGTTCATTGCCAGTGGACGGGACCAGATGTGTTTGGAGTTGAAGACAACGCTGAAGACCAAAGAAGCAACGGAAGAAGAACATTTAAGCACTGAGGTAAAGTTTGTCAATAATACTGGAAAGGTCTAGTGTTTCAGTGCACTTTATCATACAGTGTGTTTGTTCAGAGGCATGTGCTTTGATGTGAACGCTTAGATTTTAAAGTGTATGATGGTCCTCAGAAGTGAGAGAGCAGAAATGTCTCTAGCAAAACATACATCTGACCTGAAAGTTTATGCTCTGTAAGTCTTGTAGAATGAAAATTTTTTTTATTCAATTCACTAACATGATCATATCTGTTTTACCTCCTCTACCTCAGGGTGTCCAGCCTGTTTGCCATGACAGATCCAGCGGCTAGATGGCGGAAGATGCTTCAATACCCAATTGCACTGAATCATTAGATTATCAATTAATTAATATTAATATATATTTTTTAATTATCTTATTATATTAAATAATTGGTCTCAGTTTACTATTTCATATATTAGTTTGAATAATAATGTTTTTATAATGTGTACGCCATGCCTGAGGAGGATGGGTTCCCCCTGATGAGTCTGGTTCCTCTCAAGGTTTTTTATCTCCTTAAGAGTTTTTTCCTTGCCACCGTCGCCACTGGCTTGCTCACTGGGGGTGTTGTGTCAAATCCTGTGTCCCTCTCGCGTCCCTGCCGACCAGGGTTTCCAAAACAACAGTTTGCGACTCGATGAAATTTTTATTAATTAAATCATAGAAATTTAAACGACTAAAACTGAAATCATGTTATGGCTTAGTCACTTACGGTAAAGCAGTAAGCCCTGTGATGCTGTGATTAACAGTGCTTTCAGAACTGCTAAGGGGTGTTGCTGTTTTCTGAAATCACAGGGCTTATGTATGGCCTTATGCCCTTTATAAACACTTGTGCAGTAATAGACGCAATCATGGACAGTAATGTGAGTATTTTACAATGGCTTTAAATGCAACATGCACAAGGTTCACTTTATTAATACAATAATTCAAACACTTTCACCACTATTCTGCCAAAATAGAAACTTGATTTAAAATTTTTTATTATTGCAACAGTAAGATATTTGTTTTTTATTTTCATAATTCGATAATTTTAATATGAAGTTAAAATAATATTTATATGTGAGCTAGTGCAACATTATAGGGTGGGATTTGGCACAACAGGTGTTTTCTAATACTTTTAATAAACATTTTGGTTGAATTGGCACATCAAGTGTTTTTGTCTTTATTGTATCTTCTTCAATGGCACATTTAATGTGTTCTTCTGAACTTCACAGAAGGTCCAGGGGGTTTTCCAGAAAGCAAGGTTAACTTACAGTCACATATACTCTCAGTAGATTGACCCAAACCTTGCTTACTCTAGGTACGCTGTTTCCAGAAACTATTTTATACTTCTTTTTTTTTTTTCCTTTTTTTTTTTAAATCAAGGCCACAATATGTCTCTGCATATTTTCACTGTTAACATATTGTTTTATTTTTCACTTAAATATTTCATGTCACGACTAAGGATTGCAAAAATGTTTAATAACCTTATGGTGTCCAGAAATTTTTATTTGACAAAGAATATTTAATAGTAGTGAATTAAAAGCTACAGGATCTAGCTGTGGCTGGGCTCGGGGATAGATTCTTAAACATTTTAGGTGAATTGGCTAATCCTGCATGTTTGCTTTATTGAATGGTATATTCACAGATGGTACAATAAGATGGTTAAACTTTTAAATAAGGTTTGTATTCTTCTATGCATGAAGACTTTGTGTGTAAATATTTGTTATTTTTTATCATAATCCAATAAGCAAACTTTGTTTTACCTCCAAACCTGCTAAGATCACACTCTTACTTGATCTGGATGAGTATCATTAGAAAGACTTAAAATGTCAGCCTAAATATTTGAATACTGTTGATAAAACTTGGTTGCCATGACAGTAAATTAACAGCACTTACACAAGTTTTTACTTTTTATTAATTTCTCTGGTCTGGCAAATGAATCCCATCCCACCTGTTTATTGTAAATAAACAGTCCACCACTGTGGTGTTGGCAAGGTCCTTAGTCATGAAGCTCAGAAGATCCACTGCAGGTTTGACCCCCAGGTGACCAACTCTCAGCCCACTTCACAAAGCTGTGGCTGGCAATCAATACTACTTTATCTAAAAAATGTGTTAAAACTTTATGGTAAATGAAAATCGGTAATGAAGCAGATATATATGACCGTATGTTACGGTGTGGCAAAGCTTTACAATTCACTGAAAATATAAGCAGTTTAGGTAAAAGTTGGTCTTTTTGATTCAGGCAAATAGTATTTAAATTTAGTACTTTATAAAATATTGAGTTTTTGACATTTAAAAACCCTGAAAACAGCCACATTAAAGGTCCTTGAAAAATACTTGAATTTTTAAAAGGAATGTATGAAATTACTGTTCATTTTTGGTTTGGATAAAAACATTTTCACGCAAAATGAACAATGCAGCGCATGTTAAATAGCCATTTCACCTGACTTTCGGGAGCTCACGAGATCTCGCGATATTACTCCTACAGGTGAGAAGCAGTCTCGCGATATTGGAATGAAGTTGAGTTTGTGGTAAAACCTTTTATTGCATGTGCTGTTTGTTGGGTTTCATTTGGGAACGCACGCAAATTTTGACTCCCTTTGTATTGCACTGTTATAATTTACAAGCGAAGAGCGCGTCTCCATCTCTGCAGCTCGGTCCACAAACTTGCATATACTGTACTGTGTGGGGCTGCTCAATGTTTATCTGGGAAGGGTGGGGGTCTGTGTGTGTGTGTTTGTTTGTGGGTTACCTCACTAGATTCGTAACGTAAATCATCTTTGCAAACCATAGACGTTGCAAACACAGGAGAATACAACAACGTACCTCTATGCATCGCGATTTCAAAATAAAAGGCCCTCTGATTTTGCCCAGATCTAAATATTCAAACTAAATACATTTTTAAACGACGTTGAATCGCGCTGTAAAATGAAATATCACCAGGCCGTTGGCTGTCTCTGCGGGTATTTGTCATATTTATAATACATAATAATAAAATAATAAACGTAGCTCAATTGTTCAAGTGTATGGTATAGTTTTTATTCTTCAGGTCAATCATATATTCATCAAATACAATCAGTTTGAACATGGATAGCAATAAATTCGCTGAGGTATTCTTTTAAATATTAAAGTTGCCACAGTCATTGCATGATTTGCTTGTGCTGTACTTTATTTGTAACATCTTGTTTTATTATTTATTGTATTAAAATAAAATAAAATAAATGTTTTGTAAGTGATATTTCTGTCCTTGAAAACCACAAAAAATAGCAATAGCAACCGCATAGCAACACCCTAGAAACCACCCCAAATACCCTAGCAACCGCCATAATCAACAAATGTGTCCTATGGCAACCGCATAGTAACACCTTAGCAACTATCAAGAGTACCTTAGCAACAGAGGGGCGAGTTTTGCCACTGCAAGCACCACTCACATTTTCTTCAGGAAATGTACCTTCTAGTTATTATTATTATTATTATACTAGATCCGTACAAATTTCGGCGCGTAACTAGTCCCGCAGTTTTTGTCACAGACCAACGAAACAGGCGTCAAATCGTGCGGCCTAATCGGGAATGGTGTGCTATGACTTTTATAAGCGATCGGGCGTACGATGTTCGTACACCGGGCGAAAAAACGGGCGAAAAATCGCATAGACAATGCATTGCGGCCAACTTTGACGGATCGTAGCTCCGAGAGAGAATTTCGCAGAAACACGTGAATCTCCACATTCGGAGAGGCTATCAGGCTGTGCGAGAACATACCCCGCAGTGGGGTATAAGTTGTACCCCTGGGGCGCGAGAGCCCCCCAAAAATGGCCCTAATACAAAGTATAGGGAGGACTTTTCCTGCTATGGGACATTACATAGGGATTTTGTATTGAACATAACTCTGCATCACAGTGTCATAGAGACAAGGGGGTGGGCTCATTTGAATCAGGCAACCAATCAGTCTCTCAGGATCACTGTGAATCTATCAAGCCACGCCCTAGCAACCATATAGAGCACCATAGCAACAAGCCCCATAGACTTCCATTGAAAAAGATCAAATGAATAACTTTGGATAGAAGTGTCATAGAAACATGAGGGTGGGCTCGTTTGACTCGGGCAGCAAACGGCCAATCATGTATCTCCTTCAAGACAACCTAGCCACGCCCTAGCAACCATTAAGAGCTACCTAGCAACCAAAATCCAAAGATAGATATCTTAACATCTGAAAGACATAGAAGCATGGGGGTTGGTTTATATTGTCAAGCAGACTTTGAAGTATCATCATTGGCAGCTGCAAGGCCACTCCCTAGCAACCAAACACAGTACCCTAGCAACCGTTTTGCAAGATCTATATCTCCACATCAGAACATCCTAGAGACATGGGGGTTGGTTTATATTGACAAGTAGACTTTGGAGTATCACCATTGGCAGCTACCAAGCCACTCCATAGCAACCAAATGGAGTACCCTAGCAACCGTTTTGCACGACCTATATCTCTGCATCAGAACATCGTACAGACATGGCGGTTGGATATTTTGACTCATGCTAGCACACTGGACTTCCAACATGCTAGTCATGCTAGCAGTGATTAGCTACATGCTAATAGTGATTAGCTAAGTGCTCAAATGGGCTAAGAACTCTATAATAACTACATAGTGACCATCTGTGACAATTACCCACCACCTAGTAACATCATAGCGACCACCCAGGAGACCATAGCAACTGCCTAGCAACCAGCCAAAACAACCTAGCAACCGCCTAGCAACACCTTAGCAACCCCCCCAAGTACCGTAGCAACTGCCTAGCAACCACCCAGGTTACCATAGCAACCGCCCTAGCAACCACCCCGGGTACCCTAGCAACCACATAGCAACACCCTAGCAACCGCCCCAATTACCCTAGCAACCACCCTGGGTACCTTAGCAACGGCCCTAGCAACCGTCATGGGGACCCTAGCAACCGCCCTAGCAACCACCCCGGGTACCCTAGCAACCACATAGCAACACCCTAGCAACCACCCCGATTACCCTAGCAACCACCCTGAGTACCCTAGCAACGGCCCTAGCAACCATCATGGGGACCCTAGCAACCGCCCTAGCAACCACCCCGGGTACCCTAGCAACCACATAGCAACACCCTAGCAACCACCCCGATTACCCTAGCAACCACCCTGGGTACCCTAGCAACGGCCCTAGCAACCATCCTGGGGACCCTAGCAACCACCCAGATTACCCTAGCAACCACCGAGGGTACCTTAGCAACCATCATGGGGACCCTAGCAACCGCCCTAGCAACCACCCAGGGTACCTTAGCAACCACCGTAGCAACCTCATTGCAACAGCCTAGCAACAGAGGGGCGAGTTTTGCCACTGCAAGCACCACTCACATTTTCTTCAGGAAATGTACCTTCTAGTTATTATTATAATTGAAAACATGAGCGGGAACTCGTATGAAAAGATCTTCAGGTTTTAGGTTTGTTTGAAGAACGAGGAAATCAAAACTCAGGTCCTGAATTTCTCTCCAGCGCTGATGCCAAATATTTACGTCTACTGTGCGAGAACTATATTCCAGATGTGGATTTCACATTTGCTTTTGTAATTTAATTTGTCCCTTTGTAACATCATTGTCCATAAATGAGACTAACTGCATCGAGTATTGTTGGTAAAGATCAGTGTTAAAGAAAGAGAACGTTTTTTCCTTTTTATTTTCACATTTTCTTTTATCTCTCAAGCTTAATCATGTTACATACAAACTTTGCATTTTAAAGTGCCTTTTTCATTTTTTTGCATCATGCCCACTCTCTTTCGTTTCTAGGACTTATTTATTAAAATAAACGACCCAAAACACTGGACTGCATTGGTATCTGTGTCTGTTTGTGAGTCGGCATGCTTTATAATTGAATGTAATGTCATTCTAATACAGAGATTTTACACAGTTTAAGTATGTGTTTTTGGTAGCAATGTGAATTTTTGCACCAAACTGTTGTTATTTGTGAGTTATGGCTTTGTTTGGAATAGTTCACTAGCTTAATACTCACTAAATAATGTGCAGTAAACTATACACTGGCAAACATTTACTTAAAACCATAGACTTTATTCTACAACAAATATTGAATTTATCTGTATTCTGTCCATGTCATATGTGCTGAATACTGCAGAGTAGTAGTGAGTTAGTATGCTATATGACAGCCAGTGTGTGCTTTTCTCTTCTTACTGCTACATAGTGATTGGTTGTCCAACCCAAACCTCACAGTACTTGAGTCTGTGTTCCTGTGTGTGTGTGTGTGTGTGTGAGAGAGAGAGAGAGAGAGAGACACTGCTGCTGTTGTATCTGAACTACTGAACAAGACAGGAAAAGTGGAGCATATAGACATTTACTTCATAAACAGACTTCTTGAAAGAGCCTTAGGAGTTAAGGCAAGTAACTAAGAATTCAATATATATATATGATGACGTTTTTTGTTTTATTCTATTATTTTTTGTGTATATTTGTCACACTTAAAAGATTCAGATCATCAATATATATATATATATATTACAAAGATAACCCAAATAAATACAAAATGCAGTTTTAAAATAATGATTTCATTAATAAAGGTGGAAAAAACTGTCCAAACTAGTGTTAATATTGTCAGCAATTTTCAGTCTTTAGTTCAGTTTTAGTCCTGTGTTAAATAGTTTTTATCATATTTAGTCAACCTTATCATCTTTAGCTCAAGCCAAAATTTAGTCTAGATTTAGTCAAAGAAAATCTAAAGTGTGCAGTATTTTAGCAATAAGATTATTGTTAATTAACTCCACAGACTATTAATTTTGTCAGACATTTTTAATTTAGTCTTAGACTTACTTAAATGTATTTTAGTAATAATTTTAGGTCAACCTTGTTCTGTTTTTGTTTAGTCACATTTCAGTCAATGAAATGTATGAGCATTTTTGTAAGGTTAAAGTCTAATCTTAGTTTGATTAATGGGGTCGTATACTAAACTTATTGCGGTATTCCACTGTATTCCATGACATTAGAGTACTGAATTGCCAAATTCAAGTCTTCATGATCTCTCACACAAATCCTGTTTATGGTACAATTTTTTGTACAAGTAGAACTAGGGCAGGGGTCAGCAACCCACAGCTCTTTCACCCCTCTGTAGTGGCTCGCTCACAGGCATAGAATGTGTGGATCATTTTAAAAATGCTGGTGGGGAAAGAGTTAAAAATGCATTTTATATTTACTTGCATTATCTTTGTGTATTTTTTTTATTTTATTTTTTTTGATTATATGAATCTTTAAAGTGTGACAAAAACCTTCTCATGGGACTGTCTATATATATATATATATACACACACACACACACACACAGACATATTTAGCTTTTTCTTTCTCAATAACTTATCTAAGTCAACGATTAACTGTCTCTATCATTCTTCCATTCACTCCCTTGTTCTTTTACATTTAGATGGATATGAAGGTGCTATTAATATCAGTTCTACTAGGATTTGTCTCTCATGTCAGATCGAAATCAGGTAACACGGCTACTTTCTAGCTACTCCTTTTTTAGCCTGGAGGTATGAGGGGCAATTTTATGAGTTTATCCCATAGTGATATTGTGAGAGTAAATCAATTTTTGCATAAATGTACAAAGAAACACAAATACTTAAAAAAATATATATTATAAAAAAATATATAATATATGTAAACAAATAATATTCTGTATAAGAGAGTTACTCACTTGGAAATGGTAATATCCTATTGAATCTGACTGAAAGTTGTTGTCTATGTTTTGTGTTCAGACACCAATATATGTATTTCTGCAAACGCCAAAACATGTGGAGAGTGTATTCAGATCGAGCCACAGTGTGCGTGGTGCAAAGATCCTGTAAGTTACTTTGTCTACAAAGCTTGATGGTCTTCTCTTGACTCTGGAAGATGTTCTGAGTCTTACCAGAATGTGTACTTAGTAAGTCTCTGCTTGCATCTTAACAGGGTTTCAAACATTCACGTTGTGATTCCAAAGACTCTATGGAAAATGTTGGATGCACTCCACTCGGCATAGAAAACCCTCGAGGAACGGTCACCATTGACAAAAACAAACCCGTCACAAACCGTAAAGTTGATGGAGGACAGAATCTGAGGCCTGATGAGATCACCCAGATCCAGCCACAAAAACTCACCCTGAACCTACGATCAGGTGCTGGACCCCATCTGTGAACAACAAAAACATCACTGGATGTGTTTGTGAGATAAAGAATAAGGACAAATTCATTCAAACGTCAATGTAAAAGTTTCATCATTTACTCACCCTCATGCTGATTCCAAACAAAGTCGTTCACAAAAAGGATGACTTGGACCACAGAACAGAGTGATAATTTCCATAGAATATTTGTATTTTATAAAAATTTTTTTGTATTTTATTTTATTTTATTTTTTTTATCTTTTGTGTTCTGCATAAACAAAACAAAAAAAAAAGTTATATGACATGAACGATGACCGAATTTCAATTTTGTTGTTTTTTTCTATTAAGTGAATTGATGGTGTAATTATAAATAATATGTGGTCACCTATAAAGTAGTTAGCACATTTTATATTCATTTTTGTCCCTTGATTGTCTTTGTCTCCCTTCAGGTGAATCACAGAAGTTTACTCTCAAGTTCAAGAGGGCAGAAGATTATCCCATCGATCTGTACTTCCTGATGGACCTCAGCGACATGCAAACTAATCTTGAAAATGTCAAGAACCTGGGAACCGAACTTGCCAGGGAGATGCAGCACATCACAAAAGACCTGCGGATAGGTTAGGAGAACACATGCTCACATCCACAGCTGCTTACACTCTTAAAGCTGTTAAATGATCTGCTAACTCTCGTTTATAGGTTTTGGTTCATTCTTGGAGAAACCTTTCAATCCGGTGACGCCAACATATCAAAAGAACCCATGTTTTCCAAAGAATTGCACAGCCCCCTTTAGCTACATAAATGTCCTGAACTTGACAGATGACACTGCATTGTTCACCCAAGAGGTCAGCAAGCAGCAAACCTCTGGAAACCTGGACTCTCCCAAGGCAAGATTTCAAGCAGTCATGCAAGCTGCTGTCTGCACGGTGAGTTGAGCTGAACATTCCCTAAATGCCAAGAACTATGGACAAAGTCTCCAATACATGTTTGCACATGCAGTGTTTTACTTGCCCTGCGAATGGCCACGTCGACAACAACTTTCTTTTTGTTCCAATAAAATGATTTTTCTAATTGAAAATTATTAGATTAGAAAATCTGATTTTCAAATACATCATCATTTTCTTCATATACTGCTTCTGACTGTCACCCAAGGGTTCTGATTTAATTTTAAAACACTAAGCGTGTAGTCAGTGTGTGACTGAGCCTTGGTAAAATCAGAAACACAATCAATATCTCTTAGAGTCCTAGAAAAAAGAAGAAGAAAGTGACGTGACATTCAGTCAAGTATGGTGACCAATACTCAGAATTCACAGCCGGAGCAGTGGGCAGCCATTTATGCTGCAGTGCCCGTGGAGCAGTTGGGGGTTCAGTGCCTTGCTCAAGGGCACCTATAGTCATGATATTGCCAGCCCAGGACTCAAACCCACAACCCTAGGGTTAGGAGTCATACTTTCTAACCACTGGGCCACGAATTTTCCCCTTGAAGAGAAGCAGCATGCAACATGTTTGGACAAAATCCATTTGAAGCTGTGTTCTGTCTTCTGTATTTGGATTGTATTTCAGGAAGTGATCGGCTGGAGGAATGTTACTCGCCTCCTTGTGTTCTCCACGGATGCTGGATTCCATTTTGCTGCAGATGGAAAACTGGGTGGCATTGTTCGACCAAATGATGGGAAATGCCATCTGGAGAATAATATGTACACCATGAGCAATTACTTTGTAAGTTTGTATTTGATAGATAGATAGATAGATAGATAGATAGATAGATAGATAGATAGATAGATAGATAGATAGATAGATAGATAGATAGATAGATAGATAGATAGATAGATCGTCTGTCTATCTATCTATCTATCTATATATATATATATATATATATATATATATATATATATATATATATATATATATATATATATTCAGAGAGACCACTAGAAATATCAGAGTGTGTCTTTGATTTTAGTGTTTTTTTCCAGGATTACCCCTCCATCTCTCAGCTGGTAGACACACTGAGTGACAACAACATTCAGACCATCTTTGCTGTGACAAAGCAATTCAGAGATCTTTATCAGGTGTGTGCAATATGTTTGTTATATCTTCTCCTCATTGCAACTACATCATATTCATCATATCAAAATTGTAAACATCAGGTTTAACTCTGATTGTAGCCTTTATTGACTCATTATGTATTTGTGTTAAGGTGACAAGAAATGCCACTTCCCTGGGATATGTCCTGCCCTAAATTGCCTAAAATAACCAGGTTTTGGCCATTTGTGCTGTGCAGATCAATCGTTTTATGACATCTAGTTCCACAAGCACGATAGAAAGCAGAGCAAATGGCTCCTTATGCTTTCGAATCACTCTTGCTGTACTTTGATCTTTATTTTAGGCAATTTAGAAAACCTGGGCAGAAAGTGTCCCCTGGAAGAGGCATGTTTGGTCACTGTAATTTGTGTGTGTGTGTGTGTGTGTGCAATAGGAGCTGTCTGCACAAATTCCTAAATCAGCAGTGGGGACACTGTCTACCAGCTCTTCCGATGTCATCAAGCTAATCATTGATGCATATAATGTGAGTTATTTATGTAATGTCTGTATGTAAGTAATGGATGGCTGTGGTCAGCTCTAGTTCATTTTAAGGCAGGGATGTACAAATGTGTTCCTGGAGGGCCACTATGATGCAGAGTTTAGCTCCAACCCTAATTAAACAAACCCTAACCCAGCTTATCAAGGTCTTCAGACTCACTAGAAACGTCCAGGCACATTTGTTAGAGCTTGCTGGAGTTACAAATTAAAATTTGCAGGATGTTAGTCCTTCAGAAGGTTTACAAAATACAGCCAGTTCCAATTGCGTAAGAGTTGTTTAAAATCTTATGGACTTGACCCTTTTGAATGATCAGAAAAAGGCAAGACACTTATTGCTCAATCAGATCAACTGTTCTGCAACCAGTAAAATTATAAGTTCAAAGTCCACAGTTCACACCTAAAAATGAAAATTCCTTCATCACTCACTCACCCTCATGCCATTCCAAACCTTTTTGGATTTCTTTTTAATCTATGAAACACAGAAGAAGATATTTTGAAGTATCGAATTTCAAAATATCTCCTTTTGTATCCCACAGAATAAAAAACTCATACAGGTTTAAAATGACATGAGGGTGAGTAATTGGTGACAGAATGTGAGTGAACTATCCCTTTAAAAGTATTTAAATTAATATTTGTGAAGCACTAATGTACTCTCTGTGTTTAATTGTGTCAATCAGTCTTTGTCCTCAGAGGTCATTCTGGAGAACAGTAGGCTCCCCGAAGGTGTGTCTATCTCCTACATCTCCCACTGCAAGAATGGAGTGAGTGAAAAAGGAGAAAATGGGAGAAAGTGCTCCAACATCTCCATTGGGGACGAGGTGAGAATAATGTCCTCCAGCTAGACACTTATGCAGTTGCATCTATGGCATTTTCATCAAATATTCAGTACTTTCCACATGTCCTTAACAGAACTGACCCTTTTTTATCCATGTTAAGTGCCCCAACATCTCCACTGGGGATGAGCAGAGAGAGTTTGAGACTATCTGCATTGTTTAAATAAAGTCAACATTTGAACATAATTGTCAAAATTGAAAGTTTCCCAACTTAATATCTGAGTATATGAACTTAAAAAAATGTACAGTTACATTACCTCACATTTCGTACATTCTAATGACTTAATACACTAAAATAATGTAATAAACATTAACTAAATAACATAAATTGATTGTTACACAACCCTAATGTATACTACTGATAACAAAAATGACAATTTGTAGTTTTTACTTACAAAAACCATATTTATCAGTATTTTAAAGTAAAGAGGTCACAAATAAAACCTATACACCCGACGGGCTATTTCAATTCCCATAAATGATATGCATCTGTTATTTATAAAACAATGTGTTGTGCTTCATAGGTGATGTTTGATATAGAAATCATGGCTAAGGGCTGTCCATCTAAAGGTAAATCACAGACTATAAAGATCAAGCCGCTGGGTTTCACTGAGGAGGTGGAGATCGTCCTCAACTTCATCTGTGAATGTGAGTGTCATAAAGAAGGAATCCCAAACAGTCCCGAGTGTAGCGACGGCAATGGCACTCTGGAGTGTGGAGCATGCAGGTTTGAGAGGCTGTCAATCTCATATGCAAATGCAGATAATATAATGATCTGATTTAATATTTTCTCTCATATCAGGTGTAATGAAGGCCGGTTAGGCAGATTCTGTGAGTGCAGCAGAGATGAGTTCCTGACAGATGATCCGGATGCAAACTGCCGCATGGATATGGGCACGGACATCTGCAGCAACAATGGAGAATGCGTCTGTGGAATGTGTGAGTGCAAGAAAAGAGACAACCCAGAGGAGAGATACAGCGGAAAGTTCTGCGAGTGCGACAACTTCAACTGTGACCACTCCAACAACAGGCTCTGCGGAGGTACAACCCATTTTGTACTACACTATTTATACATTTTTTTGAAATGTTGAAATGCATTCTGTCTTCTGCTCAATTAAAAAAAAAAAAAAAAAAAAACATAACACTGTTAAAATCAACATGAAATTGTACTACCACCTTTTTATTTGCACAGTATTATTGTTTTAACGGTTGTATAAAATGGTGGGTGGGGGGGGCTGTTTTAGAGGTGAAGCATTTACCATTTTGATTTTATTTTGACTTGAATGGATTAAAAACCTATATTTGCTATATTATTATACCTGCCAATGCAGTAAGACAAATCCTGATATCCTTTTGAATTAAGTTGAATTTTCTTAACTTGTGGACAGTTTTTTTCCCCTGTTTTAAATGTGAATAATTTTGATGCATTTTTTCAGAAAAAAAGGCTTAATATATCTTAATTAATTCCAACTGCTTAAATGTATCTGGATTTAAGAATTTTTGCAATGCAAATCTTTTTGTATGAAAACTGTATCAAAATAATTTGAATTTGAAAAAATCTGTCAGTGGTAAGAAAAATAATTGTTTCCCTTTGAATTCAGTTTTTCTTACCGTATTTTAATGTTTCAAGTATAATTACTATTTGGTAAAATTGCCAGAAAAAAAAGTTCATATTTTGAAACATTTGCATTTATAAGTAAATGTATCTTGATTTAAATATTAGCTACTGGAAAACAAGAAAAAATATAATTATTTTATTTTTATTTTTTGGAAGTAATTAGGACACTTAATACAGTGCCGTTTTTTCCCCAAAGGTCACGGTCGTTGTGAATGCAGGAAGTGTATCTGTGACCCTAACTACACAGGAAGTGCTTGCGACTGCTCATTGGACACCTCAACCTGTATGGCTAGTAACAAACAGATCTGTAACGGTCGGGGCATCTGTGTGTGCGGCAGGTGTAGATGTACAGACTCAAAGTTTCAGGGTCCAACCTGTGAGATCTGCCCAACTTGTCCTGGAGTTTGCACTGTACACAAGTACGTAATTAACAGGACATTTGCTTGAACAACTGCCACAGCTAGCAGCACTAAATATATTTTCTTGTCTTTCCTCACAGGGATTGTGTCCAGTGCCGAGCATTTGGTTCTGGTGATAAGAAAGACACATGTGAGAAAGATTGTACTAACTTCGATCTTATAATGGTGAGGAAGAGGGTGGAACTTCCTCCGCCCAATGAACAGCCCTACATCAATCACTGCAAAGAGCGTGATGCTAACGATTATTGGTTCTTCTTCACCTACGCTACCAAGAATGACAACACCGTTGTGGTCCATGTGGCAGAGGAGCTTGGTAAGTGGAAGATGAAATAAGTACCAGCAGGTCCTGAGTTATATTGTTTTAGTTAACTAGTTAGTTAACTATATTGTTTAGTTAACTAGTAACAGTGCCTTGCAAAAGTATTCATACCACTTAATTTTTACACGTTATGTAATGTTCCTGCCATATGTAAACTGCTTTAAATCACTTTTTTTCCATATCAATCTACACTCCATACACCATATAGACAAAGCAAAAACAGAATTGTCACAAACGCATAAATATATATATATATATATATATATATATATATATATATATAAACCTGAAATAATTACATTGCATAAGTATTCATACCCTTGACCAAATATTTAACTGAAGAACCTTTACAGCCTCAAGGTTTTTTGTTTTTGTTCGATGCAACAAGATTTGCTCATCTGCATTTGCCAATTATCTGCCATCTTTCTCCTCACCTCTTCAACTCTCAAGCTGTGTCAGGATGAATGGGGCAGACTCACATTTTCAGGTTTCTCCTGAAATATTTGATTGGATTCAAGCTCAGGCTCTGGCTGGGCCACTCAAGGACATTCACAGAGTTGTCTATAATTCATTGCTGTGTTTTTAGGGTCATTGTTATGATGGAGGGTAAACCTTCTGCCCAGTTCGAGGTTCTGGATGCTCTGCACTAGGTTTTCATCAAGGCTATGTCAATATTTTGGTGAATTGAGCTTTTCTTCTGCTCTGACAATTCTTTCAGTCCCTGCCGCTGAAAAATAGCTCCACAGATTGAGCCTGCTACCAGCACACTTTACTTTTGGGATTGTACACTGCAGGTGATGAGCAGAGCTGGTTTCCTTCAAACATGATGTTTGGAATTGAGGTTCATCAGAACAGAAAATATTATATCTTTCTTTCTGAAGGTCCTTTAGGTGATTTTTTGCAAGTTCCAAGTGCGTTTTCATGTGTCTTCACTGAAGAGAGGATTGAATCTTGCCACACTGCCATAAAGCCCAGTTTGGCGAAGTGTTGCAGTGATGTTTGTTCTCCTGTAGATTTCTCCTATCTCAACATATGATCATAGAGCTGAACTATAGTCACCATCAAGTTCTTAGTCACCACACTAACCAAAGCCCTTCTCCATCAGTTGCTCAGTTTGGCCAGGAGGCCAGCTCTAGGAAGAGTCCTGGTTGTTTCATACTTCTTCCATTAAGGGTAAGGTTGACCCATAAATGAGGCGGTATTTTTTTTTAACTCTGTCCCAGATGTCTGGCTTGATGCAAACCTGTTTTTGAGCTCTATAGGCAGTTCTTTTGACCTCAGGACTTGGTTTTTGCTCTGATATGCATTATAAGCTGTTGGACCTTTTATTAAGATGCCTTTCCCAATCATGCCCATTCAAGTGAATTTGCCACAGGATAACTTCACTCAAAGTGTAACAACATCTACAAGCAATATGAATGCTCCTGAGCTACATTTAAACTGTCCCATATAAAGATATGAATACTTATGCATGTGATTCAAATGATTTAAGTTTTTTTATTTTTAATACATTTGCAAATATGTAAGAATAATTCTAGGTCTTCTACATGAGAATGTGTTACCACAATACTAAATAATTGTTATTTAAAGTTATTTTATCCCTTTTTATTTTAGAACCATTAATATAGGAAAGTAGAGAGATGACCGGAAATTACTGGGAGGAAAGGGGAGCAGTACCTGCAAAGGACCTTGAGACGGGAATCGAACTCGGGGCACTGTGGGCGCAGTTGCGCTATTTGTCTATGCCACAGGGTTATTGGTGCCAACAATAATTGTGTCTTTATAGAAATGTTATAGATGTATTTTCCTTAAGAGAAACAAATCAAGTAAATGAGTCTTTTAATTTTAAATGGACAGAAATATACAAGTGCTTCTCAATGAATTAGAATGTTGAGGAAAAGTTCATTTATTTCAGTAATTCAACACAAATTGTGAAACTCATGTATTAAATTCAGTGCACACAGACTGAAGTAGTTTAAGTCTTTGGTAGTTTTAATTGTGATGATTTTGGCTCACATTTAACAAAAACCCACCAATTCATGATTAGAATTCAAATTAGAATACTTCATAAGACCAATAAAAACATTTTTAGTGAATTATTGGCCTTCTGGGAAGTATGTTCATTTACATCAGCAATGATTAGTCTCTTGTTTCTCATTTTCCTCTTGAAAATACCCTATAGATTCTCTATGGGGTTCAGGTCTGGTGAGTTTTCTGGCCAGTCAAGCACACCAACACTATGATCATTTAACCAACTTTTATTGCTTTTGGCAGTGTGGGCAGGTGCCAAATCCTGCTGCAAAATGAAATCAGCATCTTCAAATGATGGTCAGCAGAAGGAAGCATGTGGTGCTCCAAGATTTAGTGGTAAACAGGTGCAGTTTCTTTGGTTTTCAAAAAACACAATGGACCAACAACAGCAGATGACATTGCTAGGACAGCAGGAAAAGATTTCTCTTTGTTCCCCAAACTTAAGATCAAATGGCTAAGAAATCCTGCGGTGACCCCAATGCATAAATCCCCAGCCTTATCAGGAAACGAAGGATGCTAAGGCATTCCTATGGCCCAGGATCACCACAAACCTTAAACCAGGGAACACCTCCTTTCTGCAGCTGTAAATTCCCGAGACTTTTGTCTCCAAAACTAGTAGACTGAAATCAACCCACTTGTGGTTTAATACAAACAACGGTCTCACAATTGCTTCCAATAAGCTGAATTAATTACCAGGTTTTTACCTCACATATATTTTAAGTATCATGTATGTTTTATATAACCTGTGGATTTATTTCTCTGTGTGTTTAACTTTCATTACAGCCTATTCATAGGGTTTTCTACCTCAGTTATAGGAACTAATCACCAGAAGTTGCCTCATACATGTGTATTCTCTGTATTATGCATGCTTTATATTACTCAAGTTAATTTTGTGTGTTAGACACTTATCACGGTTAAATCCTTATTTACTTCCACCTCAACTATAAGAGGTGGTTTATGTATATGGTATATGTATTTTGCTACCTACTTGATGGGTAAATTATTTCTAGAATTTTGATATTAAGTAGATGTGTGTAGGATGCACCATATTTAAACTACCTATTAGTTTGCTTATTAAAGCGTTTAACTAAACTCTCAGGACATTACGCTAACTACATGCAAGAACCAGAGAACAGGGTGTAGGTCCCACCCAAGACAATATCTGATTGGCTGTTGCACTAATAAGGACGGAGTAGATGGACACGCTTATGACCCAATGACAAGCAGCTATGCATTGCTTTTTGCCTTGCTTTTGCAGTGACTTTTGCTCTTGCCTATGTTTTGTGCTGACCTTTCCATCGTCCAGCGTGTATGCTTACGTACTCTTCATTTCTACACATAATTCTGGAATATACACCTTTTGATCTGCCTGTATATATATGTCTACTTTCATTTTCATAAAAAAAAAATCCTGAATATGCTTCTTTGCATTGTATTATTAGATTATTAGATTTTATTTTGTTCATTGTTGTCATGCATTATGGCATATTATTCAAAAACTATTATTCAAAATATTTTCATATTGATAAATATTTTATATTAAATGATTATTATTATTATTATTATTATTATTATTTAAAATATTTGTAAAATTTTTATGTCTGATGAGAGTCAAATCTTTTTCTTCTTATTAATTTCTAATGTGAATCTGTTCTGGGGGAGGAGCCTCACTCTGACATGTCCCACCCAGTTTGTGTTTCCTGTGTGAGGTGTGAGACTGCTGCTGCTGTATCTTCTGTACATATGCCTACAGGGCTGTTAGGGTGCACTGTAACCTGGATTGTAACTCAAGACATCAGGAAAAGTTGAGCATATAAACATTTACTTCATAAACTATATAAACTTTATAAAATTCTAGGTAGAGCCTAAGGAGAATGTGTTAAGGTGAGTAACTAAGCTTTCTTTCCCCCCACTTTTCTTTATTTTCACTTATTTTAAAATGGTCTACACTACACTTCACTAATCATATATTCTGCAAGTAAATATTGTGTCTGTGTGTATATCAGATATATATCAGATTGAAACTGTTCAAGCAAATCTATAATTCAGTGATCAATCATTTATGCTAATGTGTGTGTGTGTGTGTGTATTATATATATTAACATGCAGCTAGTGAAAGTAAAAGCTAGTAAAGTTAGTAAAATAATAGTTAGAGAATGTTTCTTGGTGTTGCTGTTTCCTTCTCAATAACTTATTTGTTATCAAAGTCAATGATTAACTGTCTCTTTCATTGTTCTGAGTCAGAGACACTCCTGTTTGCCTGTCCTTTTTTAACGGCAACCTACTTTTTGGTGCAAAGAGTACACTTATCAAACTAAAAGAGTCAAGATTATTAATGCACAATTTTTCACAGTACAATTTATGTGAGTATCAGACAAGGACTTTGTATTTGTACATAAGTGATTGCTCTCTCTCTCTCTCTCTCTCTCGCTCTCATTCCCTGATGTGTTTCCGTGTAATTCTTTTGCATTTAGATGGATATGAAGGTGCTATTAATATCAGTTCTACTAGGATTTGTCCCTCATGTCAGATCGAAAACAGGTAATACAAGTCATTTATAGCCAGCAACACGGCTACTTATTAGTGCCTTAGGGGCATTCTTTTAATGTTTAGGTTTATGAGTTTATTGTATGATTAAGTGCCCTGCTTTGCCATGAATAAACAAAGAAATAACTTTAAAAATACCTTATTAAGTTAATCTGCAAAAGATCTACTTGTTGGGGTTTCTTTTCATGATGTTTTAGTCACTGCATGGGAAATGATGACTATTTGAATCTGACTTAACATTGTACTATTTTAGATCTTGTCTTCTTCTAAAGTTGTTGTCTATGTTTTGTGTTCAGACACCAATATATGTATTTCTGCAAACGCCAAAACATGTGGAGAGTGTATTCAGATCGAGCCACAGTGTGCGTGGTGCAAAGATCCTGTAAGTTACTTTGTCTACCAAGCTTGATGGTCTTCTCTTGACTCTGGTAGATGTTCTGAGTCTTACCAGAATGTGTACTTAGTAAGTCTCTGCTTGCATCTTAACAGGGTTTCAAACATTCACGTTGTGATGACAGAGACTCTCTGGAAAAGGTTGGGTGCACTCCACTCGGCATAGAAAACCCTCGAGGAACGGTCACCATTGACAAAAACAAACCCGTCACAAACCGCAAAGTTGATGGAGGACAGAATCTGAGGCCTGATGAGATCACCCAGATCCAGCCACAAAAACTCACCCTGAACCTACGATCAGGTGCTGGACCCCATCTGTGAACAACAAAAATATCACTGGATGTGTATGAATGTGTTGTGTGATTATAAATCAGGACAAGCTCATCTAAAATGTCATTTCATCATTTACTCACCCATACGTTTTTCCAAACTTGTATGTATTATTTCCTTCATGAACCCCAGAAGGATTTCAGAAGAACATATTTGCTACTCTTTTCAATATAATGAAAGTTAATGATGACTGAGGATGCTTGTGAAGTGAGAAAAATTAACAAAAAAAGTACAAGTAATTACCATAAAAGTACTATAAATGTGGGAAATATTCCAGACATTCACAGGATAATCAACAAGAGTCTTACAAATAAACATATCATTTTTTTGAGTTGATTTCAATGCAACAGCTGATGTAGTTCACCGAGCTGATCTGAAAGTCTCGTTCATGAATGGATTCGGTTCTTGCGTTCACCCACTGACTGACCGGGAAGATTATCAGTGACTGAATGACTCAAATTTACTGTTTGTCAGACAAAGCTATTGTACGACTAAAGATTTGTAATGTATTGCACAAGTCGAATAGATGACTTTTGCAATATGTTGCTTTTTTTTGTTTTGAATTTAGAATTTGACAGTCCTCATTCACTTTCATTATGTAACCAGGATAAAAATGTACAAAAAAAAAAAAATGTTCTGCATAAGCAAGAAAAAAAGTCATAAAGATATGCAATGATATGTGGGTGAGTCAATGTTTTTTACTATTAAGTAAACTATTCCTAGTTAACATAGTAATAGAAGTCTGATCCATTAATAAGTTTAGCAAACTGGTCATAGCATTCATGGCATATTTATTCTCCCTACAGGTGAATCACAGAAGTTTACTCTCAAGTTCAAGAGGGCAGAAGATTATCCCATCGATCTGTACTTCCTGATGGACCTCAGCGACTCCATGGACATAAATCTTAAAAATGTCAAGAACCTGGGAACCGAACTTGCCAGGGAGATGCAGCACATCACAAAAGACCTGCGGATAGGTTAGGAGAACACATGCTCACATTCACAGCTGCTTGTACTCTTAAAGCTGTTAAATGATCTGCTAACTCTTGTTTAAAGGTTTTGGTTCATTCTTGGAGAAACTGGTTATGCCTTACATTCTGATGACACCGAAGTTTCTGAAGAACCCATGTTTTCCAAGACACTGCTCACCACCTTTCAGCTACAAAAATGTCCTTAATTTGACTGACGATGGTGCATTGTTCACCCAAGAGGTCAGCAAGCAGCAAACCTCTGGAAACCTGGACTTTCCAGAGGCAGGATTGGATGCAATCATGCAAGCTGCTGTCTGCACGGTGAGTAGAGCTGAACATTCCCTAAATCCCAGAGAACTGGGCAAAGTTTTCAATAAATGTTTGCACATGCAGTGTAGTACTTGCCCTGCGATTGGCTCCATCCACAACAACTTTCTCTTTGTTCTAATAAAATAGTTTTTCTAATGGAAAATGCTCCAAATTTAGAAATACAGAAGCTGAACTCAGATTTTCTTATAATGTATACGTCATCGTTATCTTCATATACTTCTTCTGACTGTCACCCAAGGGTTCTGATTTAATTTTAAAACACTAAGCGTGTAATCAGTGTGTGACTGAGCCTTGGTAAAATCAGAAACTGCTGTGTTTGGATTGTATTTCAGGAAGTGATCGGCTGGAGGAATGTTACTCGCCTCCTTGTGTTCTCCACGGATGCTGGATTCCATTTTGCTGGAGATGGAAAACTGGGTGGCATTGTTCGACCAAATGATGGGAAATGCCATCTGGAGAATAATATGTACACCATGAGCAATTACTTTGTAAGTATGTATTTGATAGATAGATAGATAGATAGATAGATAGATAGATAGATAGATAGATATTCAGACAGTCAGAGAGACCACTAGAAATATCAGAGTGTGTCTTTGATTTTAGTGTTTTTTTCCAGGACTACCCCTCCATCTCTCAGCTGGTAGACACACTGAGTGACAACAACATTCAGACCATCTTTGCTGTGACACAGCAATTCAGAGATCTTTATCAGGTGTGTATTCAGAGATCTTTATCAGGTTTGTGTAATATGTTTGTTATATCTTCTCCTCATTGCAACTACATCATATTCATCATATCAAAATTGTAAACATCAGGTTTAACTCTGATTGTAGCCTTTATTGACTCATTATGCATTTGTGTTAAGGTGACAAGAAATGCC
This sequence comes from Carassius gibelio, assembly GCF_023724105.1. Classification (NCBI taxonomy): domain Eukaryota; kingdom Metazoa; phylum Chordata; class Actinopteri; order Cypriniformes; family Cyprinidae; genus Carassius; species Carassius gibelio. The sequence continues at coordinate 25,672,903 of NC_068397.1, forward strand.
ACTTCCCTGGGATATGTCCTGCCCTAATTAGGCATTAAACCTAGCATTAGGTTTAACTCTGATTGTAGTCTGTATTGATTACTATAATGCTTTTGTTTGTGTGTGCAATAGGAGCTTTCTGCTCTAATCCCTAAATCAGCAGTGGGGACACTGTCTACCAACTCTTCCAATGTCATCCAGCTCATCATTGATGCATATAATGTGAGTTCATGTTATTTATACAATGTATATGTCAATAATGGTTGGCTGTGGTGAGCTGTAGTTCCTTTTAGGGTGGAAAGGAACTGAAGATAAAACCACTCTAACTCTTTACTTACTTGCAAAGGATTCTACTTTACAGCAATTCCCATGCATAATGTTTGTTTATAATATTAAATATGTACTACTCATCTGAATGATCAGAAAAAGGCAAGACACTTATTGCTCAATCAGATCAACAGTTTTGCAATCAGTAAAATTATAAGTTCAAAGTCCACAGTTCACACCTAAAAATGAAAATTCCTTTATCACTCACTCGCACGTCCTGATTTTGCCAAGTCCGATGTGTTCCTAGGTCAACATATTTTGTTGACCCTGGAACAACATTTTACTCCAAAAATATATTCTTAACCATATCCCTACACCTAAACCTAACCTTAACCATGAGTAATCCCTAAAATCAGAGGAAATGATAGATGAATGACACTGATGTACAAGCACCAAACACTGATTTTAAGCATAAACTTCACAAAATCTAAAAACTGGTTCTTCAAATCTGATTGGTTAATCACAATGTTGTTCCAGGGTCAACAACGATGTTGTCCCAGGAACATGTCTCACTTGGTAAAATCAGGTTCTGCCACTCACTAACCCTCATGTCTTTCCAAACCTTTTTTTATTTCTTTTTTTGTCTATAAAAAACAACAGAAGATATTTTGAAGCATCGAATTTCAAAATATCTCCTTTTGTATCCCACAGAAATGAGGGTGAGTAATTGGTGACAGAATGTGAGTGAACTATCCCTTTAAAAGTAGTATTTAAATTAATATTTGTGAAGCACTAATGTACTCTCTGTGTTTAATTGTGTCAATCAGTCTTTGTCCTCAGAGGTCATTCTGGAGAACAGTAGGCTCCCCGAAAATGTGTCCATCTCCTACATCTCCCACTGCAAGAATGGAGTGAGTCAAGAAGGAGAAAATGGGAGAAAGTGCTCTGACATCTCCATCGGGGACGAGGTGAGAGAGTAAAGTTCTGAACATCTGCACTTGTCTGTGCATAGAGTGACTCTATTTTGCTAGCTGTGGCTTACGCTTAGTGCACAAGTTCATATGAAAGCAAAATTCCAGCTAATGCCCACTCAACAATGACATTCTAGTTTGCATACTTCTGAGACATATACCAGTTCAGACTGAAGCAGCGCTGAGCAACACCCAATGATTTTGTGAAAGGAAAGACTGGAAGAGGATGGTGAGGTGTTAGTTACAACTGTATTTTCCGGACTATAAGTCACACTTTTTTTCATAGTTTGGCTGGTCCTGCGACTTATAGTCAGGTGCGACTTATTTATCAAAATTAATTTGACATGAACGGAGAGAAATTAACCAAGAGAAAACATTACTGTCTACAGCCGCGAGATGGCGCTCTTTTGTTGCTTGGTTCTAAATAAATGCGACTTATAGTCCAGTGCGACTTATATATGTTTTTTCCTCATCAAGACGTATTTTTGGACTGATGCGACTTCTAGTCAGAACATTTTTTTTCAGTTCTGTGCAAATCAGCACAAAGCAATCTGAATGTTTCACTTCTTCAGTGCAGATAAACTGATGGTGTAAGTTTTAGGTGAAATACTGCATCCTAAAATAGCACATTGTAGAATAAAGGTTACATTTATGGTTAAATCTGGCACCTGTGATTGCCAGAAATTCTCCATAAAAATTAGCTGAGAATGTTTCAAAAATTATCGGATGGCATGTTAGTGTCTGTATATTTTACAACATAAAATTGTATGACATCTAACAGAGTTCTGATTGCTCATTAGGGTTTGCAGTGCATGTGACATCAAAATAATGAAATAAGCAGTGTTGGGGAAAGTTACGTTTAAAAGTAATGCATTACAATATTGTGTTACTCCTTAAAAAAATAACGAATTACGTTACTTAGTTACTTTTTATGGAAAGTAATGCGTTATGTTACTTTTGCGTTACTTTCACGTTACTTTTTAAATAGGAGCAGAGCTTGATTGTTTTTAATATAGTGAGTTCTATTTATAGCAAATTTAAAAGCATATTACACACTAAAAAGTGTAATGAATAACCCTCAGGCTAAAGGAAAAGTTAATTCACATCTGTACAGGTGAACACAGGAGAAGAAGGTTCCACACTTTTCAGCAACAAAAAAACATTGAAGCAAAATTGTTAATTTATTTAAAGTCATTTTTGCTTATTTGGTTGAACTGGATCATCAAAGGACATCAGTAAAGACACTGGTTAATAAAATGGGATTCGATACATTTGTCTTATTTAACATTTAATTAGGTTTGCATCATATTCTGAGTTTGCATTTCACTGTTTTAATTCATTTTGATGAATACTAAATCAGTTTTTTTGTGAGTGGGATGAATAAATGCACATTCACATTTAGTCTTGAATTACCATGCATCTTGTTCACACAGTGCACACAACGCCTCTGTATTTCCGATTTCTCCCAATATGGGGACAGGAGACTCGTCAGTCAATAAATGGGAAAACAAAGTAACTGGCATTACATTTTTGAAAAAGTAACTCAGATATTGTCTTGTAAATTAAATAGTAATGCATTACTTTACTAGTTACTTGAAAAAAGTAATCTGATTACGTAACTCGCGTTACTTGTAATGCATTACCATCAACACTGGAAATAAGATAATATAGAACACAAAATGCAATGCCCAATCATGTGTTGATATACAATAAAGTTTTACTACAGTGTTTTAAAACTTTGTAAAACTTCCTAATGTTTTTACAGTACACAACTCTTCAGTGAATCTCTAAATACAAAAGCTTCTTATTTGTAGTGTGCACAAGGCCTTAGAATTTGTGATGTGCTTCATAGGTGATGTTTGACATAGAAATCATGGCTAAGGGCTGTCCATCTAAAGGTAAATCAGAGACTATAAAGATCAACCCGCTGGGCTTCAGCGAGAAGGTGGAGATCGTCCTCAACTTCATCTGCGAATGTGAGTGTCGTAAAGAAGGAATCCAAAACAGTCCCGAGTGTAGTGATGGCAATGGAACTCTGGAGTGTGGAATATGCAGGTTTGAGAAGCTTTCAATCTCATATGAAAATTCAGATAATATGACAATTATCCTGATTCAACATTTTCTCAAATATCAGGTGTAATCAAGGCCGATTAGGCAGATTCTGTGAGTGCAGCCAAGACGAGGTCCCAACTGACGATCTGGACGCGAAATGCCGCATGGATAACAAATTGGATATCTGCAGCAACAATGGAGAATGTGTCTGTGGAACATGCGAGTGCAAGAAAAGAGAAAACCCAGAGGAGATATACAGCGGAAAGTTCTGTGAGTGTGACAACTTCAGCTGTGACCGCTCCAACAACCAGCTCTGCGGAGGTACAACCCATTGAGAATTTGCGCTTCTGTCTTTTGCTGTATTTGATTGTTGTGAATGAATTCTGACATTATATATTTGTTCTGGAAAACATGACAAAAATACTTGTAACTGAGGCATCCTTTTCCCCACAGGTCATGGCCGGTGTGAGTGCAAAAAGTGTATCTGTGACGCTAACTACACCGGAAGTGCTTGCGACTGCTCATTGGACACCTCAACCTGCCTGGCCAGTAACAAGCTGATCTGTAACGGTCGGGGCATCTGTGAGTGCAGCGTGTGTAAATGTACCGACCAAAAATTTGAAGGTCCAACCTGTGAAATCTGCCCAAACTGCTCCAGAATTTGCAATCAACACAAGTGAGTTATTGGCTGAACACTAATGAGGTTTGACAAACAAAGCAACCCCAGTAGGTTGAACCACTGACTTGTAGTCAGTTTTGTATCTGAATAAACAGTGCAATCATGAAATTATTTAATCTCAGCCTTGCAGTACTAAATATATTCCTCTCTGTTTTGCCTCAAAGGGACTGTGTTGAGTGCAGACAATTTCACACGGGTAGCAAGAAACAAACATGTGAGGAAGACTGTAGATCCTTCAATATTACATTAGTGAAGACTAAGGAGGAACTTCCTCAGCCGAATGGCCAGCCCATCAATACATGCAAAGAGCACGACGTTGACGACTGCTGGTTCTTCTTCACCTACACAACCAAAAACGATGACAGCTTCGATGTCTTTGTGGCTGACATAAAGGGTAAAAATGACAGAAAAAATGACCACATACCAGTATGACATTTATGCAGATTTCTATACAATAATGAGTGTCTGCTTAAGCACTTGACTCTGAAGTTTTAAAGTAAACCTGTTTGATTTGACTATTTAAAGTCACCTGTTCACACCAAGAACGATAACTACAAAGATAACGGTATTAGCATCCACACCAGCGAATGATTTGATGAAATTCTTGAGCTTGTTAAAGCAGGATGGATTTTGATTGGCCATCAATGTTTTCCATCAGCTGGAAAAAACTGTTTGGAAAATGATTCCAAAAACATTGTTTCTCTGTGCCTTTATCATTATAGCTGTGGTGTGGACTCTGCTATTCTTTAATATTGAGAATGATTTATAGAACTATGTCGTTATCTTTATCGTTATCGTCCTTGGTGTGAACGGACCTTAAAACCAAGACCCACTTGTTTTTTCTTATTTGAGAAGAAGTTTCACTTGAATATACATCACAATAGTGGAGAAAAGACAGTTGCAACTTCTGTTTCATGTCATCTTTCTTAATTTATAGTTACTGATAACTAGTTTACAAGTTTTAGATTATTTCCCATAATGCTTTGTGCCTGTGTTCACAGAGTGTCCCTCTGGCCCTGATATCATCCCCATTGTGGCGGGTGTGGTCACAGGAATCGTTCTGATTGGTTTAGCACTTCTGCTCATCTGGAAGCTGCTCATGATTATTCATGACCGCAGAGAGTTCACCAAGTTCGAGAAAGAGAAGATGAATGCCAAATGGGACACAGTATGCATCTCTTTATTAGTATTTCTTTTTTAATATTGCAAATAAATACATTTTAAGGGCTGTACGTGCTATGAAAAAAATATTGGCATAATAATACCTGCTGTTCTGTTTAGGGTGAAAACCCCATCTACAAGAGTGCTGTGACAACTGTGGTGAACCCCAAATATGAGGGAAAATTATAGATCTTAAGGATGGCTTGGAGCAATGGTTCCCAACCGGTCTTTGCTTCATCGCCCATATTTTGCATTGGTGACCTAATACAGTATCATAAAGTGTATTTAATGTAATCAGGGGCGTGTTGTGACATTGGACAAAAACACCTTTTTGGATGCCAACAACAATTTTATCAACGCTTTCAAATTTTGATAAACTATTTATTTTGTGGTTTTAGTGTTTGCCTTCTGTCCATTACCCAGTCAAATGCATTTTTTGAGTCCTAGCCTACCAGTTGAGAACTGAATTGTAAGCTAGTTTCCCATTGCTTAATTATATTTTTTTCTATTTTGCAGTGTTAACATGTAAATATTAAACTCCTCATTTGAGAAGTCACAACAAGATTCACCAATGATTATTATTTTTGAATACTTTATATAAAGCCAATGAAACAGTGCTGGGGTTATTAAATAAATTCTTGACAGGCTGGTTGTGTGGATGACATTTGTTTCTCCATAGCCAGTGGTTGTTTGTATTTGGGGGAGGGGCGTTCTCATGCTAGAGAACATTTGATTGGACAAAACTCTGTGTGGTGCAAGATGAGTCATCAATGTTTTTGTTTTCCCAATTCCCAAAACTGTAAAAAAAAAAAAAAAAAAGTTGTTCACATGGATAATAGCTACATTCTCAAGTAAAAATGTACAAGGAATGTAAGTTATAAGGGACACCTTTAGACCTTGTTTACCCCTAAAGGATGCATACAAGTATCTTTGTAACAAAAGTTACGGCCTCAGTGGCGTATTTTGTACCTATTTCTGACTTTAAAGTTTTAAAAAATAAACACACAAAGACTTTTGTTTTTCGTTTGCTAGTGTTCTTGTTTTACTGCTACCACAAACGGCGAAGTATTTACAGTATACCGTTGCAAGCAAAACGGGTCAAAATTATCAGAAGACAATAGAAGGGGTTAAGTGTATTTTTGCAGTTTTGCCATAGCATCTCTTCATGCTGCTATTAGATCATATGCCTGAAGCTTCCCACAGGTGATTGGTGCCACTCACTGACCAATCAGGCGGCGTCTCGCTGCCATTGCAAAGTTATTAACCCTGTGGCAGTCTCGGACTGTCCCCGGGGTCTGCTTACAGCCTTAATCTGACGCAAATAACTCCTCCATTTCCCTGCCGGATCTCTTAACGGGGTTGAGTTGTCGTTTAACCGAGGAGATCCTTTAATCGCGGTGTCGAACGGAAGGCAAAGGCGAGAGCGCGCGCGCGCGAGAGAGAGACAGTATGTCTGACGACTGTGCCGTTTGTTTGCCAAACACCACCTTGATGCGTTACACAGTTACGCTGTCTGAAACACTGAAATGTGGCAAATCCAGGACAGACCCGTGTAGAGCTCTGGATCTAGAGCTGGTAAGTCTCGACTATCTGTCTGCCTCCCGTTTAAAGTAGATCGAATAATGTCGTTTTGGTAATATAAAGGCTTGCTGAATGAGCGAGTCCAACTGAGAACTTGGCAGTCGAGCGTCAGCATATTTCCAACATCATTGTCACATCAGCCCGGAATTACCTCAAAATAGCTTCTTTAGAAATGTCGTAATTGTATGATCGCTCGCAAGCTGTTTGGGTGTCGAAACAAAGCCGAAGGTGCACTTTTCGCGCAGGTTAAATATCTGCAGGTTTTTTACTGCGGATGGCCGCATCATCTCCGCACATTAACAGTCTACGTGTCCTCCTCTTTAAAAGCTTGCGTCGACTCGTTTTTTCTTTTTCTTTTTTTTCCGCGGTTAACCAAAATAGTAGCAGTTTTTATGTTTTCTCCCGCTCCGCGAGTTTTGTTGTTCGTTTACGTAGAATCCGGATCGGAGTTACATAATGTGAACGGTCAAACGGATTTGTCGCGAAGCCAGTGAAAATGTATTATTGTTAAGTGTTTTAACATGGTGACGCTATTGCAGATTTGCTTTCCATTAATTCGAGGTAGGAAACAACAGGGAGCAGTGATATACCCCTTTGTTGGTACAAGAAAGCTGCGTGCATTTGCACTTATGTCATACTTTGGCTGTTGTCCCAGAGATATGGCAACACCTTAACCCTTGAGGTCAAGAGTATGGTCAATGCTCATGTTTATGTCAATGTGTGTGATAGGGATGGACGATGATGCAGGATGGACTGTTACCCCCCTGGAGGGTCAGATGGGTACATCGGTGTGGGTCTTCTGGGAGCGAAGGTAAAGGCACACTTGCACTAGATTGTATCTTTGCATATTATAAAATCCCTACATAAAAACACGTGATTTCATCATATGTTATAAATGCAGTGCTTTTTATTGTCGCACACTTTTAAATCTATGCTTTTCTTGCTTATTGTATTGTGGTCTTATGATGTAAGTGCATTGATGTATGTAGGAGAAAGTATATACGAATGCTTTAGCAAACAGAAGGGGAATGGTGAAGGTTTTTGCAGTGAAACGTGATCTTGTGGGCGTCTCAATACCGCCATGAGGCACTTGTCTCTTTGCTTCTAGTGGGAATAGTGTTTGAGATTATGCTGAAACAACTCTAATATCCCTTTAAAGGGAAATTATGGCTTTGTTGTCGTCTTTGGTAGAAATTTACAAAAGGTTCACGTCTTTGATATAAGCTGCATTGCTTCCCTGATGTTCCAATGATGATAGTCAAGTTAACTTTGTCCTTCTGCCATGTGTGGGGACATATAAGGGAAAAATGTTGTGCCTCATAGTGCTGTATATAAACATACATAAACCTTACCTATTGGTAGAAATAATGTTACATTTTATGCGGCTGTCAAATCATCGTATAAGAAGTACTTGATTAAATGAATGTTGCTAGTTAAGTAGGTTACTCTGAAGTGACATGATGTAATGAATTAGGTCAGTAACAAACTAGACGTTGACCTAAAAAAAGTAATCTCAATTCAGAAGGATGAATAACTTCATCCTTCAAACATCAAATATGATTTGACTTAAAATTATTAAAAAATCTAACTTATACAGTTCTTTTTTTCTTGACAAATATACACTGCATTTTATTTTTTAACTGAGTGAAGAAATTAAGTCATTCATGCATTTCGATTAACTAGTCCTAATGTTTAATTTCAAAGTTGTATAGTTAAAGGGTCATATGATGCTTTTTTTAAGGATCATTATTTTGTGTATTTGGACTCCGCTTTGGGACAGTCAATAGTAAATACTTAAGAAACCATACTTACATGAGCTGATTCGGAAGTGCCAGATTTTCGTAGCAAAGTCAGAATTACCTCCTCTCCTAGGTTCACGAAACAGTCGTCCATAAAATGCGTTGCTGTTCTGTTGTGAGTAATCTTAAAGATTCCTAAAGACATCTACTTTCGGAAAGCCAAATAAAGTACTTTTCGTAAATACACACAGCATCTCCCTGACACGGCTGCTTCAACACAAACTGCGGTTACTGAAACCACGTCTTCTTTCTTTGTGTAAACATTTGGGCGGCATTACGCAAATATTTCCAAATAGTGACATAGATGTGTGGGGGCGTGTTTATCCATCTTTGGATTTGAGACTTTTTAGTCGTTGCAACTTTACAGATCCTCATGCACAAAGAGCTTGTAACACTCCAAATAGAAAAAAAAATCAGGAACAGAAAGAGCTTTATTGCCAAGTATGCTTGCGCATACAAGGAATTTGTTTTAGTGACATAAGCTTCCAGTACACAGAGACAACAACACAAAATATTAGGGAAATAAGTGTATATACAGTTGTGCTATAAATGATAATAAAATAGGATTGAGTGAGATGCAGGGATGTACTAGGATGGAGGGGTAACAAATAAATATAAGGATATTGCACTTTTTTTTTTGCATAAGCATAAATAGAAATTTTATCATATGACCCCTGTAATATTCAAAAGTTATATTGTTTTGAAACCCTCTATATAGTTTTTTTTTTATCTATACATTTTTTTTAAGAAATTTATACTTTTGCCTTGAAAGCATATTGGATTACATATTAATTGTTACATTACAGCTGATTTCTAAAGGTTTTATGACAAATGTAAAAAATAAAGTAGATTATGTAATGACGCTGGGAAAGTCTATACTAATAATTTAAGAACGAGCGTCTTTGAAAATACTTTATTATTCTATCGTCCCTTTCCCCATAGCCAATCAGTTAAATTCTCCTGCACACCGGTGAAAAAGACATGTTTTTGAAGAGGCGCGCTCTGCTGAAGGTATGGGTGTGGTTTTCACTCCCTCCCGTCTCTTCGCGCCACACGAGCGCATGCGCTGTAAGCCCGTGTGGGAATGGCTGATCTGGGATCAGGGGGTTGGGCCGCTCAACACGAGCGGACCGTTAAAGAGTGTTTTTAATGTCCGCCATGTTGGCCATGGCGCACTGAGCCTGGAATCAGGGACCGGAGCGCGCTGGAGACACACACCGAGAGAGAGCGACCCACACCCGGCCTCGCGCCTCCGCTCGCCCCGCCAGCTCCACCGAGCGACCCGTGCGCTGCTGGACACCGAACCGGCATCATCCATGAGAACTTTAACCGGACCAGTAGGGAACATTAGGGGATCGGATAGATTTATGCTGCATCTCGAATTATAAAGAAAAATGAGTAAACTGTCGTTTCGGGCGCGGGCGCTGGACGCGTCCAAGCCTCTACCCGTCTTCCGCTGCGAGGACCTGCCCGACCTGCACGAATATGCGTCTATTAACCGGGCAGTGCCACAAATGCCAACGGGGATGGAGAAAGAGGAGGAATCGGTACGTTTTATTGCACAGAGTCATGTATTTTGAAATTCATTTCATTTTTATTCTCAGAGGCGCGTCCCTTGCTTCTCTGCGCCAGTGTACACAAAATGGCCGCCATTTCTCCTGCAGAAAAGCGTCAAATACGTCGCTAGGGTCCGAGGCGGCCGAGGTTTCGTATATTCGGCCCAAACTTTAGAGGTTTTTCTCAACAAATATAACCTCGGAGGTGATTGATACACAGTATTTTAGACAACAGACGGTTTACGGAGTACAAAGGAGTCACGTGACCACGGGCAAAGCCACCATTTTGTTGATTTCTTAGAGCTCCGTCAAGGTGCAACACCGCGCGCTGAACTAAAGGGGGCGCCAGTACCTGCGCCCCTTCCCTTACACATACAACCATCACAAATTAACACCCAGCAAAATAATCGGTGCAGTTTTCTGTCTCACATTTTGAACGATTCAAAATGGTAGTGTTTTATTTTCTAAAGAGCCATACGCTTCACTGAGAATAGCTGTCATGTCAATTAAAGCATAAGTATATTTCTTAGTAATTGGATGTTTCTAATCAAGGTACTCTCTGAGAAGCATTTACATTTATGTGCATTGTGAAATTCATTGGTGAATAGATCTCTGAATTGACAGAGGAGGCCTACATGGCTCTACCAGTCTGTTTAGGTGTAGGCAATGATCCATTTGACCGCTGCAGGGGCACACAAGGCCTTGTTTTGTTTTCTCAACACAGGCATCTAAAGCTCTTGACAGCTGCTTTTCATCTGTACATCCACATCATGCAAGCAAACATAAAGCACATCTCTCATGAGAAGCGGTCTTATCTTTCAGCACCTATTAATGTGGAACTATTTATATCAGATCCATTAAAGCTAAATAATTTCCCTCATGACATTTGTCTGTGTATTTTTGTATTTGTATCCCGCAATGCAAAAAATAAAGCAAAACATTTTAAGCTGATATGTAGTCTTTCAACAAAAAAAAAAAAAACATTTTCCGCACAGCTCTGATAATGTGTTGGGGGAAATATGTGTGTAGTAAACATGTCTGTTCAAAAGTGATGGTGTTCAAATGCAGGCTAACCTCAGGACTCTGGGACAGGTGTCAGACGTTTGTGTGTGAGACGGTGCTGCTGTCTCACTCAAGAGTGTTTTATTTTATACTAATAATGGAGTATCTGGGGGGTCAGAGTGACCACATCAAATAATGTGGGCTTGGTCAAATAAGTGGGTGATATATGTGGATTTTCAAAGCTGGATGTGACTTTCATTACCGTGCACATCATTTCATATTGGCATAACAATCAGTGGTGGTGTTTTTATTTTCTAAGATTGTTTATGTGTACATAGAGTAGAATATTACCTAATTGTTTACATGTAAATAAAGTAGAGGTCAGTGTCTGGTGTCTGGGATTGAAGCGTTGTTGTGTTTGAGCACGTGTAATTGTTTTGGTTGGGTTTGCATCTGACAGATCCAGCTCTGCTGTGTCAGGGGCTTTCCTTGCAGCGCGTAGGCATCGGTCTCCGTTGTCGATTAGTACAGTCTGTATCCATGTTTTGGTGTTTTTTAGAAGTGGTATGTTGTGAATTGTGCTGACAGTGTGCTTGTGCTGTTTATCAATTTGCATATTAACTACTATTTCTCACCTGGCCCCTGCATTGTTTTGCATTTGCCCTGTTGCGTTAATCTTTTACTGTTGTGATGCTTTGAAATGTGATGAATTTATCAGAAATTAGATGTTTATACAATTTTTACAGCTATAAGGTTTTCAGGGCCATATTTTATAGATCACTGTTTGTCTTTGTGTATATAGCTTTTCTGTCTCCCATGAATGCATCAATGCTTGTATCTTCATATGCAGTATTTGGGGATTATAAAGAAAAATAACAATTATGTGCAATAAGGCAGTCTAAATAAGCTCAAAATGGATACAAATAGTAGTTATCCAGCAAAAAATATCATAATGCATGATTTTATTAAAATGTGCATTTGTATTTTGCAATGCATGATTATATATCAAATGTGACAGTGGACCACAAAACCAGACAGAAGGGTCTTTTATTGAAAGCTGTATAAATAAGCATTTGATTTATGGTTTGTTTGGATATGATGATGTTTGGCGGAGAAATAACCGTTTAAAAAATCTGTAATCTGAAGTTGCAAAAAAATGTCCCAATGAAGTAGAGCTGGTCCAGAATATTCGATTATTTGTTTGGTAGGTTGGCATTCGATTTTAAAATTTGAGGTTCAAATATTCAGGGTGTTTTTTTGTTTCTGTTTTGTTTTTAACACCAAACGGTCTTCATTCATGTTTTTGTAATTGTGAGGCAGAACGGTTGTAAGGACTGTCAGTTACAGTTATATTTCCACGTGAGCCTGGTACGGCGTGATGTGATTACCAACCATTCTTGGCCCAGAATTTTAGGCACGGTTCGATAACCGTGATGTTAGAGTGGGTTTGTGTGAATTTTGCTAAGTTAAAGTGTGCTATTTGATAAAACAGCCAAGTAAACAGCTACGCTACGTTTGAGACAGTTTGGTCTGTTGAGGAAACATTTGCGCTCATTGATATTATACCCGTCGTCACCTTCGGTTTACTTTTCACGTCAAGAGTTGTCTTTTTATCTGTTACATAATGAAGTAAATATCAGATAAAAAAAGTCTCAAAGACAGAAAATATCTGATCATCGTCCATACCACTTATATAGCATAAACCAAGGCAACGACTGACGCATTTGTATTGCATTCCAAAGAGCGCCGTTATCAGCACCACAGTGGATAATAAAAGCTATCCGTGCTGACTGGGACGGAATAGAACGGTTAAGCAAAGACTTAACCAAATGCTGAAGACCTCTCTGAGTGGGAGCACTTTAAATTGAGTGAGGACGAGACAAAGGCAGTGAGCCAAATATGTGATTTGAAACTGGCCTACCACAACAACACATCAAGTTTAAAAAATCACTGCTTTTATTCTCTGTTAATCGGTAATTTTACACATTATAAAAACATGCACTTAATTTGCTTGAAAATACTTGGGAATATGGCAGCCATAAAAAAAAAAAAAACATACAGTAGCCCAGTTTAATAAAAATTTGTCTAGATTAAAAGTCAGGGGGGCAGGGTTTCATATTTTTTTTTTGAAGCACCCCTGGGCGCCGCCATTGGCTAGCGGACCCCCACCTGCCATTAGCATTCCATTGACTCCCATTCATTTTGGCGTCACTTTGACAGCGAAGAACTTTACATCTGAGGTGTTTAAAGACTCCATTTGTCCATTCATTATTTCTAAAGAAACACAAAAATGTATAAAAGGCTCCATTACCTTGTTTCTTACGTTATGTTCCCATAGAAGCAGTTTTTGTAAAAATAGGCTAACGATTGCGTCATAATCAGTGACCCTCTGTCGCACAGTAGAGAAATTACCGTATGGACAGGAGGAGAAGCTCGCAGACAATCTTTTACTGTCTATGAGGCTATCGGAGGGACATGGAGGCATAAAGTCAAGGGAGATAATTAATCAGAATACTTGCCAAAATTTTCTCCTGTTTACGCTCGCCTTCTCTGCAAGATTCGGTGGGTGATTCAGATTGACTTCACTTGTCTCCGTTGAATCCAACGGGGTCACTGTGTCCTTTTCTTTTACTATCTATGTTAAAAGTATTGCTCTTAACAGACCTGTGTTTTGTATCACTAGTTCAGTGTCCATTCTCGGAGCATATTAGCACACTGATAACCATATTATTGACAAATTACATCATATTTGTATTCTGCCTAGTGTCAGCTTTTTATATTTGCTTAATTTTTAACCTCTTAAGACCCTGTGGCACGATATGAGGACATTCTATTTTTGTGAATTTCTCTGAGACTACATGCCACAGTTTGTCTGGATGTTTGTACAGAGTAGGGCTGGGCGATATGGAGCAAAAAATATATCTCTATATTTTGCTATATCTCGATATACGATATATATCTCGATATCTTTACAGGAAAAATAACCCCCAAAAAACTACTGCAAAAACAAATATGGCAAATATTACATGTTAAGGGGCCTATGAAACATTTTATTTTTTTTCTTCACCATATGTTTTATTGTTACCTAATTCTGTGTTTTAGCATGTGCAATTATTTAAATGCATAAAAACAACTTAATTAGTTAAAAAGCATTCTTAAAATAGCCTTATGTGAAATGTTTTTTTCCCTTCAGAAATTCTGTGTATTTACATTTTTCTGATTATCAAATGAAGGCATAAAACATTCATTTAATTTATCTTTTAATTATTTAAAATTAAGCAAACTTTATTTTTTGGTAAACAAAGGGGATTTACTATTAAAAATAAAACATGGGAGAAATGTTGTGTGATTATTCCTTATAAAATTATGTTCGTTTCATTTTAATAGTAGTAGTATTGGGCTATCTGTACAATAGTAATAGATTTCTGTCAAATACTTTTATTTTGACGGGTTTACCTTTACAGTTCTGTGTATGTGATACCACAGTCTATGATGTGATATGAGCTAGTCTTACTCAAATCAAACGGTCAGATGCTCATGAAGTGACTCTCAGTGCAGTTCTGGAGATGTTCCTCATGTGTTCACGTCTTTATTTAGAGAGAGGAAAGACAATGAAATCAGCGCAAACGTTATGCGAGCTTCCGTGTTTAATGAATGAAGACGCGCTTCTGCTCCATTCGTTGACACAGACACGCAGAACATGCAGGATTCATATTTAAATAGACTTTTCCGGGTTAATATTTGCAGATATTAGTCCATTTTGCGATTTGATGTAAGTGCATGACCGACTTTTGATTAATTCATTTAAAATTTGACCAATTCCGTGACATTCCGCGTTAAACTGTAAATTCAATTTTTTATGACTGGATTCCGCGATTCCGTCCGCGTTTCATTGGGCCCTACAGTAGACATCTGCCTGCCGTTCGTACATCTCCATATAATTTTTTTTTTTTGACTAGTTCTCTACACGCAAGGTGAGAGGGGACAAAAGCAAGGAGGCGGGGGGCGAGCGAGCGGGGGCGAGCACAGCACAGGGAAGGCAAACAAGCAAAGTGGCGGAATCAGAATATAAACAATATATCGATATATACGATATGTCAAAATCCATAGCGTGTTTAAAAAATATCTCGATATATTTTAAATATCGAGATATCGCCCACCCCTAGTACAGAGCACATTCAGGGCTTTTCAGAGATACCAAATGATTGGATGTTTCCCCATGACAATTTTCTCTCCTTGTCTTCGAAAATGTCTCTTATGGCAAATAATTATTTGGTTACTATCATTTTAAGTCACATTTTTAAACTGCGTGTCAAAATCAACATCTCAGGAAAATGTTATGGGGTTTTAAATCCAAAATGACTGTTACGAAACAGGATGTTGATTTCCTCATATGAGGACAACGGTACTAAAAGCATGTTTATTACACATTTTGGGAGACCTAACAAATAATTTACAGGGAAAGTAATTCAGTATTCAATATTCTATAAAATATTTTATGAAAATCTTGTCAATTACTACTCCCATTATTACACTTTTTTTTTTTTTTTTTGCGTGTTGCTCCAAAAACACTTTAATATTCAAATTAGATTAGTTTATAGATATATTGTATATAATGAGAACCTGTCTATTGCCATTTTGCAGAAAGAAAACTTGTATGGTCATTGTTATAACATGGTTGAGAATCATCTTTATACAATGTTTTGCCCAAAAAAATAAATAAATCTTGAAAACGTATCTATTGGTGATTTAAAAAAAAAAAAAAAAATTTAGTTTTTGCCTATGCATGTTCATTTACAGGACATAGTATGACTTATGAATGAAATGTGCATATTTTTTCATTTATTTTTTTTTAATGCTGTAAACCAGTGGTTCTCAATTCCAGTCCTGTCGCCCCCCTGCTCTGCACATTTGTAAATTTCTCTTATCGCTTCAGACTTTTGTTCTATTCGAACATAAGTGCCCTGCGAAGTTGACATCACAGGATATTCCACTATAATTAATAAACTTTATTTCCAGACCCAGAGGGATCCATAGTACAATACAAAAACACATACATAGAGAGAAAAAAAAAAAAAAAAAACACAATTAATAAATATACAAGAAGTAAAAATTAACCCTCCACAGTGTTCAGTGTCTAGCATACAGACATGTACACCATTGGTTCCACAGTCTGGACGAAAATCTTACAGAACTTCGTCTAGGGTTAGCCAACACAGCAATTAGATCATTTTTTGACTCAGACACCCTACCCATAAATCTAAACATTAAGTTACGCAAGACTGCAGCACAGGTAGGTACCCCAGCACTAACAAACATATGGCTTGCACTGGAGTCTCTTGGGACTCTTAGCAGCAGCCTCATGCTGTCATTATAAGCCACTGTAAGCTTTCTAATGCTATCTTGCTTATAACGGCACCAAAGATAGGCAGTATACAACGGTGTACAGTATGTTCTAAAGAGTGAAATCTTCACAGGGACAGAGCACATACTAAACTTACGACACAACATGTTCGCTTGCACATACAGCTTACGACGCTGCCTATAAATATCCTTGTCATCAGACAGGTCATTTGCAATAATATGGCCAAGATATGTAATATCTGTGCATACATCAAGTACAGTACCAGATAGATAAAAATCAGGAAAATGAGAATGTTTATCATCTCTACTTCTTATAGTCATAATTTTACTCTTTTTTGGATTATACTTTATATCAAAATCTAACCCATACTGTGTGCATAGTCTCAAAAGCTGTTGTATACCAGCACTATATGGGCTAAAAATGACCAAGTCATCAGCGTACATAAGGTGATTAATTAGTGAGTCACCAACCCTACAACCTGTACCACAAGCATTCAAAATCATAGACAAATCATTCATATACACATTAAAAAGAAAAGGAGACAGAATTCCACCCTGTCGAACCCCATTGGTCACTTTAAAGGGAGCCGTTGTTACACTGCCCCATTTAACTCTCATTGTCTGATGAGAATACCAATAGACCAAGATTCTAATCAAAAAACCAGGGACCCCACTTTTAATCAATTTTAAAAACAATTTTTGATGATTAACACGGTCAAATGCTTTAGAGGCATCAATGAAGCACAAGAACATTGTGGAATTTTGTTTATTATATCTATCTAAAATTTCCTTTAGTGCAAAAATACATAAATCAGTACCATGCTTACGTTTAAAACCAAATTGATTATCCGTAGACAGGACGTACCTCTCAAGTCTAAACAGAACAACTGTCTCCAATACTTTTGACATAACACTGGCCAAAGCTATTGGCCTATAGTTATCTGAGCTATTCAGCTTCCCCACTTTATCCTTGATAACAGGTACCAGCTCAACAGCCAGCATAGAATCAGGTAACTCCCCATGTACAAAAAACCCTGTGTAGCACATAGCCACCAGAGGACACAGTTTCTTACTTGCAAATTTAAGATGTTCAGCTGTAATATGATCCGGACCACATGCCTTATTATCCCTTAGCTTCAATATTGCTTCATGGATTTCAGAAGAAGTAATAACAACATCATCATTATACTCCACATTATCCACCACAAACAGATTACTTTTTACACAGTTTAGTAGTTCACAATAATGTTTCCGCCATAACTTTGAAATTTCATCAGGACCACTCACACCATCTATATTAGACGGAAGAGATATTTTGGAATTATTAATAGTTTTAATTTCTTTCCAGAAATCATTAACATTATTATTTTGCAGCTTCCATGCCAGTGAATCAGACCTCATAATGTTTTCATTTCTTTTAATATAGCGAAGTGCACATTTAAATCTGGCATTAGTGCTTTTTTTTGTTTCAAACAAAGGGCCATGCCTACTTTTGCCTGACTCAGCCCATTTTTTAAAAGCATTACGGGCCTCTACATGAAGCTCTTCTACGTATTCCTTCCACCCTGGCTTAACAATACACAAGTTTTTCCTAGGTTTATATAGAGGCCTACTCGAAATACTGAGAGACTCCACAATAGCTTCATACAGAGAACATAAAGCCTTACAGTGTTGGACATTCTTACAATTCATATCCCGACACAATAAGGCATCATTTGGGACCTCAATATTGGCCAACAAAGCATCTGAATGATCCACATATCTATTAAGATCCCGCTTAGAGATTTTTGACCAATTTATTTTCTCTACATCAATGCCATTGTCCACAGGCAACAACACCGGTATAGTGCCCGTGTTCAGCACCACGAAAAAAGGTATATGGTCCGTAGTAGCCAGATCATACTCAATCTTCATTATGTCAATGGAGTCATGGGCATCCACTGTACAAAGGCAGTGATCTAGCCAGGAAGTAGAGTGCCAGGCCTCACTGATATAAGTATAACTATCATTTGGCAATAGTACCTTACTAGATAAAATTAATCCACTGTCTGTACAAAACTGCAATAAATGTTTACCAAATGAAGAGTTTGCATCAGTAATGTCAGCATTCATGTCACCTAAAACATATATACAGGTGGATGAATTATCCTGAATAAAAGACATAATGAATGCCAATCTACTGAGGTACTCATCCTCATTAAATATGCACTCATATGGCATATAAACATTCAAAATTATTATCTTCCTGTCATTACAACACAGCTCAATACCAATGGCCCAATCAACTCCCAATCTTATAACACTGACCAACTGATCATATTTTTTATTCCACAACGTAGCAACCCCCCCAGGAATTCTCCCCCGGACAACTTTAGCACTTAAGTCTGTTGTTGATTCACCCGCTCCATGAAAGTTACTATGCAGGGAATTTAATCCATCCAGTTCTTGTTTAGCAAGGAACGTCTCCTGGACACACAAAATGTCACATCTCTCCATCAATTTGTCCACAACGACACGGCGTGATTTATCAGTATCACTGTGGCCAACACGCAGTCCGCGCGCATTATAAGACGCAACACTAATGTTCATATTGATTAATTAATTACATAGCAGCAACTGCAGACTTACTCCCGTGTGGAGCTACAAGTGTACCACCCCGCTCATTGCCCAAGACTTTGGAGCCACGGGCCTCATAATAGCGGCGAACATAAGTCCCGTCGGGCCAGAGTTTTGGATTGTATATATCAGCAACATTGTTACATTCAGCAGTAATGTGAAACGAGCCATACCTGCTATGGGCCATCTCAATCTTCCGACACGTCACTATTCCATTCTCCAGTTTCTCAGATAGATATCCACGTAGCGTGCCAGCATCCAGCGTGGGAGAAAACCTAGTGGCAAACACATTCACCAACTTTGTTTTCACCACTCCAATGTTGCTCTCAGTACCGGTACCAATTATTCCCACATTCCTCTGCCCACGTTTAAGGTGATTTTGCTTGTTGTGGGATTTCCGTGGCACACTTATAAGGGACCCTGATTTTTTGCGACCTTCTTTCACAACAACACTCCACTGTGAGGACTGTATTTGTGATCGTGGCGATGTTACTGCTACATCCAGGAGCTCCTGCTGTTGAGCGGAACCCTCCAGTCCCTTCACCCCCCCACATGAGCTGCTGGCGATCTCAGTATCCAGACCCAGGTGACAAGGCTTCCCAGCAAGAGACGTTGTTAACTCCTCCTGTCGATCAGGGCCTGCACGCTCCGACATCCCTTCACATGCGGTGCCATCAGCCCCTATATCATAACCCGATGTGCAGTGCGTTTCCACCGCAGTCACTCGGCGATCCATGGTCGCAACAATTGTCCCCAAGTTTTCACCCACTTCTGTCTGTATTTGCAATGCCCTCCTCAGGCCAGAAACTTCTTGGTTCAGCTGCTCCATTCGGCTAAGCAACGCCGAGGCATCCATATGGCCAAATCCCACAGGTGGCAGTTCATCCAAATAATGTGAAACAAACCGCGGAATATTCTCACCACACTCATTTAAAACCTTCAAACAGGCCTTGATATTATTCACGTCCTTCTGTGGACCTTTGTGTCCAATACAGCGTAGCGTGGTATCCGGGCATACATCAAACAAAAGCCGCTTGGACTCCTCTATCCACTCAGATGAAAAGTTATTAGTTGCTAGCAAAACAATCTCATCATGGCTTAACGTCTTCATTTTAACCACGATGAAATTTAACAGTTCATCTTCCACTATCACCTTCCCATTGTCCGTTTTATAAATTGCCGGTTTTGTACGGGGGCAAGCCGAGCCTCCACCAGCGGCTCTCATCAACACTGCCGCCATCATAAAATGTCCTATAATTCCGAAGTGAACGTAAATGTTCCATTCAGAGTCCTCTGAAGTGTGCGGGACATGAATTTACATTGTATTTATTTACAGAGGTATATGTCACACTTGTCTGTGTGTGAAGATGTTCCATCCAGTTGAACCCCACACTTGCATTTGCAGTTTAACTAGACTAAATCTTATTTTCATGCGTTCATGTAGGAACACCATCTCCAGCGGGCCATCTCTGCTCAGCAGGTGTACGGGGAGAAGAGGGACAACATGGTGATTCCTGTCCCAGAGGCTGAGAGCAACATCGCCTACTATGAGTCCCTCTACCCAGGGGACTTCAGGATGTCCAAACAGCTCATTCACATACAGCGTGAGTCATACAGCCTTTATCCAGACCAAATATCTCCTTCAGCTTGAGGTTTGTGTGTCCTTCACGCCTTTACTACTCACTTCTCTGAGCTGTGACACAAAAGGCAGCAGACAGGAAATAACATGTTTCATGCTTTTAAGAGCCATTCAGAATGACTTGGGCACTGGTAAATCGCTTCTTGTAATAGAAGAAAATAATAGTCTGTTATATTATACAGACAAACAAATAGCCCCAAAATCATTTAATTGGAGTCAGTGTTGCAATGCGTCTGCTCATAATGTTTAAAATTCAGTTTGGTGCCGCAATAGGCACAGAAGTTGACTACATGGTTTGAAGCCTGCAATGAAACTTTGTTTATCATGGTTTTGGTTCACAGTAAAACTTCTCTAACTCTGTTTTTCTTTTTTTTGCACCCTCCAAACTGGTCCCGCTACATACAGCATTTAGTCTGGACACCGAACAGCCAGATTATGACCTGGACTCTGAGGACGAGACATTTGTAAATAAACTGAAGAAGAAGATGGACGTGGGAGCCCTGCAGTTTGAAGAGATGATCGACCGGCTGGAGAAAGGCAGCGGACAGCAGGTAACGGGTGGGCAGAACCGGGAATTGTCAGAAGATTTGGAATTTAGTTGTAGTTTTGAACTATTTTTTTTTTAATGGTTGTGGGTGGGCGTTCACACCAGACATGACTTGCGCAAATAAATCGTACTATTCGCATGTGGTTGGATGTTTGAACATTGAGTTTACTCTCTTCATTCATGGGAGGGTCTTCTGCCAGTTCAATTCACGCAGCATTGTGATTTCAACCACCATTGATTCTGATCATTTTCAAAATATTACTGTTATCATGTCATGAAATGTAGTTTTAAAAGTATTGATGTTCATTATCCTGTTATGTTGTTTTCAACAAGTTTAATATGAATTATTCTCTCTTTCTCTCAGCCGGTGTCTCTACAGGAGGCTAAGCTCTTGTTGAAGGAGGATGATGAGCTGATAAAGGAGGTGTATGAGTACTGGAGCAGGAAGAGGAAAGCATGTCAGAGCGGCTCTCTCATTCCTGTGGTCAAACAGGAGAAGCGTGATGGCTCCAGCACCAGTGACCCGTATGTGGCCTTCAGGCGCCGGACGGAGAAGATGCAGACACGAAAGGTGAGAGGGCAGTGCTCATCAATGAATTGGCTCTGCTTATGGAATGACGAGAATCCATTCACACATTATCTTTTTCCACAGAATCGTAAGAACGACGAAGCTTCTTATGAGAAGATGCTGAAGCTGCGTAGGGACCTGAGTCGAGCTGTCACAATCCTGGAGATGATCAAGAGACGAGAGAAGAGCAAACGAGAGCTGCTGCACCTCACACTGGAGATTGTAGAGAAGAGGTGCTCATAAACATATACAACCTGGAAATATAGACTTATTTTGCAATTTTATCTTTGTATCAAACTTTTTTTTTTGCACATTATATATAATGAATGCACATTTTAATTGATTTATATTTTCTCAGCAAATGCTAATACGCAATTATTTATATAAAGGCTGTATATTTAATGTATTTGGTGATTTTAGAAATTATGAACTTTTACAATTTTGAACAAATTTTTGCAGTTTAAACCATATTATCAGTTATTTTTGCAGTCACAGAAACCTTGGAAATTAATGGAAATTCACTGTTTTGGGAAACCTGGTATTCTAGGTTGGTTGGCACAGGGGTGTGTGTCATTTAAGCTCATTGATGTGTGTTCATTTGTGTGTGTAGGAATGGCATGGCTGATTTCGGAGGTGAGGTGATGGCAGAGGTTCTGGCTCAGAGAGCTCTGGAGAAACCAGTCATCCCTCTGATCCCAATCACCAACAGCAACCAGTACAGACACACGGAGCATGACCGGGTACACACACACACACACACTCTTATATTTCTGTTTATCTGGGCCAGTGGGCTCCCCCTTATAGCCAAAACATACTTTGCACAAGTACACAAGTGCTGTGTTTTTAGAAGACTGTTCTTTTTTGTGTTTTGTTCCTTCTTAATTGCCTTAATATTTCTGTTAGCACTGTCAGAATTAGCGTGTTAATGTAGGCAAATTTTTTTTTTTTCCTGTTTAACTGCTTTAAATATTTAACACTGGGCATGGCTAGGGTTGGCCACCCCACTCAAAACTGCTGCTCAAAAATTTCACTTCATGCTGTATGCTGTAAACCGTTATCAATTCATATTAAAGCATTAATAATGCTCTGAGCGTACGTGTCAGAACTGGGTCACGTTACGCAGCAGCAACTCTTAAAGTACGAGCAGCCAAATAAACATCAGGGATAATCTTTAATTGATTGACAGCACTAATTTCTGTGTTCATTTGGGTTTGTTTCTTATGTTCGGCTGAAGATGGATAAACCAGAGGTTGTGCGGCAAAAACGGAAGTATGAGAAGAAGTCCAAGCCATTGCCATTGGCAGGCTCTGCCCATTCAGGCCCAGCAGTCTTTAACACTAAAGACCTCAATCAGTATGACTTTCCCAGTTCAGACGACGAGCCCTACTCACAGGTACACTGGTTCAATGACAGATTCACAACAGATTTTTGTTTGCTCATTTTCTCTTGACTTAACACGCTCTTGTTTCCTCAGATGCTCTCCGGCTCTTCAGAGGTCGAGGAGGAGAACGATCCAGATGGTGTGTTTGGGTTCAGGAGGAGAACAGGCTGTCAATATCATGCTGTACGTTGTGAAGCATCCTGATATGCATGAATAAGAGCGTGTTGTAAGGTTGCAGTCTAGGCTGTATTTTATTAATAAATGGTTCTGTGTTTTCCTCAAAGGCACGTTCAGGACCTATGGGCGGTTGGCCCTGGTCAGACCCTGCCGAGGGCGGGCTAGCAGATGTGCGGTATCGCTATTCTCTCACCACGCTCACCGTGCCACGACGATGCCTGGGGTTGGCACGTCGGCGAGTGGGCAGAGGGGGCAGGTAAGTTAAGACCGTTAAATTACATAGTCATACATAAATAACTGCAGTTTGATTCAGACTTTGTTCAGCAAATAATTGTGGTTTCAATTCATTTGAAAATTACCCACGTAGTAAAATTAGTTGTTTAATTAGACCGTTAATTACATTTTTTTGGGGGGAATATTTTTATATAATTTTGTAGATAAATGCAATTGCATATGATTCAGTTCATTTGTAATTTGCATTCTTCATCTGATCAATATTTGCGAATTCAGTCAATTTGCATGTAATCACATAATTTGCTGAGAAAATAAAAATTATTTTAATTTCAGTTATTTGTGAATATTTTTTAACTATTGACCATTTTTATTACTCTTATGTGTGATTTTAAAGTTTATTTTATTTTTCAGCAAATACCTTCACGCAGTTCTTTTGTAATGTATTTTTAATGTGCATATCGTGGTTCATTCAGTTTATATATGCATGTATGTGTGTGTTAACTCATTGTGCAACAATAGATGAATTCTCTCATGTTTGTTTGTAGGGTTTTGTTGGACCGAGCCTACTCTGAATGGGATACTGTGTATCATGGGCTGGACCCGGATTCTCCCACATTCCCATCGTCGTCTCCCACCCAGCAGCCCAGCACAGATACCTCACACACCAGCACAGATACCTCTGCCTCCTCCTCCACCTCACCAGACCTCACACAAATCCTGCTCAATATCAAAGCCTGTCGCTGGAGGCATTTCAAGCCTCGGACGGCACCGCCAGACGACCCTGACAATCTTGAGCACTGGTCTGCCCGGAGACCCCGCCGCGGCTTCCTCATCCGCCCTATCAGCACGCTTCAGACACAGAGAGGCCCTGCCTCCTCCGCCAAACCACGTGTCCCTCCACCCACACCCGGTGGGTGCCCTGATGCCAAATAGTTCCTGAGTGTAGCTGCTTTGTTCTTTTTCTCTGGTTTTAATGAGTTGTAAAGTTAGTTTCAAAATGTTTACAAGACTACCAGAGTACCCCTATGAAAATGTTAGAATAACTTTTGTCAGCATAATGTGATGATTGCGAGTCTTGACGTGAGCAGTACCATCAGTTTTTGGCATGTGGTGATCTTTTCTCTGCACATGTGCTCCTGCAGCATTCACAGCGGAGCAGTACCAGCAGCACCAGGAGCAGCTGGCACTGATGCAGAAGCAGCAGCTTGAACAGGTTCAGCTACAGCAGCAGGCCGGCAGCACAGCCATCACCAACAACCCCCAGGTGAGCCTCCAGTGTACACTAAACCTGGCATCTTTCCTAGTGCCTTGCTTCATGTCCTGTTTGTTCAGATTGTCCTGTTTTAAAGTAGTACATGAGAAAGTCTTTCATTATCTGAGAAAATATTTTGTGTGGCATCGGTACTTAATTCCTGTTCCCAAAATACTTTTACAGTTTATGTACCCTTTTCACTAGATTTGTAATGGTAATGTGGAAATGTCAATGCACATTTGTCACGATACATTTGTTTTATTAACTTGGCATGAAGTTAATACTGCTATTGACATCTTGCTCTTTTTGAATGATGTGTTCAGTCTCTTTCACAGGTCCCCCCCCCCCCCCCTCTTTTAGAAAGTCTTGGAAACACTCTTAACTATTGTGACGAATGCTAAATGTACATTTTATTGTAATTTTGTTCCGTTCACCATTATAGTAGTTCACCCCAGTATTTTTAATAGGGTCCATATATGCTTCTCTTTATATAGGTGTATGTGTTTTCAGATGTTACATTTTAAAGATGAACAGAGATGGGATGAATTATAAAAAATAAAAACATGAATATTATGTATTATTGATAATAAATGCAGTGTTATGAGCAATAACAAGGTCAAGGTGTGTTGGCATCATGTTTATGTGACGGCAAACCATTGGCAATTTCCTTAATGTAACAACCTCTGCTGTTTTGATCACACAATATCCTTGAAAATGTATGAAAAGGCTGTTTTCAAGTTGAATTTTTATCTGAACCACTGAACAGATTTTGTGTTACTGAGCTGCTGTTTTGTAACTTCATTTGTTTTTTGTACCTCAGAGTTTGGTGTCGAAGACGATAGACGCTGCTGGTGCTCAGTTTGCTGCCTCTGCACTGGTGACTCCTGACCAGCTGATGGCGCTCAAGAGTAAAGAGGAGGGAGTTGGTGTCAATGGAGTCGTCTCAGCCTCAGGTTGGTCTTTCTTAACTATATGCATTCACCATTAATATATTTATCAGCATGCAAAGAATTCTGTTCTCATGAGCTTCCATCATTTGACTCGGCAGGCGTCTATAAGGGCTTACATCACACGAGCTCTGCAGGGTCGTCCATCCTTGCGTCTGCGGGCCCTACCTCCACCTCATCCCCCTCCCCCGCTGCCACTGCCTCCACTACTAACAACGGAACCTCCTCGTCCAATCACCACGTCAGCACGGCCGGCCCCGCCCCTGGTCAAGCGCTGATGGGCGGGGCTGTGAGAGTGAGCGTCCCCTCACCAGCAGGGACCTTGAGCGTGCGGCAGCTGCAGCGGCAGCTCACTGTTCCCGCCTCTGCCCTAAAACTCGCTGCCAACGCCAACAGACCCATCCCAAAGGTCACCGCGGGGTCAACTTCCCTCGACATGGGGCCCAGGTGAGTAACTGTGGGGTCAAAAGAAAATTTCTGGTTGAATAGAAATTAAAAGTACCGTGTGTCGTCAAGAAAAGAAAAGTGATAGTTAAAACATAAATGTCAATGGTCATTTACTCATGTTCTAGTGAACACAAAAACAAATTTATTTTTTTTTGGTAACCAAATAGTTGATGGTAGCAATTGTTTGCGTAATATTTTTTCCATACTATGGAAATCAGTGACTACTAACAACTTTATGGTTACTAAAATCCCTAAAACTACCAAATTGAAAGCGAGTAGAAAATGACA
Source organism: Carassius gibelio (assembly GCF_023724105.1). NCBI lineage: Eukaryota > Metazoa > Chordata > Actinopteri > Cypriniformes > Cyprinidae > Carassius > Carassius gibelio. The sequence goes on from NC_068397.1 coordinate 25,699,410, forward strand.
GAATTTTCCATTTTGAGTGAACTATCCCTGTGCTTTTCCTCCAAAATAAAAGCTAAATTTAATGTTTGAAAATGGTGATTTTTGAGACAGCCAAGGAAAGAATTATTTTTGTACTGTATTTTTTTCTAAGTGAAATTACAATATTACAAAAAAAATTATGTAGTTTATCATTGACATACCGTATTTTTCGGACTATAAATCGCAACTGAGTATAAGTCGCATCAGTCCAACAATACATCATGAGTAAAAAACCATAAGTCGCACTGGACTATGTCTTATTTATTTAGAACCAAGAGAAAACATTACCGTTTACAGCCGCAAGAGGGCGCTCTATACTTTTTGTTCTTTGATTTGAATTTGAGGTCTCTTAAGTTCTTTGTATTGAATTTGTCTTGCAGGGAAAATCACGATCAAGAGAAACCTCCGTTAAATAGTCTAACAGACAAAACCGTTGCTATGGAGGTGACGTAGCCCCGCCCCTCAAGCGTTCATACACCTCCTCTCAGTCGAGGCGTCTCCTTTAGGTGCTATGCATCATAGCGAAGCTGTTTCTGTGGCAGCCGTTGGGACTTAATTGCAATGCTCATGTTTTGTTTTTATCTTTTTCCAAAATTTTGTTACTGTTATCAACATCTGTAAATTATGAAATATGGAAAATATTCTATGTACATACATATTTGTAATACACCCCCTTGTATATAACATTACTTGAATACAGAAATTGTTCATTTGTGATGTTTTGCACTTGGGAAAAAAATCTGAAAAAAACTGCGATTTTCGTAGTGTGTGTATGTGTTGTGTGTCTGAGATTGTGAATGTTCAAAATGTCTGTGAGACTGTATCTGAATGTATGTCACATGCATGGTGCAAAACCTGCTGTTTTATCTATTTATTGTAAGGTGTTTACAAAATCTTTTTTTTTTAGTTTCTTTTTTTTTTTTATACACTGTAACCTCCTGGGTTTCTGTGCAGCGTGTGTGTGCATGTAGCTACAGCAGTTGTATGTGAACATCTCTTGGAAAAAAGCAGCAGGGGTTTTTGTCTCTTTCTCTGTCCCTCACTCACTCTCACTCATGTGGCTGCTCCCACTCCACTCAAGCACTATTTTTTTTTTTTTTTTTTTTTTTTTTTTTTAAACAACGCTGCTTTATTCATTTTTTTTTCTGGAATCTGAGAGACCCTTTTTTTTATTTGGGGTTTGTGAAACTTAAATGGGTTTATTTTTATTACCTCTGTTGTGATGACTGATTGTACGTCCCCTGTGTTGAGGAGCGAGTCTGTTATTTGTGTGTAACAGTAGTTCTTAAGGGAGAGGACTACAGTGACATCGTCATCATCATCAACATTCCACTTTATATGAAAACAAGGAAATCGAACAAAAAAGGGACGTTTTGTTTCCTGTAAGACTTCATGTTGGCCCGTGCTGTGGGACCAGCATGAGCTCTCTTCTGTGAAGAGGACGGTACTTCACAAGGCTACTCGTAGTTGTTGTTTGTATGTACCACAATCTGAATGCCCGTTCCAATGGCATCATCTATCTTTGAGGTGTTTTTTTTTTTTCCAAGTCCCACCTGGAAGAATGAATTAAAAATAATAATTATGACAAAAAATTAATAAACCCAGGGCATTAAGTGTTTGACCAGCACTACTCTGTGTGTCATTTCTTCTTTGAACAAACACAGCTGCTTCACGGAGTGGTCAGGATATTCTTAAAGTTGTGCAGGTCTAGAACAACACGGCTGTGGAAATTATGGGTTTTATTTTTGGGTGAACTATTCCTTAAAGTGGTACTCACTAATTATTTAATGCAAATCAGTGGACATCTGCAGGGACTTTGCTTTCATGTTTTATTAAACTTTCACATGAGCTTGTAGCTAAAACCAAACAGGGAATTCCCAAATTCTTATTTTTTACAGTATTGCCAAATCAAATAATCCAATGAAAAGAACACCACTACAGTTACATGAGATTTGTCTGCTTAATTACTGACGTATGAATGTATATCCAGAGGAAAACTGACCCCCTGGTATTACCTGGGTTTCTCCCGAGGCTTTTTTTTACCTGGAGTTTTTCATTCCTTGCCACAGTTGTCTTTGGTTTGCATATAGGAGACCATAACATTTTGTATCATGTATCTATTTTTGTTGAACTGTTTATGGGTGAGTGATATGACCATAATCTTAATTCCCATTGTTTATACACCGCATTTAAATGATAAACATCAACAAATAGTAAATGGACTTAATACACTAAATTGTTATAAACATCACAAAACCTAAGATTCATAATCCTCTTTATCACATCATACTCAATAACCCCACCTTAAAATCTTTTTTCTTTTGCATACAAACAGTGCTCAAAGTCTCACAGTATATAGAATTGAGCAAATCTCAACTGCTTGTTTGTATCATCAAACATTAACTTTACAATCACCCGGCTCTAAACTACAAAAAAAATAATCATCATGAAACTGTAAAACTGATTTAAAACTATCTGTATATTGAAAAGATTTATGCAAATAAATTGTCTTGACAACTATTACAATACAAAACCTAACTGCATTTTATATACATCTGAGTTGTCGTCATCTCCAGCCACAGCTCTGGTCAAGATGCTAGTTATCATGCCATACCATTCATTTTTAAAACAAGGACCTTAAAAATGGAGAGAAGCAAGAGATTAAACATGTATTAATTATATATGAAAATATGCTATTATACTGAAAACTTTTAATTTACAATGTTTACATAGAAATATTGTATAAATCATAAAAAGTCAATCTTTTGTTTCTGGCTATTATTTTACAGTTCTTATAGTTATCAATGCATTCATTTATTAACCTTAGTTTTTACTTACTTCCTTAACTTCTCCATAGAAAAGCCCCAAGAATTCAAATGAATCATCACCTTCTGGTTGCAGCTAAGTTCACTGTCTTTATAATCTGTACATTTTTGAGACAGTTTATGGCAAACCAACCTTCATAACCAGAAAGCACAAAGCATAGCATCACTACAGAGTCAATAACAAACCTGATATCTGCTTTTAATAGAAATTAATCACTGTAATAACAATTGTTTGTTGGAGAAACAGACTAAAATGTAAGTAGCTATTGACAGGTAATGAAAAGATTGCTCCTCAACTGGGTTTGTTCCTCACCAAATGTTATGTAACTTGACTTGGAATATGCTGCACAAGTCACATACTGTAGACATCGTTCATGTTTTTTTGTGTTTTGAATCTTAAAAGCTTTAACCTCTATTAAACTGCAAAAAATACACTAGTTTATTTACTGATGCAAAAAGTTTGATGACAAGCCAGTACAAACCCTTCAACTCTCAAAACACAGGCTGGTCTTGTGCGTGACCTCTGCAAGATCTTGATTCCCTCCTCCAGTAAAAAGAGAGCATCTACCCTAGTTAAAGATAAAATGATCAAGACTTTAGGAATGGATACTATTAATAATTTGCTTTCACACATTCATTTGAAGTATTCCATAACAATGGATGTTATATGGATGTTGCCAAGAACAAATCTTCTGAGTTGTTCCACAGAAGAAAGTTCCACAGGTTTGGAACACAAGAATGAGTAAATGTTTTGGGTGGAATATTCCTTTAAATATGACCAACACAAGAGTTCCTAACACGACAGAAGGTGATTTCAGATCTTTTTCTTACTTGACTTCTGTCAGACTGGGGCAGTTCTGGAACATCTGAAGGGTCCGAACACACCATCTCTCGGTCAGGCGGTCTACTACTATTTCTATCTTTTTCAGTTTATAGAAATATAGAATATGAATTAATGCATCTGAATCCTTTTGGTTTATTATCTGAAAAAGTTTGTTCCAGTTGATGTTGATGAGCTCTGAGTGTGGAGATGTGAGACTGAGTGAGTGCAAAGATGCTGCAGGGTCTCTATACCATAGACATGGAGTTCCTATGCGGACACTAGAAAAAATGAAAAAAAAAAACTGGTATCAATAAAGCAATAGATGTGCATTGAATCTGATTATGTTGTTAGGTGTCTAATAAATCAACAAGTTAGAACTTGAGACTTTTTAATATTATGATTAATTGATGGCCTGTTGGGAAGCAGTAATTATTTGCAACATTGACAGTAAAAAAAAAAGCAGCAAGTGTGGCATTTCATTATTTTATCTGTTTGAGTTTCCAATTTAATTGCGTTACTTTTACCATAATAATAATCTGAAGGTATTATGTTGGAGAACTAACATGCCAGACAAATGTGAAATATTTACTTATATCTACACATGTACAGTTGAAACTATTAAACTATCATAAAGGTCATTACATGATCATTGTGAGAAAATGCTATCTGATGAACAGGAAAAACTAAAACAACTCTTTCTACACCTGGATAGCTGTTCACTGATTGACAGAATAAGGGTATTGATAGAACAATTGGCAACAATTCCAGTCCAGGATCTGACACGAACTCTGCAAAGCACAGGAAAAAAAAAGTCCACTGAAGGATGATAGCAGGTGTGTATGAAATACATTAAATGTATAAAACATATTTTGAGTCGGTGGTATTAAAAAAAAAACCTTACTCCTGGGCATTCAGAGTCTGTCCTCTTGTGAGGGCACACAGCAGTTTACCAAGATCAGATGCATCTTCTAGAAGCAAACTTTAAAATCAAATACAGAACATTACGGTAATGACTAAATAAATTACATTTTCAATAACAAACAATAACAATGTAATGATAAATTTAATGTATAAAATATTTGTTATGTCAAAAATCCTTTTTAACAACCTTAATACTATTTTGGGATAAATCTGACAGTTGCAAGAGGTTTATTTTACATTGGAAATACTGGAGAAACAGATTAAAATAAACAACCGTGGTCATATCACAAAAAAGGTAGGAAGACAGACAGGGTAGGAATATCATTGCATTATCAGTGTAGGATCTGTTTTGCACCAAAGCACTTACTGCAAATGTTTAATCTTGTGGAGTGCAGGTAGAATCAACATTAACTTTTCAGGCGTTAAACTGGAATACTGGAGATCCAGTTCTTTGATGCTCTGACAGCACTGAAGGCAGTACAGCAGGGCCCAGCAGTCTGTTCTTCTCAACAATGCACCATATGTATCCAGTTTATTCACGGATTCCATAGCTTCTTTCACAAAGTCATCTTCATGGAGTTCATAAAGACAGTGAAGAAGAAAAAGAGCTCCACTATCAAACAAACAATTAAAATGAAACTTTTTCAAAATCCATTTTTTCAGACAAGCCTGTGTGTTTGGGTGAACAAACAGCCCATGTTTCTTCATAAGTGTGTGTTTCACAGCCTTATTCAAGAGACCAAATGTAAACTGCCACACAGCTGGAAAATCTGGTGGGTAACAATCGTTATGATTTAATATTAGCACTGCAAGTTTCTTCTGGGACTCTTCTTCATCCAGAAGGACATAGTAGAGAGCAGTAAAGAACTCCTGAAAACTGAGATGCATGAAACTGAACATTGTCTCCTGGTGGATTCTTCTCTTAAACAGGAACTTGCATAGGAATGGATTTTTGGCAGAGTCTGAAACAGTTTCATGCACGCTTTCCTCATCAAACAGCACTTGTCTTTCCAGCATCCCTCTCTCTGCCAGCTGACCCAGACTCTTTAGCAGGATCGGGACGGGCTGACTCAAACCCTGGCAGTGATGATCCAGAAGAGTGAACACAAAGTCAACGTAGATGGAGGTGATGGTTTCCAGTCCGCTTGTCACATCTGCACCATCAGTGAACCTCTCTCGCATAACCGTGCAGGTGATCCAGCAGATGACAGGGATGGAGCAGGCTGTGAAGAGGGTCTCATTTGTCTTCACAAATGTATAAGCCCTCCTGAAAAGTTGCTCATCCTGAAAGAACTTCTGGAAGTACTTCTCCACTCCCTTCTCAGAGAATCCCATAATCTCAGTGAAACTCTGAGGTCCTTTGAGCAGTGGACTTAACTTGTCTGTAGCTGTAGATCTGGTGGTGACCAGCAGGAAGGACTCTGGCAAGATGTGACCCCTCAACAGGGCACAAAGTGTGACCTCAGCTGGAGCTTTCTGAATCACATCAGTGTGAGGTGACATGTAATAAATCTCCTGTGTGAGTCTCAACTCATCAAACCCATCAATGATGAAAAGCATCTTCTCTGCTGACTGCTGCAGTATCTGTGAGATCTGATCTGGTGTTAAACTGCAGCTGTAGCTCAAGATCTCAACCAAACTCTTTCTGCCAGGAATACGGTTTATTTCTTTACACTTTAAGTGAAACACAATCTCAAACCGCTCTTTGTAGAGTTTATCAGATGCCCAGTCCATCAGGATCTTCTGTACAGTTAAGGTCTTCCCATTCCCTGAGTTTCCCTGCAGTATGACAGAACTAGGACTGATCCCATGGTTATCTGGGTTGAACAGAGAGTTCAGATGGACTGATTTATCACTGCTCCTGGATCTGAGGACCTGCTGGAAGTCCTCTCCACTGGAGCGGAGCTCTTCTTCTCTCTCTTGTTGATGTCTATGTCTCTGCAGGATCAGAGGTTGTGTATAGCGCTCAGACAGCAGCACTCGTTCACCAGGCAGAGAGTTATACTCAGTCACATACAGATACTCACTGCAGATCCGGGTCTTATGTTTGAAAATCAATGATCTTGTTGCTTCAGAAATAAAACAACCAATATTCAGAGGTTTAGTTCCTTTTAGAACAAATTCTGATTTTGTAGCTTGATACATTGTTGCTTATTAATTGTTTTTTAATTAATAGACAGAAGGAAAATTATTTAACACATATCAGACTTATCTGTTACCTGATGTTTGTGTTGTTTCAGAGTGTGGGCGATCAAAAGTGAAACCTGCAGAAAATTTGAAACTTGCTCTGAATATCAATTAATTACAAATCATAGATTGTTAACAGCTAGATTTAGGACATATATAACATTAAAGGGTTATTTCACCAAAAAATTACAATTATGTCATAATGACTCACAGTCTTGTCGTTCCAAACCCGTAAGACCTCCGTTCATCTTCGGAACACAGTTTAAGATATTTTAGATTTAGTCCGAGAGCTCTCAGTTTCTCCATTGAAACTGTGTGTATGGTATACTGTCCATGTCCAGAAAGGTAAGAAAAACATCATCAAAGTAGTCCATGTGACATCAGAGGGTCCGTTAGAATTTGTTGAAGCATCGAAAATACATTTTGGTCCAAAAATAACAAAACTATGACTTTATTCAGCATTGTCTTCTCTTCTGGGTCTCTTGTGAGTGCGTTCACTGCAGTGTTATGATATCCGGTTCGCGAACGAATCATTCGATTTAACCGGTTCTTCTTGAACCAGTTCACCAAATCAAACTGAATCGTTTGAAACGGTAGCGTCTCCAATAAGCATTGATCCACAAATTAAGCTGTTAACTTTTTTTAATGTGGCTGACACTCCCTCTGAGTTAAAATAAACCAACATCCCGGAGTAGTTAATTTACTAAAACGTTCAGTGACAAAAAAATACACTGACTGAACTGCTGTGAAGAGAGAACTGAAGATGAACACCGAGCCGAGCCAGATAACGACCAAAAGATTGACTTTGTCTCGAGTCAAGAACCGGTTGTGTCGGTTTGCGGATCACCAGTAGTGATGGGAAGTTCGGTTCTTTTCCGTGAACCGGTTCTTTCGGACAGTTCGATTCAATAAACCGATTGAAAAAAATGGTTCACCGGTTCTTTTGCGCTCAACGTAATGACGTCATTGGCGATGATTGCCCTTCATTCAATCCTTCGGTTTACCTGCACTCATAACATTAGCACAGAATCAGTTCGGTTCAGACGCTCTGTGTGTCAGTCTGCTTCACGCTGAATCACACATGCGCAGTATCATCAGCTCCTCGGTTCTCAAATCGGACGCGTCTGACAGAAATGGTTCTCGGCTCAGTGTACTGGTGATCCGAAAACCGATGCAACTGGTTTTTGACTCGAGAACGAGTCAATCGTTCGTTTGTTATCTGGCTCGGCTCAGTGTTCAACTTCAGTTCTCTCTTCACAGCAGTTTAGTCAGTGTACTGTTTAAGTAAATTCATTACTATTCATTATAAGGAGTGTCCGCCACATAAAAAAAGTTAACAGCTTAAGTCATTTGTGGATTAATGCTTATTGGAGATTAATGCTTTTTCAGTTCAATTTGGTGAACTGGTTCAAGAAGAGCCGGTTAAATCGAATGATTCGTTCGCAAACCGGACATCACTACACTGCAGTGAACGCGCTCACAACAGACCCGGAAGACAAATCAATGCTGAATAAAGTCGTAGTTTTTGTTATTTTTGGACCAAAATGTATTTTCGATGCTTCAACAAATTCTAACAGACCCTCTGATGTCACATGGACTACTTTATGATGTTTATTACACAGAGATGTATAGTAACGAAGTAGAACTACTTCACTACTGTACTTAAGTACTAAAAGGCGGTATCTGTACTTTACTAGAGTATTATTTTTTTCTCCTACTTCCACTTTTACTTCGGTACATATTTTCGCTGAGTTTAATACTTTTACTCCGATATTTTTTTTATGTGCTGCATCGTTACTCGTTACAATTATAATAATGTTACGAATCATTCCATTCCATAACCACTGCCAGAACTGTAGATGGCAGGTTTGATGAAGCTGGCACATCATTGAGCGAAACAAGCGATTAAGAAGACTGCGCATGCTGACTTGAACTGCTGTGAAGAGAGAGATGAACACCGAGCCGAGCCAGATAATGACTCGTTCACGAGTCAAGAAACGGTTGCATCGGTTTTCGGATGACCAGTAACGTTAGTTCTTTCTGACAGTTCGATTCAATGAACCAGTTGAAGAAAACAGTTCACCGATTCTTTTGCGCTCGATGCAATGTCGTCATTGGCGTTGACTGCACATGGGCTCATAACATTAGAATCAGTTCAGAATCAATCACCAAAAGAATCAGTTCAGTTCAGACGCTCTGTGTGTCGGTTTGCTTCACGCTAAATCACACATGCGCAGTATCATCAGCTCCTCGGTTCACGAATCGGACGCGTCTGACAGTGAACGAGTCATTATCTGGCTCGGCTCGGTGTTCATCTTCAGTTCTCTCTTCACATCAGTTCAGTGTACTGTTTGAGTCAATGAATTACTCCGGGGTATTGGTTTGTTTTAACTCAGAGGGAGTGTCAGACACATTAAACAAGTTAACAGCTTAATTCATCTGTGGATTAATGCGTATTGGAGACGCGAATTGTTTAAAACGATTCAGTTCGATTTGGTGGACTGTTTCAAAAAGATCCGGTTAAATCGAATGATTCGTTCGCGAACCAGATATCACAAACTGCTTTGTTTTTAACTGTCTTACAACAGACACTGAAGAGAAGACAATGCTGAATAAAGTCGTAGTTTTTGCTATTTTTGGACCAAAATGTATTTTCGATGCTTCAAAAAATTCTAAATGACCCTCTGATGTCTTAAGGGTTTGAAACAACATGAGGGTAAGTTATTAATGACATCATTTTGCAAATTGGGCTAACTAACCCTAGTAACCCTTTTTTTGTTTACAAGAAGTTACAGTCAAAGGAATTGTGATTGTCCTTTAGGTTAATCATTTGAAATAGTAAAAACAATATGTTCAAACTTTTGACTACTTTCTTTAATAGCTACATAACACAATACTTCTACTTTTACTTTCAGTACTTGAGTAGTAAATTTTAAAATAGACTACTTGCAATACTTAAGTACAAAAAATGTTGAATACTTTAGTACTTCTACTTAAGTGTGGTGCTTGAAGAGAACTTCTACTTCTACTCAAGTCACTTTTTTGATAGAGCACTTGTACTTTTACTCAAGTATGGTTCTCTAGTACTTTATACATCTCTGTTATTACATTTCTGGACATGGACAGTATACTGTACATACATTTTCAATGGAGGGATAGAAAGCTCTCAGACTAAATATAAAATATCTTAAACTGTGTTCCGAAGATGAACGAGGTTTTACAGGTTTGGAACGACATGACTGTGAGTCATTAATGACATCACTAACCCTTTAACATAACTTTATCAGATGTCATTATATATATATATATATATATATATATATATATATATATATATATATATATATATATATATATATATATGTATATATATATATATATATATATATATATATATATATATATATATATATATATATATATATATAAACAGAAATACTTTAAGAAATTAACAAACATTATCTGAAATATTTTCAATATCCATTAAGTACAATACATTTTACTTACCGTGTGCGTTATGTAGGAAGTGGACACCGCCTGTTATTGTATTGTTAGTGAGTACAGGAGCTATAATATGACTTCCACTCTGAGCTTCAGCGCTGACATTTGGCCCAACGCGAGATCTGAAACTGCCTACGTGACAAGGGAAAAAAAAATTGGCCTGAAATATCAACGAATTTTACAGAATAAAAATCAATAAACTTTAAATATAACGTTCTTTAGTCTTGAGTGACGAAATTATGAGATGAGAGAAAATGCTTGGTTTTACATACTGTAGAAAGTGTCCATTTCAGTTAATTATCTGCAAGAATAGAAACGCGTACACATTGTGTTAGTATTTCCTCTGCAGAATAAGTTTTAGTTAGAATAAGTTTTGCAACGCAACCTTACTTTTATCGCCGGGAAGAAAGCAAGAATGGCTCATATTGAAGTAGACGACAAACGTGAACCAAGTGGACAGGCAGGTTTCAGAAACAGTGTTGCCAAATCTCGCGAGATAAATAAGCAACCAGGCCTGTGAAAACAAGCACAAGCGACTTTTTCTACGGAGCACCGTTCCGGGATAAGAAAAATAAATAAATCGTGGGGACGGATTTTAAACTGTGGGTACAGATTGTTGATTTACATCCATGTATACAGATTGTGCGCAGTTTTACAAAACTGTACACACGTTACAAGAGGGAGTTAAACCACCTTTTAACATAATTTAACATTAGAAAACTGATGGGATATCAAATATAGACTGATGTACCCAGTACATTATATACACAGTAAACAACTGATAATTAAAATTTGCACACACAAATAAATCATTCTGAATTCACAAATTCTTGATTTATTATTGTATAATAAAAACTATCCTACAGTCCAGTCAGTCACCACCAGTCGCAACTCGCGCATTTCTTTGAAGTTTACATCACTCACTGACAACGTTTTCCTAAACAGAAAAAAAAACAGATTGCCCTGCTCTGCCTCTGGGTCAGAGCCAATTAGTAGCAAGATTTGGGTGGGAACTCCTACGTTTAAATAACATATAGAAAATATCTGCTTGATAACTTATTATGGAGCCGGGGAAAAGCCAAAATAAGCAACTACACTTTAGAAACAAGCCCAAAAAAAACGCGACCCGCGACTACCAATATTTGTAAGCGACTTTACAGAAAAACAAGCCCAAAATTGCTTAAAGAGAAGAGTGTGTAGGGTTGCCAGGTTTTCACAACAAAACCCGACAAATTACTTCTCAAAACTTGCCCAATCGCGTTTAAAGGGGGTTCCCTGGTTAAAAAAAAATAAATAAAACGCGCTCTGGGGGGTAAAATACACGTTTTTGAATATCAAGGATTGAATATCACGTCACCCCCGCAGACATGAAAAATAACCCGCGGCAACAGTGTTAAAGTAGCCCGATTCCGCGGGAAAACCGCATACTTGCCAACACTGAGTGTGTGAGTGCGTCACACGTCTAGTCAAGTCTCTTGACCAACCTAATACACAGCGATGTAAAATCATTCATTAAAACTGTTCAAATTGTTAATATGATATTTTTCCATAAGCCTGTGTTATACTACTGAATTAAAACAAGACTGAATTTGAAAAGACATGGATAATACATATTTTCCTTTTCATGCCATGTTTTTCTGTGTTGAAATCCATTTCATTTGTTCACTGCTCGATTAAAAAAATAGTTTGGATTCTGAAAAACTGATGGAACTTTACATTTCTCTAAATCAGTTCCAACGAACAAACAAACTTTTCTACATCTTGGATAGCCTGAGGTGAATACATTTTCAGCATAATTTGATTTTGGGGTGAACTATTCCTCTAATACCAGCAGGAGGGGACCAATAAATATATCTGAATATGAGTCCTTGTAACACAGATCATTTTAACACATTTGTTAAAAAATGTAAAGAACCAAAACACGGAAGCACAATTAAAGGTGAAAGTGATCGTGACATAGTTTATTTGTTTAAAACCAATAATAAACACTTTTTTTTTTTAAACTTATTTTCTACTTATTTTACTTATTTTTTTTATTAAGAATAAATAGATCTGGAATGGCCCTAGGTCTATGCCAGAGTGAGACAGATATTTAAATAAAATGTGAAAAGAAATGACAAAAAATTCAAAATAAAAGTCTACAAGGATGAGTAACTAATAGTAAATAGTTCAAAACAACTAAAGTTAATTATTTTCCTCTTTATACATACTCTAGTTATTACATTACATTACATGCTGTCTTTGTAGTTGCACCAAAAGACTCAGAAAATCAGAGCAGTTTCAGGTAACATCAGGCAGTTCAAGTTTAGACCTGGGGATCAAACAGGAAAGTTGAGTGAAAATTACAATGCTGCACTTAAGAGATTCTTTACAGTATATAACAATAACAATAAAGGCCATATTGTATAAACCCCTTAATTATTCTCAGCTAATCAGAACTCACTTTATGTCTTCTGTACACTTTTCTCCACAGAACTCAATGGTCACTCTCTGGTTGCAGCTGAGCTTCTCGATCTGCTTGGTGTGAGGAGTGCAGCGGTCAGAGGATTTACTGCATCTGATCCTTCACACAGACACAGAACAGCAGCACACTTGCAATACAGCATAAACACACTTATTTTAAAAGACATAGATAATAGAATTCATTAAAAGATTATTTGAAAGAATCGGTCATATTTGGTCAAGACACAAAACCTGTTGATGCTTTACATGTGTGAAATCACAGCACAGAAAATGTAAATATGAAAGATCATCAGAGAATATGCATATTTTCATAGAGAAAAATCAAGCACTCCTCTACATTTGTCCACAACACTAGTAGATTGTTTAGAACTAACATGACATATGTCTACAAATAAACACACATGATAATTTATATTACAAACCCTCTAATGTTCACATTGCACTCGGGACGTTTTGTGGATTCCTTCAATAACTTGATTCCCTCCTCCATTAAAAGACCAGGCAGCCACTCAGCACCATCAGAGCCCCTTGAACCAGCATCAAAACTACAAAACAGAGATGTTACTAGGAGATAAGGCTGACATGTTTAATTCTAAACCCAACCAGCTCACAAAATGTGAATATTTTTTTTTTTTTTGTAAATGGCATTTCACTTTTATTCCTCCATGTATTTCAGACCTTACAGTAACAACGTGAAAAAAATTAGAAAATTTAATTTGTTACATTTGTGAAAAGCATGACAGGGGGCAATTGCTTATTCTATTGCCATTCTTTATTTTATGTTTACTTATGATACATAGAATTTCTTGGACAAAGATTGCAACACTTACTGTATAATGACCCATTTATAAAGTGCACTAATAAACAAAAACCAAACTGACAAAGAGAGAGATAATGACTCTTACCTGATCACAGCTAGTCTAGGACAAGACTCTATGAGGAAGAGGATTCTGGAAGCCCAAGTCTCTGTCAGGATGGGAATGGAAAGATTTATCACACTCAATCCAGACACAGATGACAGCTGAGACAGCAGAGCATTGACCTGCCTGTCAAAATCTGCACTTCTACAGACATAGAGAGAAAGCATTAGAGAGAGAGTAATCTCTATCCATAAAGATCATGACAGGAAGGTGAAGGTGGTTTTGAAAACATACTCCTCTGTTATACAGTTTACACTGTGGAAGGACTGCAAGAAGCTCTTCACATTAATACTGGATGCCTCTGAATGTGGAAATTTGAGAATGATTTCTGACAGTGATGGTTCATTGTGTAGGCCTGAACACCATTTCACCACATTCAACCTGTCAACAAAAAACACATTTCCTCATATATCTGAATCATAATCAAGAGTACTTGTCCAGTAAGTCTGAATGTAGGAGTGTTACAAAGAGGTGCAAAACAATACATAGTGAAACTTAACAAACAACTGTATTCATTAGAGATTCATACAAAATAATACGAATGATAAAACAAAAACCAGTATTGTTGTGTGGTAAAAAATCCTTACACAAGCTTTCCGTCAAAGCTGAAGAGCCGCAGAGAAGAGCAGAGACTTTCTGCATCATCAGTCCTTAAACTGTCAAGCAGAGCATATAACAAACAGTCATTACAATCTAAAATAACAAGCATAGAGTTTGGGTCTTAGCTGAATAAAAATTGATCCTAAAGTATGCAAATGTAACAAAATGTTCTTGAGATACCTGATCTCCTCCCATTTCGCTTTGGTCTGCAGGAAGTCTGTTATGATGTGGGCAGTGTCCGCTGAGATGCTCTTCACTGAAATCTGAAGTCCACCCACGTTCTTCTGTTTGTGCAGAGCATTGAGAACCTGCTGGACACTTTCATCTGACAGACAGCGGCTATTCAGTCTGTAAAAAAAGATTTATGTGCTTAATAGTTAATATCATGACATTTATCAGCCACAAATATGATCAGCAGCTCTGTGCTGAACAGAAAAGTCACAGATCTTTACCTCAGTTCTCGAAGCCGCTTTCCTTCTCCAAGAGCTGAGAGCAGATCAGTGACATCTGTGTCTGAAAAGTTTTGCACTGTCAACCTGAAAAAAAACTACTTAAAAATCACTTAACTCATTGATCTAGCAACTTTTTAAACATTGTTATTTTTATTTTTTTTGAAACAATCAGGGGCCTGTTTATAAAAAACGAACCAAGAGAAAACATTACCGTCTACAGCCGCAAGAGGGCGCTCTTTGCTGCCAGAGATGCTGCTCAGTGCTCCTGTAGCCTACACTGAGCAGCATAGAGCGCCCTCTCGCGGCTGTAGACGGTAATGTTTTCTCTTGGTTCTTGGTTTAAATAAATTAGTGATGGGAAGTTCGATTCTTTTCTGCGAACCGGTTCTTTACGGACGGTTCGATTCAATAAACATTCATCGGTTCTTTCACGCTCGACTTAATGACGTAATGGCGTCAAGTCTATCAAACATTCAAATATATAAAGTCAGTAATCATAACTTTAGTCAGTTAAAACCTCATAATCATGAAAAGTTTACATTTGAGTTTTGCAACAACACCTAAATACAGTAACAGCAATAATGTGCATATGAGGATTTAAGTCTTGAAGATATAAAGTAAATAAATTAGGTGTCATCAGCGCAGAAACCATGATCCACTTACTAAACATAATCCATTGCGATGTATTTGTTATTAAATGAACTTACGTTTCGCCAGATTGCCCTTCATCCAAGCCCTCGAAATACCCCCGCTCATAACATTACTAGTACAGAATCAATCACCAAAAGAATCCCTTCGGTTCAGACATGCTGTGAGTCAGTTCACGAGTTCACCCTTACATCTAATCTGAAGGCAAATAGTAGGCATATTTTGGCGTGCTGTCCTGGGGGAGGGGTCCGGGCCCGGAGCATAGCCCGAACCCAAATAACTCCCCCTATCCCAATTTGGGATAAATAGATTAGAAGTGAGGAGTTGGGGTGGAGGAGGGTTGCCGAAAAACTGTCGTGGGACAGGAGGTAGGAAGACTGGATATATATACGCGTGCGTGCTATAAGATGATTAGCTAAACGAGATGCACCTGTACCAAATTGGATGATTATCTGATCGTGCTTCTCCCGAACTTTGTTAATAAAACCACAATTTCACGAGTTCACCCTTACATCTAATCTGAAGGCAAATAGTAGGCATATTTTGGCGTGCTGTCCTGGGGGAGGGGTCCGGGCCCGGAGCATAGCCCGAACCCAAATAACTCCCCAAAAGAAGCTTAAAGCCATAGGACAGCAGCCAGAGAGATAAAATTTAGTTGCCCCCCAAAATATGCGTGTTGGGAAGAAAATGCAGAGCGACCTGGAGAGCCCGTGCAGTGTTCGACGAGAGCTGCGGCTCGCAACGTCTTACCAGCGAGCCCTCCATGCCGCTTATGGGAGGAGCACAATGCCAGATATCAAGAAATGAGGGACTCTTGCTGCCTCCGAAGGGAGCTGCGGCTCTGCTGCACCGGAAGTGAGAGTCCCTCTTGCGGCTGAGTACGAGGCGCGGTTTGTTGCATCTGATGGAGGGCTCTCACTGCGACTGAAGGGAGCCAGCGACTGTATCCCATCGGGAGGGAGATCCCTGGCCGCCATAGAGTATGCAACATAACTCGGACGGGGGGTTCACACTGCGACCGAAGGGAGCCGTGGGTCTGCTGCACCAGAAGGGAGAGCCCCGTCAGATGCTAAATAGGCAATGAGATTCGAGCCGCGGTTTGGCGCGTCGGATGAAGGGCTCCTAATGCAACCGAAGGGAGCCAGCGGCTGTACCCCATCGGGAGGGAGATCCCTAGCCATCGTGGAGCATGCAACATAACTCAGATGGGGGGTTCACACTGCGACCGAAGGGAGCTGTGGGTCTGCTGCACCGGAAGAGGAGCCCTAGTCCGATGCTGAGAAGGCAAAGAGACGCGACTGTTGGAGGGACTCCCGCTGCATCCGAAGGGAGCTGCGGCTCTGCTGCACCGGAAGGGGGAGTCCCCCATTGCGGGTTTATGGAGGCACGGTTTTTTGCCTCTGAGGGTTCTCCCAGCCTCCGTAGGGGGTTCGCAACTCTGCAGCAGGAGTGCTGCCCCGGAGGGGAGAGCCCTGATTGACGCTAACTAGAATACGACTGTTGGAGGGACTTTTGCTGCGTCCGAAGGGAGCTGCGGCTCTGCTGCACCGGAAAGGCGAGTCCCCCTTGCGATGCGAGGCATGGCTTGATGCGTCTGATGGAGGGCTCTCACTGCGACCGAAGGGAGCCAGCAGCTCTATTCCCCCGGGAGGGAGAACCCTATCCGCCCTTGAGCATGCAACATAACTCAGACGGGGGGTTCACCCTGCGACCGAAGGGAGCCGTGGGTCTGCTGCACCGGAAGGGAGAGCCCCATCAGATGCAGAATAGGCAAGAAGATTCGAGGAACGGTTTGATGCATCGGATGGAGGGCTCCTGCTGCGACCGAAGGGAGCCAGCGGCTGTGTTCCCCCGGGAGGGAGATCCCGGTCCGCCCTTGAGCATGCAACATAACTCAGACGGGGGGGTTCACCCTGCGACCGAAGGGAGCCGTGGGTCTGCTGCACCGGTAGGGGAGCCCCGTCCGATACGGAGTAGGCAAGAAAACGCGACTGATGGAGGGACTCTCGCTGCGTCCGAAGGGAGCTGCGGCTCTGCTGCACCGGAAGGGAGAGTCCCCCTTGCGACTGTATAAGCGGCTTAATTTGATGCATCGGATGGAGGGCTGTCACAACGACCGAAGGGGGCCTGTGGCTCTGCTGCACCGGGAGGGATACCCCCATCTGCCGCTGAGCGCGCAGCGCAACTCAATGACAGATGAAAGGCTCACACTGCGACCGAAGGGAGCCACTGCCCAGCTGCACCGGAAGGGAGAGCCCTGTCCGATGCTGAAATAGGCAAGGAGATTGTAACGATGGCTGGAGGGCCCTTACTTTGGCCGAAGAAACGATAACTGAGAGGCTTCTATTATTCAAGTACACAACATGATTTAAGGAGGAATATATAAAATTTGTTTTTTTTTTTTTTTTTTTTTTAAATGTCTGATGAACAACAACCGAGGGCATCTATCGGATTATGTGAGAGGCCCCTTTTGAGCTGCTTAAGATTAGGGCTGAAACGATTCCTCGAGTAACGCGATTACAAAAATGATGAAGGCAAATTCCTCTGCTTCGAAGCCTCTTTTAATTTATTCTAAATCTCACGTCGGGTTCTTTCGCAAGTTCTTTTTTTTTTTTTTTTTGAATGAATTAATCAAAATAGGTAATTGCACTTACATCCGATTCACGAATTAATATCTCTAAATATTAAGACGGAACAGTGTTTAAATGTAAATCCTGCATGTTCTGTGTGTCTCTGTTAATGAATGGAGCAGGAGCGCGACTTCCTTTTTCACACACACACACTGAAGCGCGCATTACTCTCACGGTAATTTCTGCGTCTGCTGTCTCACTAAATGAGGACTTGAACACATGAACAACATCTCCAGAACTGCTCTGACAGTCAGTTCATGAGCATTTGACTTTAAGTAAAACTAGCGTCACATCACATACACAGAACTGAAAAGGTACGTCAACCCGACTAAATAAAGGTCCGGGGTCCTGACATTTTATCCTACCCATCAGATTTACTGTGCATGCGCACATCAGTATAATTAAGCAACAACACATTTTGTTACTCGATTAATTTTTTTTTTTTTTTTTAAACCAGAGTCGTTGATGAAATGAGGGTCCATCGTGAATTTAGATTGGGCGTTCCGGAGTTAGACAAAAGCGAGCCTGATGAGGTTGAATTGGAGAATGGACATAAAATATATATTTTTATTTATTTATTTATTTATTTTTGAGGCTCTTGCGGCAGCGAGAATTGCGGCAGTAGGGAAGGATGGAAAGGGCTCCTGCGGGAGCAGACACTGCTATGGCAGTGGTGAAATATAGGTAGAGGCTCCTGCGGGAGCAGACACTGCTGCGGCAGTGGTGAAATATAGGTAGAGGCTCCTGCGGGAGAAGACACTGCTGCGGCAGTGGTGAAATATAGGTAGAGGCTCCTGCGGGAGCAGACACTGCTGCGGCAGTGGTGAAATATAGGTAGAGGCTCCTGCGGGAGCAGACACTGCTGCGGCAGTGGTGAAATATAGGTAGAGGCTCCTGCGGGAGCAGACACTGCTGCGGCAGTGGTGAAATATAGGTAGAGGCTCCTGCGGGAGAAGACACTGCTGCGGCAGTGGTGAAATATAGGTAGAGGCTCCTGCGGGAGCAGACACTGCTGCGGCAGTGGTGAAATATAGGTAGAGGCTCCTGCGGAAGCGGAGACTGCTGCGGCAGTGAGGAAAAAACAGAAAAGGCTCCTGCAGGAGCGGACAATACTGCGGCGGTGGGGAGATATAGAGAAGGCTCCTGCGGGAGCGGACAATGCAGCGGCGGTGGGGAGATACAGAGAAAGCTCCTGCGGAAGGATGGCTGAAGTGAGGATTGACCATTACAGATAGATAGGGCATGTTAGGAGAGTTAGCTATGGTAGATTAGGAGTTTTAGTGAAAGGGGATGAGCTGGCGTTAGAGGGGTTGGCTGAAGAGGGTTCGAGATAGATATATAAATAAATAAAATAATCGGCCTGACCAATAATAGGTCTTGGTACCCTCTGCCTTCTGGCAAATCTGGAGCTGGAGGCCACTGAACAGAAAAATGGTTAGTAGCATGAGGGAGCGGAAGAGTTGAGGGCGCGTTTACGAATGGAGGCGGCCTCACGTTTGCTTCAGCTGCTGTAGCTGTGGGTCGTGGGAAGGGGCTGGGGTGTGTGATGTCTTGAAGAACCTGTGTAGCCTGCACTGCTAGCAGAAGTAACAGGATGGAAATACTGAGATGTGCAGGCCCGTGTTGCAAGTAAAAGTAGCTTCATGCTTGCTTTGGCTGCTGTAGTTGTTGGCTGATTTGACAATTGCTCAAACCTTGTCTGAATTAATACAGTCCTGTTGGAAAAGCATCTTTTCCTCTTGTTTTGGCCTTCGGGCCCTTTTAAACAGCCTCCGGAGCAGATAAATTTGGGATGCTGTTTTCCTGTTGTAGTATGGACTGTGAAAATAGAGGCTTTGAAACAATGTAGCATGTTTAGTTTTATAAACCATTGTACCAATAGACATGTCTATAGCAGTAACGTTAATTGCAGTAATTCAAATTCAAGCCGTTTCTAAAGACATTTACTTTGCATGCTTTTCATATAACAGTCCTAAAAAGACGATAGAAAATTTACTCACACTTGTTGTTCTGCAGCCAAACACGAGGCAGTAGGGTGAAAAATTCTGAATAATCATGCCAGTAAATGGTGAAATATGTCCCTAAATAATTGATCCTGCCGGAATAATTGCATGAAACTTATGTCTGTATCATCTCAGTGAGGTTTAAACATGCACAGTAAAGCAAATGTAATGTCTTTAGACATTTCGGTGTGGATGACAACTCTGCAAAAAGCCTTTGCTTCGTGGTTAAAAAGTGGCATCGTCATCGGACAGAGTTAAGTCATAACGCCGTTTAACAACTTTTGGCGTCTTCATAAGCGCATTCTATATATAACGTCTATTTAAATTGTTCAGATGAGCAAATCACGAGGTTTTCTTGCATGATTAGCATTTTAATTGTTTGGTCAGACGGTTCATATATTGATCTATATATTCACGTTCATAAATCGGGGATTAAACGTGGAATTTATCTTTTGTATGCTAAATATGTAAACAATATGTGCACAGTACCTATAACTGCGCTTTACATTTTGCAAGATTGACATGCTAAATGGCTAACTGACCCGGTTTACTCTCATCTTAACAAAATTGATAAGAGTTCCTTGCGTTTACGAACGACATGTATCTGTTTAATCAACTCGACATGTATACCGGTTTAGTCCTTTCGTTCACGAATGAGAGCTCTCGATCTCTGAGACTCATATGAAACTCGCTCATTGTGGATGACAACTCTGAAAAATTCTTCATGAATGAGTGTAAACCGAGAACGATTCGTTCGCCTAGAAGATTCATTCGAAAAAACGATTCTTTCACGAACGACATGCCACTACAACAACGCACGGTCTTCGCCGCTAGTGGAGGCAGCATCGAACTGCGACACGGCAGAAAAAGCGAGAGAGGTTTACTGCGGGGAGAACTGGAGCACGGCTGCGATCCAGCATTATAATAGAGCCCGGTCCTGGCGAGAAAATCGTGTTGCCGAGTGAGGCGAGCTCAAGGATTTGCACGAGCTTTTGGCCACAACGTGTGGCTTGGCGAGAAGAGCAGCTGACCGATGACGCTTGTTGGTGTTCGGCGGATAGATATCTTCGTCGGAAGGAAGATTGGGCCTGTGATAAGATGACGGACAGCGCGAACCGAATGCTGACAGAGCGAACCGAATGCTGACAGACGGTCTATGCCGAAAAACTGTCGTGGGACAGGAGGTAGGAAGACTGGATATATATACGAGTGCGTGCTATAAGATGATTAGCTAAACGAGATGCACCTGTACCAAATTGGATGATTATCTGATCGTGCTTCTCCCGAACTTTGTTAATAAAACCACATTTGGCTTCACGCTGAATCGCGCATGCGCAGTATCATCAGTTCATCGGTTCTCAATTCGGACGCGTCCGACAGAAACGATTCTCGGTTGAGTGTACTGATGATCCGAAAACCGATGCAACCGGTTCTTGACTCGAGAACGAGAATCGCTCTAACCGGCACGTGCTGCAGTTCAGTGTCATCAGCTGCTCTACTCCTGTTCATGTTCTGTTTACTACAAACTCAATTTGTGAATGTCATCATTAACTATAAATACAGTACAGATATCTCATAAATCATCCCTTATTCCTATTAAACATAAGAGTCTTTAGAGTCTTAATTATTGTCCAACTTCCCTGAAAACCCATTTGGCCTATACATTATATACAATATACAGATTGGAAACATTAATCTAAAAAAAATAATAATAAAAAAAATCTAAATAAAATATAGTTATTTTATCACACTTTACGATGTTTAACAAAATACTTACAAAATTACACGCATGCGCAATATCATCAGTTCATCGGTTCTCAATTCGGACGCGTCCGACAGAAACGATTCTCGGTTGAGTGTACTGGTGATCCGAAAACCGAAGCAACCGGTTCTTGACTCGAGAACGAGAACTGCTCCAGCAGTGGGCGTGTTCGTTCATTATCTGGCTCGGTTCGGTGTTCATCTTCAGTTCGGTCTTCACAGCATTTAATTCAGTGTACTGTTTGAGTAAATGGATTACCCCGGGATATTGGTTTATTCTGACTCAGAGGGAGTGTCAGTCACGTTAAAAAAGTTAACAGCTTAAGTAATTTGTGGATTTATGCTTATTGGAGACGTGAATCGTTTCAAACGATTCAGTTCGATTTTGTGAACTGGTTCAACCGGTTCACTAAGAAGAACCGGTTAAATTGAACGATTCGTTCACGAATCGGCCATCACTAAAATAAATGCGACTTATAGTCTAGTACGGCTTATATGTGTTTTTTTCCTCATCATGACGTATTTTTGGACTGATGCGACTTATACTCAGGTGCGACTTATAGTCCGATAAATACAGTGATTTCTTCTCTTAGTCTCTTCTCATACATGACATAAGCAGTGTTGTGCCTGAACGCGTTCATTGAAGGATAGTTCATGAACTCGTTCATATTTTGGGCGAACGTGAACTGAACATGCTGTATTAATGCCTGATGAACGTTACTGTCAACTAGTTCATTCTGGTGTCTGTGAACGACTTGAACTGTGTGAACTTAGTTCAAAATTTTGTAGTTTGAACTATGAACTGAACTAGTTCATTTAAAAATTTGTGAATTGAACTTTGAACTAGTTCATGTAGAAAGTGAACTTTCCCAACACTGGATATAAGGGTGACTAATTAATGACATAATTTTTTCATTTTGAACTATCTCTTTAAATTTTCTCACAATTAAGAATGGAATACACTACAAAACCTTTGCCTGGATCTTTGCCCCAATTTACAGTCTGGACGAGTTGACACTGTTATTTCCATATGGCATCAGATATTGAATTCTTCTGTTTCTCATTCAACATGTTCAAACCTATCCTCACTGGTTTATAATGTCAAACAAAATATTAGAGATCATAAAGTAAAAATAACTTTTTTTAACTGTATTTGTGCATCACTAGATTTGCAGACTTACTCTAGTTCTGGGGTCCTGCACAGCACAGGTTGAAGCATCTTCAGCTCCTCAGCTGCAAAGTTGAGCTTTAGGTTTCTGAAGTGAGGACAGCAGTCCAGACAGTACAACAACGCCCAGCAGTCCGTCCTGCTCAGTGGATCCCAGGACATGTCTAACTTTTGCCAAGCTTCCATAGCTTTCTGCACAAACTCCTTCTCGTGGAGCTCATAGAGACAGTGGAGAATAAAGGGCAAGAAATTGCAATCTCTACTTGCGCTAACATGAAGGATCCATTCTTCCAACTGTGTCTGCACAAAGGAAGGGACAGACAGATTGAGCGTCTCTTCAAGTGAGCTGCTCACTTCTTTATGGGAGATACCACAGAGAAACTGAATCACAGGCAGGAAATGAGGTTCAGGGCATCCATACTTCAATGGAAACTTCTCATCCAAATACAGAGCAAGATAGCTTTGCGTTTGAGAGTGGAACCGCTCTGTTAGTTTATCCAGAAAATCTCTTTCAGCCAGTGAGATGAAGTACAAAGCGGTGAAGAACTCCTGAAAGCTGAGATGCATGAAACTGAACATCGTCTCCTGGCGGATCCTTCTCTTAAAGAGGAACTTGCACAGGAAAGGACTGCCAGCAGGGTTTAAAACCATTTCATGCATGCTTTTCTCTTCAAACAGCACTTGTCTTTCCAGCATCCCTCTCTCTGCCAGCTGACCCAGACTCTTTAGCAGGATCGGGACGGGCTGACTTAAACCCTGGCAGTGATGATCCAGAAGAGTGGACACAAAGTCAACGTAGATGGAGGTGGTGGTTTCCAGTCCGCTTGTCACATCTGCACCATCAGTGAACCTCTCTCGCATAACCGTGCAGGTGATCCAGCAGATAACAGGGATGGAGCAGGCTGTGATGAGGGTTTCATTCGCCTTCACACACTCAAAAGCTTTTCTGAAGAGTTCTTCATCCTGAAAGAACCTCTGGAAGTACTCCTCCACCTGCTTCTCGGAGAAGCCGATAATCTCGGTGAAACGCTGAGGGTGCTTGAGCAGACCGCCCAGGGTTTCTGTAGCTGTAGATCTGGTGGTGACCAGCAGGAAAGACTCAGACAAGATGTGGCCCCTCAACAGGGCGTTCAGAGAAGCCTCAGGTGGAGCTTTCTCAGAAACAAGGCTGAGTTTGGGCTTATTCCAGGTGTCACTGTAAGAAAACCTGAGCTCATCGAATCCATCAATGAGAATGAGAACTTTCTCCGGTGACTTCTGCAGGATCTGCGAGATCTGGTCTGGTGTTAAATTGGAGTTGTGACTCAAAAGATCTGCTAAGCTTTGCTCTCCAGATTTGTGGTTCAGTTCTTTGCATTTCAAGTGAAACAGACAATCAAATTCCTCTCTGTGAAGGTTTCCAGAAGCCCAATCCAGCATGATCTTTTGAGTGGTGAAGGATTTGCCATTCCCAGAGTTTCCTTGGAGAATGACAGAACAAGGACTGATTCCCTTATCATCGACACAGAAAAGCGCATCCAGGATGGAGCTGTCTTTGTCCGCATTATTCCTGGAGATGAGGAGCTGCTGGAAACTCTCTCCCACAGAGCACATCTCTTCTTCTCGCTCTCTCTTTTCTCTGTGTCTCATGATGATCAGAGGTTGTGTGTAGCGCTCGGACAGAAGCACATATTCACCAGACAGAGAGTTATACTCACTCACATATTCATATTCCCTCTGGATCCACTTCTTATATTTGTCTGCGTATAATTTATTTATTAAGCTCATTATTGGGAAACGGACATATCAGCATGTAAGCACTGTTTCATAGCATAAATTGTAGCTACTAAAACATCTTCAACTTCACTTTAAAGGAAAAATTCATCTAAAAATGAAAATTGTGTCATAATTTACTAATCCTCATCTTGCCTTTGCATCTCTTTTCCATAATAAAAGTGACTTATTGGGAACTGACGGAAAATGCATCATAAAGTGGTCTGGAGAATTTGCATCAAATTCCAAATCTTTTGAAGTTATACAATAGCTTTATGTGAGGTACAGACCAAAATATAAGTCAACATTCACTCACAAAGAAACTCTAAAATGCCTCCGAAAGATGTAGGGCCTACATCTTAAAATAGATGTAGGGCCTATATCTTTATAATAGTGATATACAAAATCAGAATGGCATGAGCATAAGTAAATGATGGGATTTTCATCTTTGTGTGAATTATGCTTCCACATTTTTGCACATTTTTTTATTTATAGAAATATGTGTGCAATCTAAAAATTTGTCAAATGAAACTTAAAATTAAGTAAACAAGATGAATAGTTAAAATGATATACTTACTTAAGCATTCTATGAGAGCTTCTGCAATTTGTGCAATGTTACCTGTAAGGTACACGTATTAACAATACAAAGTCCACATGCATAAGATATATAGACCAGAATGAGTGTGCTCTTACCCAAGGATCTAAACAGACATGACTCGTGCTTTTCCAGTCTAGAATAAAAGGCAGATTTAACCTTGTCTCCACCAGAATGCAGCACTTCATAAAGCTCTCTCATTTTCTCCTGGTTAGTGTTTGCAGCTCTGATCTTACAGTATGACTCCCACTTCATCATTTTAACTGACTGCAGCTCTTCCACTATCGGCATTACCATATTCACTCTCTGGACAAGTGTTGCCCAGTGGGCATCCACAAACCGAGCACCTGTTGGAGAGATGATAAAATGATAATTGCTCACAAGGAAGGATGTCAAAGCAAAACATATTTGACATTCAAAATGTACCGCAGAGTTTTAAGCATTAAAGAGTCATTTTGACATTTATGTTACACTTAAACATCAGTTCCATTGCAAGTATTTTTAATTAGTTGTTCCCAGCCTGATTTGATTTGAAAGCTCTCCACTGTCTAATAAAGCAGGGTTTCCCAAGCAGGGGTTCGCAAAGGAATTTCATGGGGTTTGTGAGTTGATGAAAAACGTATAATTAAATTATAACATTTAATAAATAAACAAATAAATAAAAATCTAAGGTTGAAATGTGCAAGTAAGCCTCATTTGTTTACAGAGATTACTGTGAAAACAGCTCTATTTCTGCTTTTCCATAAACGCCACCTGCTGTCAGACAATGGATTTATGCTTTTATCCGGTCTGTTTGCTGTTCTTGTTCAGAGAAATGCAAAAACTGGACCAAATTTGTGTTCTAAATCTTAACGGGTGGATGGAAAACACCGCCTGGTACCACACTTTTATCAACAAAATTGTCAGCGTATCCTGACATAATAACATCAACAATAACTATAATAATTTAATGTCATTGTGTGGCCCCTTGGAAGTTTGATAAAGTGCTGGACACCGGCCCAATGGTTTTTACCCACCAGAATAGAAAATAAACCATCAAAAGCTCTACTGTTATGCCACATCAGCAAAAAAAAAAAAAATAATAATAATAATAAAAATAACAATAATAATAGAGCTTTTGCTCAGGACTAATTTAATGAAATGAATTTAATGAATCATGAAATGTTTTGCAGAAAAGTGTACGTGTGATTTAAAATTACATCAATTTTAAGCTAGCAAATGCTTATTTGGGCCACTTTACTTTAGTGTATCACAGACTATTTTATGACTTACTCTTTTACTGTGGTAACTGTACTTACGCTCTGAATCTTGGTCCATGATGTCTCATTTGTGTCTGTGTGCTATGTCCAGTTGGAGAGAGCTGAAATGAAACAAAGTCAGAACTAATTTTGTGACACATGGTTAAAGATGAAGTAATGTAGAAACATTACTTAGTTTGGCGTGCACTTTAGCATTCAAGTACAATAAACCCAAGTTTGGTCTATCTGAATATACAGTAACAACGAAATCGTAGATACAGAAGGTGCTACTTTAACAGAAAACAGCGACATTACAGAGAGAATCTCACCTGGTTTTCCAGGGACGAGTTTAGAAGAAACATGAACGCGCTCGTAACATTTGAAATCGCTTATTATCGACATGTCTGCTTGTTAGATCCGAAACCCAGCATGAACCGGATGAGTAATAATTCATACCCCACCCATACGGAGCCAAAAAACTGTACTTTGACCCGTTTGGACAGCCTACATGAGCGCGCTGATCAGCCTTGTTAAATAGACATGAAATACAGATCGTTCGACTCAACATATATTTTCATATTTTTAAGTAAAATAAAGTATAAAAGTATTTAAAGTACGCATAAACGCCTATTAGAATAATAATTAAAAAAAAATCACATTCAGTTTTACTTCTTTTTCATTGTTTAATTTTCATTAGCCTATGTCATAACAACTTTTATATTGGAAAATAATATTTAAAGAGCGACATCTACTCGACCGAAGCAACAGATTTTTTTTGTCAAAGAATCTATATCAAGCTGTCAAATACAGACTCAACTGTTATTGTGTCAGATTGAATTATATATATATTATATATATTAACTACCATGATTACAGAACAGAATACAGAACTTTGATCATAAAACCAAGGATTTAAATTTAATCTCATTATGACATTATTGGGAGAGTGACAACTAAAAACGCATTTTATTGTAAGCAGTCTGTAATAAATACTTTATTGATTTACAAACTATCTGAATTTCATCTTAATTTTTGGCCATATAAACAACATTGCGTATTGTTGTTAATTGTAGGCCTCTGAATAAAACTAGGCTCCATGGGCCATAAAAATATAATACAAAACATAAAACACATATGCAAACTCTCTAATGGCACAATAAATAGTTTCAGGTTTACAGGGATAAAATAACAACAACAACAACAACAACAAAAAAGTTAAAAGTACTGTGGCTTTTCCGTTGTGCAGTTATGGTATCAGATGGTACTAACCAATATTAATACACATATTTTAGGAGAAGTGTTCCTGGAAGTGGTATCCCATCTTCCTCTAATTCTTGATTGATGCATACAGAGACTATATTTTTAATGGGTTCAGAGGAGACTGACCTCTGGTGTAGCCTGGTTTATCCCAAAGCTTTTCATCTCCAACTTTGTATGGAGTTTTTCATTCCTTGACACAATTGCCTTTCGCTTGCCCAATAGAGGACTAAAGCTATTTTGTATCATGTACTTTATATTACGCCAAATTGTAATAAATTGTACAAATTATTTTCTCCTATTTATCAAGCTGTACTTTTAGTCCCAAAACAAAGGCCTTAGAAATGGATAGATGAGATAAAACACATCAGTCATGTAGAAATATGTCAATATACAATGCCAACCAGTACATTAAGAATCACACTGCACGCTATGATCATACTCTATAGCTCTTAAAACGTGTACATTTCCTTTACAATGTTCAAATGATATTGTAAAAATTATTTAAAAAAAAGAAAATTATTTGCATTACTGGCTGGTGTCATATTATAGTTCTCATTGTTATTGGCGCGTTCGGAAAGTCTTCATAGAAAAGCCCTGAGAATTCAGATGAATGCTAATTTTGTCATACACACTGTCATGTTTTCCCAAACTTGTATGACTTCTGGGGACACACAAGAAGATATTATAAATAATACGTGTAATACAATAGTTTCAGCCCACATTCATTTGTTAGGTTTTTTTTAGTTGTTGTTGTTTTGTGCATAAAGTGGAAGTCAGTGGGAACCGGTCTGGTATACCACAATCCTTTAAAATATCTTATACTGGATTACACAGAAGAAAGAAGTCATGGATGTTTGTATCGGCTTGAGGGTGAATAAATTATGGCAGAATTTTCGGGTGGACTATCCCTTTTAATATTTTCTACACAGTACTTTCTAAAATTAGACGAAATCCATATAGAAAAAGGACAGAAGGAGATTTCAGTTTTTCTGTTCAGAGTTCTGTTCTGTTTGAAATGGAGTAGCCAAGATATTATTTAAAAAATTCACCTTTTGTGTTTCATAAGTCAAGTGGAATTGGAACATTTGCACTTACCCAAGGCTCTAAACCGATCTGGCTCCTGCTTTACCAGTCTAGAATAAAAGGCAGATTTGAGTGCAGCACAGTTTATAAAGCACTCTCATTTTCTCCTGGTTAGTATGATCTGATGAGCTGATCTGATCCAGAACAATTTTCAAGGGCCCCTACATTACCAAATTATAATAGGCCTATTTAAAAATTGACCAATATCGAGTTGTTGATATTGGCAAATTGGTGAACCACAATTGCTCCAGAAGTTTTAAGAACTATATATTCTTAAATAAAATCAATAGTGTAGCAAAAAGACTGCTTATTTGCACCACTTCAGATTTTAAATCAGTGCAACAAACTATTTTGCATATGACCTTTTCTTATTTTACTGTAGTATCAGTACTTAGAGACTTGGTCCATGGTGTCTCATAAACACTTATGAGACACCACGTGACGTGTTTGAGAGAGCTGCCTTAAGTTAACCTCTATAGGAAATGAAACAAAGGTAAACTAATGCACCTAGTTTGCAATGACTTCTAGCAATTGTTGAAGACACCCTAGTGGTCTGCAGTAAAGGAAATGGCATGTAGAAAAATTACTTTGACATGCCCTTTATAGCAATCAAATAAACCAAAGTCATATACAGTCACAAAACAAAACTGTACAGATACACCTGCCTACAGGAGGTGCTTGAACTACAATGATCTGAAACAATATATATGTTACACTAACCAACAACGATATCCCAGAAAATCTCACCTGATACATGAATTTCTAAGGCCTCTAAATGATCAGAATAATCTTAATCTTTGCTGAAAAAAAGTTTGTTGGACACAATCATCTACATGCCTTCTGCCCTCTGACTGATAGTTCATACATTTAATCTGAGCCCTCTTATTATAGTTTTAGTCTTACATTTAAAATAATTCTGGTTGTGGTTCACGTCTTTGGGATGTGAAATCTTTAATGATTTTCATTAGCTTAAACATAATAATAAATGTTATATTGTTAAATAAATATTTCAAGATGAACTTTTAATGGGCTGACGCAATGTAGATTTACTTGATTATCCGTGCATTTTATGTGTTAAAATCTATACATCAAAAAAGTTACAACAGACTCAGTTATCATTGTATTATACTGAAATATATGTTTTACTTACAATTAAATACTACAGAGCTATTTGTTTTACACACACACACTATAAAAATATGTCCAGTTCAGGGTGTCCAGAATTAAACATCCAGGCAGTATGAGGAGTCCTGTGTGAGCTGGATGGCCTCTGGTAGGACGCCCTGTGAGGTGGACACCATCCTGATGCTGTTGCTGTGGGTCAGTTTCCTCTCATACTGAAGCAGTTGTCTCCAGAAGCCTGCATTTGGTCGAATGAAGGGCCGTGCTGCCAGAACCCGCTGATGAGCCTGAAGTAGCGAGAGACCCTCAAAGCGCATGAGATACACCATGATAAGAGACGGAGACCTGCTTCTCCCGGCCGAGCAGAACACCAGAGAGCTTCCAGAGCAGTTCTGCTGGATCTGCTCAGAAACCCTGTCAAAGTGCTGCTCCAGAGGGGCGTGAGGACGGTCCTCCACCGGCACCCAAACGCACTTCACCCCCTGATACTCGGGACAGGGGTATTCAGCGCAGGCGTTCACCAGCAAAGTGATGCCTCTGTGCTCCAGCGCTGACTGATTCACGGCCTCCACTCCACTCAGGTACAGACTCGGGCTGATCTGAGAGATCATCACTGTGAGCTTAAGGGAGAAATAATACATCAAAAGTTCATTTCTCGAATTAACTAATCTGAAATACATAAGCATATTTATCACGCTTATAATGAAATAAAAAGTTTTACAAGTACAAATATTCCATATTGAATCTTAATTAATGTAAGCTCATACAAATGCATATATGCTACGAAGTTAAGTAAATTTGAAAAATATTATTTTATCAATTTGCTTCAATACAATAACAGTATTCATTCATTTGGAAAACTACTTAATTTAGCTCTCTTTATTATACAACATTTAGTATTATTATCTTTCCAGTATAAATATTACTACAGTATAAATGGGTTTTTATATATTAAAATATATTGATTCCTTTTATATGTACATGTATATTTATAAAATTTTTGGGGTCCATGACATCATTAACCCATTCTCACCATAAAATATATCTTTTCATTTATATAAAGCTCTAAAACCTTACTGGCTGAGGTTTTAGTGCACTTCCTATAAATATTGAAATAATAAAGTGTCTCAATTAAGTATGTGCAATTTCACATGATTAGTGAAAATTGTCACATTGTGACCAGAATGTTTGGTACATTATTATTTTTAAGGTGTCTATTATTAATATATGAATTGACATATATTTAGTTTTGTTTATTGTGGTGATAGAATGAGTAAACATGTTTATGATCTCAACAGTGGCCGGTGGGATAACAGTGAACGCAGGCTTAGTATGCTATTAAAGGACACTGTTGTAGGCTAACGTTACATGAATTGCCTCAACTAGGACCTACCTAACAGCTTTAGTGAGTAACAAAATTGTGCTCTAACTGACAGCAGACGATTTTAAACATGCAACCCTTAGTTTACCTCAGAGCTTCGAGGACTAAGACAACACTTTCATTCAGTCTTTCCTTTGGCTTTGGTGCATGTTTGTCTAATACAAGCAGCTTTACTTTGCAGCAGCAGCATTATAAAGAACACAAGCACCGTCACGAAACAATATCAAAGTTTTAGTACACCACTTATGTAGCCTTAAGACATATGGTTTTGCTACCATAGAAAGATTACTCAGAAAATAAAAATAATCCGTACGTAACACGCATCACGTTCGCCATTGGCAAACTGCAGCAGCCCGACGGGAGCCCCCAGTGGACACATATCGGTACTGAAGGCGTTCTCTTAAAGGGACAGTTCACTAAAAAAATAAAACCAATCAACATTTACTCACCCCGTCTTTCCAAACCTTTTAAATTAATAAAAAATACCTACAAAACAACAACAAAAAAGCTAATGTTAAATAAACGTAAATAGCCAGCAGAAAATAAAGTCTGCACACGGTTATATAGGTATGAATGAGGAATTGGATTAGATTTTTTTTTCATGTATACAAGAAACACAAGATTGTTGTTTTTTTTTTTATTATTATTATTATTTGCATCTTGCATTAATTATGTTTTTTTTTTCTATTGCATTAAAGGGTTTTTACCATTAATATGTATAAGAATACCTTAAGGTAATTTGGATATCGTATGGTGCTTTTTTTTAATATATATATTACTTTTAACTTTTTTTTTTAAAATAAAAGCCATCCAAATTAACTTACAATGTCAGGGACAGGGACAATGAAATTGTTCACATGTATGTTGTTTTACATTTTAAATGAAGTAAAAATGGCAGATAAAAATCTGCGTGAATGGCAAAAAGCTATTTTCATTGTCATTTGAGAGTGTGGCACTGTTAAGTCATGTTGCAATCAAAATGACAAGTCAACGAGTCAAAGATAGCAATACAAAATTGAAAAACAGAGACATGTATCAGAATATTGTTTTAATCACACATACATGCAGTTCATCCTGAAAAAGTGTCATCAGTAATTTCATCCCCTCGCACTCTTTCCTTCAACCAGAATCTTCCAAAAACACCTTGTACTGTTGGCATGATCCAGCGCATTTGTCCATTGGTGGAACTGTTTGTCAACAAGTCATGGAGTCTCTATTACACAGTAATAAAAAGATTAGCTATTATTTTAAGTTTAATTAAATGTGTGGCATTCCCCATGAACGTCAATTAATTATCCTTCATGCACTGAAATGGAAGAATTTAGGGCTAATAACACAACTGCGCTGGTCCTTATGACATCTCTTATAGGTACAAAACACCCAGGAAGCAATACAGCTGAAAACGATACAGAAGGTTGTCATGTCCTGAAACTCACAATTCATAAGCATTTCATTATCAATATCAGGAGTGTTAAGTGTAAACAAAAATAGTCTAGTTTGAGTAATAACGACACAGATTAGGTATTATTTCCTGCAGCATAAAAAGGAGAATTCTATCTTGAATTCAAACTAAACAACAAATGTCTGCAATGTCCTCAAGGAGATGCCAGTTATTAGGGTAAGAAACATAAGCCCGCCCACACCATCATTCTGCTAAACTGATTGGCTGATCAGTCACAGTGGCAGAGCGGGAAAGCAATGACGCCACCTGAGGACTTCTACAGATGTCAGCTGACCACTTAGACATACAAGCTCGAATACAAAGTGATGCATTAGTGAGGATACATGATGAAAAAGTTAGAATACAGACGTTTATGACTGTTAAAATAAGAACTTAGATATGCAAGATGTGATCTGTGAAAAGCAGGACAGGACAACCTTCAGCTGTTTGGCTAAAAAAAACAAGATCAACATCAAAATCTAACCATTAGCCTTTTCAACCGCAAGTTTAAATTGAAATACTTCCGGCATTAGCCTGCTGTGTAGGCCTGGTTACTCAAGTCTACAGTCCTTTCTACATTCCCCTTTAGTAACTACAGGTAGTAAAACCCATTTGGTTTCCGATCTGAATCTGTTCAGAGTGCTTTCACAAAGGTATATCTGAGTTTGTAGTGATACAGGAGATCCGCTGAAAAGCACGCTTGGATGTCCCCAATTTAGGGCTTTTTCTATTCAAGCTTGCTGCAGTCTGACGCTCACCCGTATGAAATCGGGCCAGGAGCGAGGTCTTTTGCAGTTATCAGGCAGTAGCTTAATCAGAGGTTACAGGTGTGCAGAGAGCAGCTGAAGACGGATAAGAACTGATTGCACTGGCTTCTGTCAATTGTTCACTTTGCTTACATTTATTCTTGATTTCCTTTTTATATCATGTGTAATGTGTGAGAGTGCAATATTCATAAAATTATTTGCTTTGGAGGGAAAAAAAGATGGGGAGTGGAACTGTACAGCCATGAATGTTTCGATTCGGACGTCCTCCCATGATGTGCACCGGCAGGAGGGATTATGTTAATGGAATGACAGATCTCCATGAAGACTTCTTGCAGCTTTGGTAGTGAGGGAAAAACTCATCTTCAGCTAAACAAGACGAGAAGAACTGGCAGTGAGAATACTGGATCCAATAAAGTTGTGCTTCACAAACCCAAGGATTTCATACTCCCATGTGGGGAGCCCATGATTATTATTATTAATAAGAATTTTAATTATTAGACACTGAAGTAAATAAAAAAAAAAATTCCATAAACTAAGCTGTTGCACTAGAAGTGGGTCAGTAAATGTGCCATTGTGGTCTTCCTTCAAACAGAAGCCACAGATTCTTTCTTAAACTGTACAAACCTCTTCTCTGGTTTAGCTCCACCTCCTCTGATTGGAATAGGTTGGCTGTTCTGGAAGAGTACACCACCACCTCCACGCACCACGCTGGGGTGTGTAGGAGAAGCTACGGGCTGCTGCCCAGGCCTGATGGGTTTAGCTATAACCAAAAAATACAAGTAAATCATGAGAGAAAATACTTTTTCTTTTTTGTTGCGTTAAAGGAGAAGTTCACGTTCAGAACGAATTTACTTGTTCACTCACTCCCTACTGACTTGCATAGAAGGAAAAAAAATACAATGGAAGTCTATGGTGCTCATCAACTGTTCAGAGCCCAACATTTTTCAAAATATCTTCTTGTGTGCTCAACAGGAGGAGGAAGCTCATACAGGTTTGGAACAAGTGTTGAGTGAGTAAATGACAGTATTTTCATTCTGAAAGTTAATTTTACTCCTTTATTTTGAATCAAGGTGCCTGTGCTTGTGTAAATGTTCAGTCACCTATCTGTGCGGAGTGTCCTCTGCGGGCCATGTTTTTGGCTCTCACGGCCTCTTTGATGCGGTCCACCTCTGTCTGGTAGCGCTTGCGGTCACGGGACGCGTTCTCTTTGGCCTCTTTGAGTGCTGACTCTAGAGCCTTCACACGCTCCGCCGTCGCCCGCAGACGCTTCTCCAGTTTAGGAAGCTCACAGCGCAGGTCAGCGTTATCACGCACCAGCTAAAGACAGAAAAACAACAGTGAGTGAAAGAGAGAAATCTAGTTTACAACAATCACTATTGTTTTTTATTAGAAAGTATTTTGTTATTGTTTATCTTAAATTATGCATATTACTTCGGAAATATGAACCTAAAAACATCTGTCATGAAACTAAAACATACTAAAATTGGCAATAAAGACTAAAGAGTAAGAGGAAAAATGTTAGA
Source organism: Carassius gibelio (assembly GCF_023724105.1). Classification (NCBI taxonomy): domain Eukaryota; kingdom Metazoa; phylum Chordata; class Actinopteri; order Cypriniformes; family Cyprinidae; genus Carassius; species Carassius gibelio. The sequence goes on from NC_068397.1 coordinate 25,734,492, forward strand.
TGCATAAGCAAAATAAAACAGCACTTTTTGTACATTTTGATTTTGAACAAGTAAAAACATTTACTAACGTGTGAATCATATTAAGAGACCTTTTTTTGGTTTGGATTTACCTGTTTATGGACCTTGGTGAGTTGTTCTAGATTGTTTTCCAGGAAAGAGATCTTCTGCTTCTGAGCAGCACTGCCACCAGTTTCATCAGAGTCCATCTCTGCACTCTACACAAAAAAATCCTTCTATTAAATACCCACTAAGTTGACTACTTGGAAAGAAACACAGTATATGGATTTACACTGACATAAGTTTACTTTCAAAACAGACAAAGAATAGATATGAAAACTAAAAGGAAGACGCACAAGAGATGAACTCCTACCTTTTTTACACGAGTGGCCAGATCCTGAACAAATAGTTTCCTGAGGTTGTGCAGAGTCTGCAGCTCTTTGGCCTTAAATAGTTGAAAAATAAAGTTTTTTTGAATATACACACTACATGATGTGAATAGAACTCATCTTTAGTCGCTCTCTAGTGCTGACATGAAGAACTGCACTCACCACAGTCTCCTCCAAGCCTTTCAGATCCTGTCTGGCCTGTTCTCTGCGGTCCTGCATCATACTGTAATGTGCACACAAACCCATTAAAACAGCTCATCACTAGAGACAACTGTAATTTATTATAAATTTAATATGCAGCTGTGTATTTACGCCTAATGGAAAATTGGTTAGATTCATTACCGAAACCAGGGAAATGTAGATATCATAGAGATTCATAAACAGTTCCAGCAGTTTGACTGCTACAATAATGGAGTTGAATAGAACTGACTGTGCATTACATACGTGAGCTCGTGTAGTTTGCGGCTCTTCTCCTGGTCGGTGGATTTGAGTTTTTCATGTTCTACCCTCAAACGCTCCTGCTCCAGCAAGATCTTCTGATTCAGGCTAGAGAGAGGAGAGAATTTATTAGCTATTAGGGTGTTATTATAAATACTTCTGTGAATCAAGGGCTGCTAGTCTGAAGTTTAACTTTGATATTATGTTATAGGTGAGTTCTGACTGTGTTTCTACTTCTGGAAATCAGTCAGTACATTAACACACACTTCACCAGTTCAGTTTCGGACTGAAATTGCTTTGTCAACTGAAATGCATGTATCATACTCTTGTAGATCTGTAATGAGTTTCTCTTTGGTTTCCAGTTCATCTCTCAGGCTGCTGAGCTGTTTCTGATGGGCCTCTCTGTGACTCTGGATCTGCTTCTCAACCGCTTCCTAAACACACAAATATACACTCGTATTAAAAAACAAGCCCATTTGTGTGTGTGTGCGCGTGTGTATACACATTTCTTACCTTGACCTCATTGGCACTCTGAATCTCACTCTCTTTCTCCATTGCAGTGACCTTCTCTGTTGTCACAAACACAGACAAAGCGTTGGAAGCAGAAACTACTGTATTATTTTGAAATGTTTTCGAATATGATCCTGTGTGTACCCTGTGCACTGATTTTGACCAGCTCTTCATTGAGAGAGTCCACATCCTCCTCAAGCTGTCTCTTCTTGTGCTCTACATTCTGCAGATACTCCGTCAGAGACTTAATCTTTGCCTCGTGCTGCAAAACAAACATTCATTTGTTAATATCAAATATGTATTTATTCATATCATTATGGTTCAGTAGATTAATGCAGGGTTTGCCATGAAAGAAATAACTTCAGAACTTGAGAAGGAGGCAAGAGTGTAAGACCGTACCTGGGAGATGAGTAAATGGCATGCTGCAAGCTCCTTCTCAGTTTCATCCATGGTTTTGTTGCTCTCAGACTGAGTGTTTTCTAGCTGCTTGCAACGTTTGACCATTGATTTGACTTCGGACTTCATCTTACTGATGTAGAGTCTGGCTACAGTGAACTCTTCATCTATAAGACCACTGCCCTCGTGCTGCTGCGGAGAGAGAGATACCTCAGTATCGCTCAGCTTTGAACTCGAAGTTATGGTTATTAAAGCTACAAAAGGTACTAAATAACCAATAAAGGGGAAGTGTATAATCATTTACTGGTTATCTATTAATATATTTATATAAACACTTTATAGATACAGATATTTCGTTTAACAACTACAATAAGCCATTCATAGGCTGGTGATTATAGTTTGGCGGAACATACACACTTCACCTTACCTTAAATGTCACTCACCTTGATGTCATTGTTGCCCACTGCAATGCCAATCTCAGTCAGATCTTTTAGCAGTGATGACATCATCTCAGTTACCCTCTTCTTCTGGTGATTGGCCATTTCTTTCAGTTTCTGCAACTCTGAGTCTATAGACGCCAGAGTACTCTGGAACAGAGAATGTTTTTAAGTCAAGTTTAGCGTCATTCTTGTCATAGCAGAGTGTAGGTAAAAGACTGATGTATAATTAGCCCTTCTGGCACTTACAGACTTCTGACCAAGTTCTTCGCTGAGGGCTTCAAACTCCTTGGTTTTGTCCTCCACCTCCTGACTTTTCTGGTCGTAGTTGACAGCGAGCTCCTCCAGGGCCTGCAGCACCTCCTTCACCTCCTCTTTAGATGCATCGTTCTCCAGCTGTAAACGAGTCAGCTCTGACTGCAGGTTATCATGGTCTCTTCTTGACGAGGCCAGCAACTGCAAAACATATGCAAAAACATACACAAGCATGAATATACAAAGTGTACTTGTTAATTCTCTTTTACAGCAATTTCACATGTGCACATCAGAGTTCACAAACCTCTTCCTGGTCCAACATCTGCTGCTTGAGCTTCTCCACCAGCTGAGACTGCTGATTAATCTCTTCATCCTGGAGAGAGAGAGGAGATGCAAAACACAAAAATCAAGCTCTCATTCAAGTGCAATCAATCTCTTTAGGAAAGTCATCTTGCTTTTATTCTTCTAACCGTGACTGTAGCAACTAGGACATTTTGTAAATTCATATATATTAAAAGAAACTGTGAGTGTACCTTGTCATCAAGCTGCTTGTACATTTTGGCGAGTTCAACCTCACATTTTTCCTTCTCAACATCGGTGAGTCGGACTCCTAGCATCCCTGGCATGGGCGGCATGCTTGGTGTGGATGCAAATTTATCATTATTAATGGTGTTATCCAGCGCCAACACTTCAGCATTAATCTTCTCTTTATCAAATTGCTCCTCTGCAGGTACGCTTTCACCTGCGAAACACAAACAGAGAACTCTGAGGAAATGCAAACGGGAACTTTCAAATGTTTAAACCTAAATAAAATATTTGAGGACTTTAAAAAAAGTTAAAGGAATGTACAATGAATCTTATCAATCACTTAAGATACAAAAATGCAAAACAGAAGCATTTCATAAGTGGTTTCAGACAGCACTGCAAAGTTTTGAATGCATTAAGAACAAAACTAACACAAATGGAAAAATATAATAATATACATAATAATCATAAATAGGGATCTGACCATTTCTCCAGCGGTTGAGTTCGTTCTCCAGCCATGTGATGGTGTTTCGAAGGCTCTTGTTTCGTTCCTTCTCTCGCTCATATTTCTTCTTCCATTGCTCTGCTGTCAGCTCTACATTCAAAATCACTGTGTTCTTAATCGTCTTGGCTCTGCAAACATAAACCCAATCACAGCTGTAAACTGGTGTCTTTCTCTTCGCACAATCTTTGCATAAATATATAGTTGTAATTATTCTTGCATAAATGCATTACAAACAAGTGAGAGCAGTGACACCTTTATTATGAATGATGAGAACAGACAGTGACAGAGCTGAAGAGCATGAATGTTTCTGCTCACCTCTGTCCGAACATAAGGGTTGATTTGGTCTCGGCCTCGTTATATGAAGAAGGAGAGCAGCAGATGACGATGGTGGTCCGGCAGTTTCCACCCAGAGAATCCTGCAAGATCCTTGTCATTTTACTGTCTCTGTATGGAATGTAGGTCTGGGAAAGAAATAGATCGAACATGAATAAAACTTTTAAATATATCATGAAGTTAATTGATGAAGTAAATGTTAATAAAGTTCAATGACCACAACTGAAGGAAATAAAATAATTAATTTGTTCAAGGGTGTTTCAAGAAGCCCTTGTGCCAAACTGTTCTGCTGACAAGCAGAACACAAGGACTGTTGTGTCCTAGCATGGTAGTTTGCTGCCTATCATGTGCAGAACTGTATGTTTCTGGTTTGGTTTCAGTATAATTTTAATACAGTATTTTACTTGTACTTTAATTCCTACTTGTGTTTAAGATGTTAAACTCATAACCATTTAAAAATCTTTTACTCAAACAATAAAAACTACAGGATGCACAATACTGGCCAAATCTCACATTGTGTATGAAAGTATATGAATTTTTACCAGATTACTTAAAGATGCCACTATAAAAAAAAAAAAAAAATTCAGAACTCAAAACTTTCTCGTTAGTCTAAAAACTGCTTATATTGAAACCAGTCTGCCAAAACGACAGCTTGTGGAATGTGCCACTCTATGATAGCACTATTGTGGCTAAACACTGCCTGCGCAGAAGATGATCAACGCCTGCTTCTACATCACTGCCTGTTAAGCCCCGCCCACCAATTTCTGCATGTAGAGTAAATAACGAGGGGGCGGATGCAGATCTATGAAGAAATCAAATGATAAATATCCTTCAAGACAACAAGATGCTGTTCAGTTCCAAGTTGTCTTTTCATTGCCTTCCTTCTGATCCAGACGTTAGGAAAGAGTGGATGAACTTTATTTTTAATGAAGTTCCAGACCGCGTCAAAGAACTTGGTTCTTTTTTCACTTTTTTTTAACCACGGATTCGTTTACAAACTAGGAACAAGTCGACGCAGGATTTTCAGAAAGACTGAAACTAAAAGACATTTCTGTGATGCTGTGTCGAATATAATATACACAACTCATACACGCCTGCCTCACAGCTCCAGGACCTAAACGCAGAACTGAGTGTACAGATACATATGTGCCTGTGTGTGTGTGTGTGTGTGTGTGAGAGACTCACCGAGCTCTCAGCTAAGGCTGATATCACGTTGCCCAGAGATGACAGAGACTTGTTGATGTTTTTGGCTTCATCCAGCACAGCGCCTTCAGCTCCTGTTTTACTGACCTGTGAGAACAGAAAGTTTAACACACTCAACTCATGTTTTACTGCACTACACGATAGGGGTAGCACTGACTAATCAACTTTAATGTCCTGCCAATGTGTTTTAAGCTTGACATCGACTAGTCGCTGGTCCTATAAAGGGCACAACAGTTCAAATTCAGGATAATATTTAAAGTCCACATTTACACTCCATTTCTAAACACTTAAAATTACCAATAAATGCATAAACCAAAAGCGCTCCACAAAGTTAATCACCGATTTAATCTAATGAGCTGCTGCATTGTAATGCACACACATAGGCTACAGACAGTAGCTCACACATCACACATGCAGATTCACTCAATAGCACGCAAATGTATTGTCAACATTGTTCTGTGATTTCTGAATAATATAGCTTAGAAACTGAAAGGTTCTAGCACATATTTCTAAACTAAATCCCACAACTTCACTATTAGTAGAGAGATGCTGCCAGGTAGAATGAATACACGGAAGTGGAAAAAAGAAGTGCTGGTATAAGTGGAACTGGACATCACTATTCTCTCCACAATCTCTGATGAAATCGGCTGCGTTTTTTATGCATTAGTGCGGTTTTGAACTTATTTTTGGAATTTACTTACTTGGCCTTTCCAGGAGTTTACCAGTTTAAAATGATGTGATCACAAAACCCCGCTTTTCATTTTTAAGGTATTGTTTTAATTATAATGTACTGATTCAAATGAGTAAATCATTAACTATTTATTATTCTACTACTCTGTGTGCCCCCCCTGAAATTCTCTGGCGAACGAGCAGAAATCTGTGAGAAATATAAATATAAAAGAACTGCTAAAACTGAGCTGTTATAAGAGCAATTGTTATGTGGGCAGCGCTGTGTCACATGCCATAGCATAGATGTGCATAAACTGTTCGTGTCTCAGACCAACGTTCAGGCTTATTTGATCATTAATGACACGATCAGCAACTAGTCGACTTTGACTTTCAAACACATAAAAGTCGACTTGAATAAAATCTGAAGTCGTTCAACCCCTACTACAAGACAAAAGTCTGACACACACACCTTCTCACTGCCTGCCAAGTCGACTAGGTAGAGTTTCCCGCTGAGCTTCTGTTCTGTCTGTGTGTTCTCCTGCTTCACATTGATCAGGAAGATACTGTGACTCCTGGAGCTGTGTTCATTCATGTCTGAGACACACACAGAGACATTATTACAACGAAGCCCACACAGCATTGTTTACAAGCATTAGCTCAATGAAGGAACAAGATGTTACAGTTTCCTGGTAAGATCTGTTTTAGTCTGTTTAAGGAAATATTTATTCTCTATGTGCATTCATACTTGTCACAGCTACATGTCTGTTAGATTTGCCCTCGTCAATAGTGTCCATCACCTCGTCTGGACTGGAAACAAATCGCTCAGTGCAGCCCTAAAACCAGAAGGACACACGATTACACTAAACAACTTACATTCTTTAAAGAACAACGGTAATTACCACTTTGTGCAAAGATTTTAATGGGGCACTGCCTGGTAACTTTGGTGACGGTGATGGGACATCAGGTTTCATGAACTCACCTTGACATAAGGAACCCTGTTTTTGTCTTCATGTACAGATAAATTAGTCTTTGAAACTAAAAGACAACAAGAGAGAGCGAAAGAAAGAAACATTATGTCACAACAAAAGCAGCATTATAATTGTTGTACTACTGAGTTTTAGATGATCTGAACATCATTAGAAGTGCTTTTAAGATGAAGTGGCTATCAGGCGTAAGGTTAAAACAGTCACCACACTCACCATCCAACAGGTCCCGAATCTTATCCATATAAATCTCAAAATATGACACCTGACAATAAGTAAGAACACAATCAAAAGAGCATATATAAATATGAAGCAATATGTCAAGTTTTTAAAGAATAAGAAGAAATGCTGATAATAAAATAGTGTGCAAAGGCAAAGACTTACTTTAATGTGGAACTCCAGGTTTTCATCCATAGAGTAAATATAGTTAAAGATGTCTTGTACAATTCTGGGAATGATTCCCATTCCATCTGTGTCATGGAGATTTCCCTAAAGAACAAACACAATACCTCATTCATAAAAGTAGAATAAACATTGTGTAAAGACACCTGTTTTCTTCATTACATGGTTCACACTATGGCTTAAGAGCTTGGTCAGTAAAATGTATTATGATTCTGAAAAAGTCTTATGCTCGCCAAGTCTGCATTCATTTGATCAAAAATACAGTTCAAAACTCTAATACAGTACACTACTGAAATATTCAGTGTCATATGATGCATGAGAAACATTCTTATATTTTGATTGTGTTTTTTTCAGGATTCTTTGATGAATAGGAAATTTAAAGAATAGCATTTATTTTCCTTCTTTTGTAATATTATATAATGTCTTTATGGTCACTTTTGTCACTTTAATGTTTCCTTCCTTGCTAAATAAATATATCAATTAAAAAACAAATCTGACCCCAAACATTTGTATACTGAACACCTTAAGCCTCAACCTGCTACACACTCAAAAACGACCCTAAAAAGAAAGTATATATGACACATGAACCATATAGATCTTCCAGACACAAGGTATGGGGAAAATATTCATATTTACATGTGATTATGTAATAGTGTTTGGCATAGAAATTATGACTTTTTATTTTCACCAGAGATATGTCAGCTGTATTTCTCCCTCACCTCCATTGTGTGCGTTTTGCCCGAGGATGTCTGACCATAGGCGAAAATGGTTCCATTATAGCCACCAAGTACATCTGTGAGAACAGGACCATGCTTAAAACTTATTCCATGTTCTGCTTTTTGCTTTGATTCAGAGGTCTATCAAGTGACCTTTTTGCTTTTACCTTTGACGATTTGTTGAGCGCAGGCTGTGTACACTTGCTCCTGAGACGTATTGGACTGGAAAACTCTGTCAAACACATACGGCCTACCCTGTGGAGAAAAGAAAGCCCATTCAGGACAAGTACAATTAAATCACTGAACTGAGGTTTTCAAGAGTTACGGTGACAATACATGCAACAGCCTGAATTGTTACAGGATAAACAGCTTGGATTGATTTATCAGCTGACTACGGTAGATGTGAAAGAATGAAGATCTGTGCAAGTAATTTGTACAATTAATTAAAAACTGCAGCATGAACGTAAATGGCATATACTGTTGTCTCAAAGGAACGTGGTGGTTATACCACCATAATTACTAAGAAATTATAAAATCATTCATTTACTGGCTCCAAGTTTTATTGCATAATATTAAATACTACTACTAATAAAAAAAAATCTATAACATTACTTTCAATATATTAAAATAACTTACTATTACTAAAATGTAGCATTTAGGTTTGCTGGGATTAAAACTTGAATGAGCAAAAAAAAAATTTATACAAAGTATCGCAGTCTACCCCAACGTGTATTTGATTAAATTTATTCATTTAGCAGAAATGTTTATCCAAAGCAACTTACAATTGATGCAACATGAAAAATACAACAAGTGATTTATCTTAAGTCTGTTTACATCCAACTTTATTGCATGTTACTGGGGTGTTAGGACCCACACAGACTACAGAGTGAGAATCCCCTGCTGCCCTCACTAACACCTCTTCCAACAGCAACCTTGTTTTTCCCAGGATGTCTCCCATCCAGGTACTGACCAGTCTCAGCCCTGCTTAGCTTCAGTGGGCAACCAGTCCTGGGCTGCAGGGTGATATGGCTGTGGCAAAAACATTTTAATATTTCTTTTATGAACTGATAAAGATGGTCAATATCAGTGAAACAGATTACCAGTTTCAATCTACAATGCTCACCATAATAAGCTTTTACTCTTATGCTTGGGCTGGACACAATACTGATACAGAAGCAAGGCCAGACTCTTGTGAGAAGAGAACATTTTCCCAGAGTTAAATCGAGACGCTCTCTTAGACACACAGAGGCCCAGGGACTGCACAGGGTGGAGCGCTCTATTTCCAAAGCATTATCTCACCTTCCTTCTAGTGCTAACACACTCTTTTCAAATGACTGTGGATAATCTTGAAGGAGTCTCTCTACAATTCCTGAGCATTCTCTCACGTTATCTTCATACACACAAGAGGACTATTAAGAGAGCGAGCACTGAACAAAAACAAACATATCCATCTTTCAGAACCGTACCCAGGACAGGAATACCTGACCCCCAAAAAGATCATAAAAGATTTGTGAAACTGAAGGGGATGTACAAGAAAAAACTTTTTTATTTATTACATGAAAAGGGATGGTAGTCACCTGTATGATTCAGCTTGCCAAATGGCATGTTTGCTTTCAAATGCCATTCATAATACCATAGTTTAGTCAGTCTTGAAGCTTATGGCATATGACTGTCATGTTTGAACTGGGTTTAAAGATAATAAAAGCACAGTGAGAATGATTGATCAATTCTCCACACACAAGTGTTCCTGTCGTTCAGTGGTAGAGCATTGCGTTAACAGCGCAAAAGGTTGTGGGCTTAATTTCCAGGGAACATACATACTGGTAAAAATTTGTTTTTAAAAAGTAGCCAGAATGCACTAAGTCGCTTTGGAAAAAAGAGTCTGCTAAATGCATAAATGTAAATACATGTAGATGCCAATGCAACACTAATATTTCTGCAAATACATAGGATGTTAATTTCAGGTCTTTGGATCAATAGATGACTAGTTTTATAGATTAATAGGTATGTGCTAGAAAAAGAGGTTTAACCAAGCTTTTGTTTTCAAATTATCCAATAAGCAACCTGATGTCCAATTTCACCTGTCAATCACAAACATTTAAGTAAATGTGACTGCTGATGTTATAAAGAGCAGGAGTTTTCAAACTAGTGTCCAATAAACTTTCATGTTTCTGTAAGGGTTTATAAAAAATTAAAATATTGGATTGGCATTTCGATTATTTGCCTAGGTTAATTACGATAACAACATAAAATTTAGTTAATTTACCAAATGACATTGTCTTGTTACAAAACTTCACATTTTCACACACATACATCATAAATTGGTATTTATGAATGACAATATGTAGCTTCATTATTGCCTAATATTGCTAAATATTAATAAAAGAAATTGGGACATATTTGTCGAAACGTTTGATTTTCTCTCAGTATTTACAAACGCACACAAAATATGGACAGTTTCCTGCTCATTCAACATATATCTAACGTTACACCCAAACTTACAATTGTATTGTATTGTATTGCGTGTATAAAATAATAATATAAAACTATAAGGTGCAACCACTACTTATCATAAACTGAATAAATAAAAATAAAATACGTTTTCGCTGTCCTAAAAGTGTATAACTGTGTTTCCGCGTTGACTGTGCAGGGCTGGCTAACACGGTTAGCATGAAGCTCATGAGAAAACGACACTGAAATTAACTAAATTAACATTTATGTCCGAATGAAACGGTCGGTTTCGAGTAACACCGGAGCTGATACAGAGGCTGGTGTCGGTGTCAAATATTCAGATGAACAGCTCTTGACAAATTCTGGTTCTGATGGACTGCGCTCATTAGCATTAGCCGCTCGCGCGAAACCAACCGAAAAATAAAGGATACGAAATAACTCAGTCCAAACATAACACTCACCCCGATCACGACGCTGTCCTCTCCCTGAAATCTGGCGATGTATTTGTCCCCCCTCGTCACCTCCGAGCTATTCAATGGCCTGAAACGGCACATGACTTTAATGGTGCACTCCGCCGGGTCCGCCATTTTCCCCCGGTTACCGAATCACGAGAATACCGGCCAAAACACACGCACACATACGGATACAGACACGGTTGGAGGAGTGGGGACACCGCCTCGCTCCAAAATCCCGGCCTGGGTTGTTGTTTCCCGGCCCGTGTGACAACACAGAAAGAGCCGCGTTGGAGGATCAGCCGGCCTCCGGTTCGGTGACGTCACTTCGCACTCGTCACCGTCACGGAGATTAACATAAAATAACGAGCAGAAAATAATAGATTATATGGCAAACAAAAAATTGTCTAATGACTTAAAATTACCCCCAAACTGAAATTAAAATTCCACAAAAATTAAAGGTGACATTAAATCATATTAAAATTTATTTTTTTATTAAAGTGACGTGATTGTCTTATTAGTATCTAGTTTTATGCTTTTTTGTTTCATCTCTGTGATTATCTTAATTTATTTACAATAAAATTTGATTCAAACATTATTAGCTTCATGTGATAACGTTTTTACTTATATTTTTATTGATAATATCACATACTGCACCATATGACTTTGTATTATCTATTTTGTAATATCACACAGTTTCGTTGATCCATACAGTCTAAACCCAGGATAAACCCAGGCTGAATGAATGTGGTATCTAATTTAACTAACTAACTAAATAACTATCAAATCTATCTGGATGATCGGGATATGACTGCTCTGTGTTAGTTCAAGTAATAATTATTTTCTCCTCAGACAAGCAAAGGTATTTATTCACAGTGTTTTCTTCCAACGTGAACCAATGGAAATCTGAAAGCCACTTCTAAACCAGAAATTTTTTATAAAATTGATAAGAATTTATAACTTTTTATAAGAAATTCCTCTCTGCAGAAATGCTCCAGTTTCTCTCTCAGACGAGACACAGATTTACCAACATTATCAAAAGAGAGACGAGAGCTGACAGTGATGCTGGGTGAGTCTGTAGATCCAAGAGGAACAGAGAGAGACTGGAAACTCTACCCAGACACAATAGAAACACCAGCTAAAGACACAGAAACATATCTCCAACACAGTCACTCACATACACATGCTGCCCCCTGTCAACATGACAGTTGAAAGTACTGTTATGTAGATTTTAATCCATTTTTTTAAAAACTCATATGTTTTAATGTGAATACAGCAAAACTGTGTGACAAATGCTTCTGTCTAAAAACATTTATACTGTATAGACGAATACATACAGCAACTCAAAAAAACGCTTATTCTTAGGAACAGCAACAGCGAAATACGAGGAAAAACCACCTAGTCAGGCTCTTACAGACGCACTAGGAAGCAGGGATGAGTTTCACTTCCATTGTAATGAAGGCAGGAGTGAGTAAGAGAGAACAAACAAATATACCTGGCTGCCACCTGCAGAACTGGTTTCTCCACCCCTCATTATTACACTTTATGTTGGATCTTGTTTTGATTTAGTTTTCATGGACTTTAGTTTGTATTTGTTGTTATGGGTTTTCCACTAATTTGTCCACACCTGTTTCGTTTAATAAACTTTTTATGTTTTGAAATTTTTTTTAAATTTCTTCCCTTTATAATTTGGTTCAAAATCACATTAATATTCTGGGCATATGAATATGACTTTTAGTTGAAGTATATGTAATTCACATATTTCTTTCATTTAAAGTGAAGTAATTTAAGGCAGTTAAAAAAAAAGAAAAATAAATTGTACTGGTAATATTTTGCCTTGTCCATATTTAGTAATTTTACTGGCATTTTCGCTAACCCTAAAACTCAACACATTGAAGTGCGAAAATTCCAAATTCTTTCATTTTAATTCAGGACACTGTAACTCCTCTGTACCGGTCCCAAGCCTGGGGCCAAGTGCCTTAACAGGACTGAGCAAGGAGGGAAGTGGTCATCCCGCCAAAATGACCAGAACTGGGTGACAAGAGAAACTAGGCAAGAAACCGTTGGAACTGTTGGATGGAAAACACCCAACTGCCATCCAAAATACTCAGGCAATAATGGCCATCAACGTGGAAAGTGCACTGGTACACAACAGAACAACACATCATTATGCTTCTCATGTTTAAATGCAATTGGTTTTATTTACATAGAAAGAAAAAATAATTATTATTTGTATTTTACTGTCAACAATTTTTTTTAAACATTTATTCATATCTGGCTCCTACACTATGACCATAACCATACTGATGTCTGGAGGGTTAGTCTCATATCTGTGTGTAATGTCAGTCACACCAGTTGACTGATTTATCAATGTTATTTGTAGAATTTCTGAACTATTGGGTTACATCACCTTATTTCACTACTGATTCATCATCTCCCCAGAAACCAGTTTCTCAAATCCACACTTACATGTAATCAGATTAGATATGATAATGTATGCAACTTGGCCCAATGCAGTCAATGTGAGGCATTGTTGTGGGATGTTGCAACTGCACCGAGGTGAGATGGACGGCCATATACAGGTCTCATTTCACACTGAAAAAACGATTAGATTACTTGTGTGAGTTCCTAACGAACCTTGTTAAATTAACTTCATACAGATTATGAATGAATGTGGTGTGGACTAAATATGAGGATCATTGTGTCAGAGATGCTGTAGAAGGACAGAGTTCCTGCACCGTGATCCACGTACACTGCAGTGTAGCTCTAATATCAGATCATACCTCTTTCTCAGTCCTCTGTGCTGCAGCTGACAGTCTCATAGTTTTTGTGTTCATCCATTGTATATAGATAACATGTACAGTGTTCATCAGTGAAACAGTAAATCTCCAGCAGTTTCTCATGTTGAGCAGGCACGTGCACACATAGACATAAAAAAGGGGTTTGAGCACCTGCCCTTTTTCTTCCTCTTGAGAAAGTGCCCTTTTTTGCTGGGGAGTTTTTTTTTTTTTTAAGAATATACAGTATGTACAAATGTGTATTTCTGTTTGCGCACAGCTCACCCTGTCAAACGAATAAATCAAAATCAGGTCGGGTCAGGAAATTCGATGCCTTTCTCCCCTCCACGTCTCTGTGCAGCACAGCAGTGTAGCACTGACTGGCACATCACACATTGACTGTTTTTATACAGTCTATGATTACACCACAGACAGGCAGACAGCCCCAGAAGTGAAGCCTTTCGGAAGCTAATTATCCGAAAGACAAAAAAAAAAGGCAAATATAGGCCTATTTAATTTGTCTTGCTAACATCCATGACTCATAAGAGCTATGGCTGCATCCAACAACTTAGGCAGGTGACTTGCTGCCTTCGCTGTTACAGGCAATGATTTTGCAGCCAGCGTTTTTGCACAAAGGCACCTCATGAAACTGATTTTAGACCGGCTTCTGAGGCAGAGTAATGGTTTAATGATCTACAGCAAAATATAGAGAGCTTTGGTGATAACTAAGCGGATATTTCATTACTGCAATATTCATTTCTCACTAGAAATAACATCAAAGTGGAAAATGTTGTTCAAAAACATAGATTTACGCACAAACTGACCACAGACTGCAACTTTTAGATGGCATCTTTATTTTTTGGCTTAACTGTCACAGAATGCATTGCAGAGGATTGTGGGATATCAAAGGCAGCAAAAGTTACATCTATGCTGCCTTCAGAAATTGGCCAGATGAAGGTAATTCAGGATGCAGCCTGTATGTTAACTAAAGTTTAGCTAGGAAATCTAGGTTAGACCAGTGTGGGTTCTTTCACTGCATGATTCAGTTTACTAAAATGCATTTAGAATGATAACAAAATTCTAGATATGGGTCCAGAAATGTATATATTTATATCATTTCATATAGTTATCAGTATCACGCTAAGACTGACGTTTTTTCCACCAAAAAGCAGCATGATTACAAATGTGATGTTGATTTTATATAACAGTTCAGTAAACAAGAATTTCTTCAACAGAAAAATTAAAGCACAAAGAAACATAAGACAAAATTTCACTGCCAGACTGAGCAGGAGGAAAATAGATTAATATTTTATGACAGTAAAGGTAAGTGTGCTGGATGGAATAAAGTTCAAACAGGAGGAAATGTATGAGTAACCTTTGCTCTTGCAGATTATTTTGAGCAGACTGTGATACTACAGATTCTCTGCACTTCTTTTTTATAAAGTGTTAACTATTAATTACAAAATATATTATGGCATATGTAAAATTCACAATCACCAGTGTCAGGATGTTTGTGTTGTTTTATTTATTTATTTTTAGTCTCTATTCTATTTTTGTTCTTTGTATAGTAGCCTACATTGTGATATGTAGTTTTATTTAGCACTGGTAATCAAGATTTTTTTTTTATGTGTGTAAGAAGTAATTTCCCCTCAAGATCTGGAACGAGGAAGTGTCAGAACAGAACAGAATAGTTAGTTATATCTATTAAATTCTTCTAACATCTGAATACCTGCTGTCTTAATTTTTGTAGCCTCACGGTGGCGTCAGATTACCGTGACACGGTGAGTTCACCCAGGCACCGGCCCGTAAGCGCGCTCGTGGGGAAAGTGGGCGCGAGCGTGCCGGAGGAGTTCGCTCGCGCCGCGGCTCAGGAAGGAACTTCGACGCTCAACTGCCCAGCAAGACCGATGAACGCCAAACTGGTCATTTTCTTAAGCCCTAGCCCACGAAACACCTGGAATATCTCGTCAGGTACGTTCATCTGTCGGTAACCCGTGGAAATAGAAACAATTATAGGTGTTTAATCGGGTTTACGGATTTTGTAAACGTGTTAGCTGGTTAGCAGGTAGGAATGAGAGCGAACCTGTTCCCTCAGGTCTAACATTAACTAACTCACCTCTTCTCACTGGAGAAAACTATTTATACAATCTTTATCGCTGAATTTGTTGAGAAAATTACAATTGAAAGTTTAATTTGAAATGTTAACCTTACACAGGTGTGTTTTAAAGTGTGGTGCTCACCTGAAGGAAGGATTCCCACCTCAGATTAAATATCTTTCCTTTAGCGTCCTGATGTTTTTATAATTTAACGTTACATTTTTTTTGTAACGTAAATTTATTTTTTACAAATATTTTGGGGAACCTCTGTTTTGTTTTGTCAGTTGGAATATGTTTGACAGGGAAAGCTAATTTCGTGACATTTGACATTGATGTGTCATTGTTTGTGTGTATATGACATGATACAGATTTATGTCATACGTAAAACGGCAAGGAAATTTCACGTACATGGGGGAAACGATAATTGTCAACAGCATATTGTAAAGTGTTAGTTTATATCTTCTGCCAAGCAGTTTAACACTGAAGTTAAACGGCTTTACAGAGTTTAAATCCTGGATTAAAATCTATATAACAGCACTTTCAACAGTCATGTTGACAGGGAAGCAGTATGTGAGTGATTGTGTTGGAGATAATGATCTCTCTCTCTCTCTCTCTCTCTGTCTGTGTCTGTGTGTGTGTGTGTGTGTTTGGGTGGGTGGAGCTTTTGTCACATGCTTTGCTCTTACATTGTCTTTAAATTTTGTGCATTATTTATTTATTTGGTTAACTGGAATATTGGCTTTGTGCTCATTGGCATTCTTGTCATTCTATAAAGGTTTTCCCATGACAAATAAAAATACCTTGTGAATGAAACTTGGTCGGTATTCTAGTCCAAAAACATAAAAGAAAGCTTTGATCTTTCTCCAGGTTTCCCAAGGTCATGGGAAACTTGGAAAAGTAATGTAGAAACAAAAAAATAGTTTTAAAATTGTCACATGCAGGGTTTATAATTTGCCTAATTATTTTGTTGGCTAGAAATTGTGTTTGAGAATTGTTGTTTCCTTTATATTCAAAGATATAGTAATCATGAATAATCATGAATTACTAAAATGTTTGGAAAAAGTCACAAAAATTAATTGGTCAAAAATGTAGGAACCATTTCTTTTCTTTTTCTTTCTTTATCTGTCTGCATCCCAAAATCCCATTCTCAGACACTTTACCGCAGGATTTATTCTTCCTGATGTCATCACTCATTGGATCAGGCTTGTGTAAGCCAGTGTTTAGTTGCTTAGGTCAGCTGTCTCTGGTTAAGCAGCATGCCAGCATGGGGTATCAGAGATTTCTTTTGATGCTGTGCTTTATTTAAGAGGACAGAAAGACCCCTGAACAATCAGTTGTGCAAAGAAAGTTCAGCCAATTTTGTTAAGAGTTTTATTATATTTTTATTATTATTATTATTATTATTTTTATGTAAACATAAAATCAGTTTTGGCTTTTGCAGTTGGTTATTGCCAAAGAGCATTTCCTTTAATATATTACATAAAATGTCCTGTTTAGTGTCTGAACAAATAAATTACAGTATGTTACCAAGCATTAACATTATTAAGAACACTGTTATTGCAATTGTCCCAGCATAGTCATGTAGAAAAATGAATGTAAATGTATTAACATAGTATCAGTAATGTGACAGACTCATTAGTGAGTGTTAGCAAAATCATTGCTGCACTATCCAGGGCGTTGTGATTGAATATCTCAAGTGTGTGACAGAAATGTTACGCCCCTTACCATACTGTGATGCCATGTCCCAGCGCTACAAGACAAAAACAATAAAACCCATTAGAAACGAGCCATTTTTAGCTTCCAGTGGGGACATAATTACGGATTATAATGACTTATACTGTCTTTTTATGCATTGTGTTGCATCGCGCTCCATAAACATAAAACCATGTCTCCGTTTGTGATTGGAGAAACAACAAACAACAAGCGGCACTCTACACTGCTCAGAACTCGAGTTTGAATCATCAGTGGCAAATTCTTTAAATGTGAAAATATACTTACCTGCTGTGAGTCAGAAAAGCCGGCATTGTGGGCTACTCTCTCAGGATCAGGAAACAGTCCTCTTTAAAATGTGTTGCACACACATAAATATTTGGTTTGACCTGTTCTGGAACAGTGTTGTAAGCTTAACCACTGATTTCTAGTTATGTCCTCTTTTGGAAGACTAAACAAAGTATTTTTGCTTTCGCATGAAACACACAGCATCTCCATGACATGGCTGCAGTAGCAACAATACTTCAGAAAGAATAACATTTAAAGCTTCTTTCTTTGCCTATACATTGGGTGGTGTTATGCAAATCTTAACACACAGTCACATAGACATGTGGGGGCATTTAAACAGTAGAAGTGCCGTTAAATAATAAATTGTGATTTAACTAACGTTTCAGAGATTGATCAAAGAATGCCTTTATTTTGTTCGGAGCTGTCACACATTGCGAGTATATCTGCACAAATGGCCAATATAATGAATGATGCTGTTATGTTGCACAACGAAGCTCTTACTGTATTCATGTCGATATTGTGTTTGCTGTTAGTTGTGGTGAAAGCGTTTTGTGAGAGAAAATGCATTGCAATGACGAGGTCACTGCATTCACGCAATAAACACAGACTCTTGTCTACTTGATGCTCATCACTGCAGCCTTTCATGTGATGGGGAAATATAAAAAAATGATGCTATAATTAACTCTTCCACGATTCGTTAATCTCGACAGTTGTAATAGTAAAAAAAAAAAAACATAGTAAAAGTTATTTTAGAGGGGTTCCACATGTAATACGCATTTTGAATGCACAGATGTCAGCCAACCACAACAGTTGTTGTTTACTCTGATTCTCACAGCAGACACGCCCCTTCAAAAAGAGCATTCAAGCTAGACGAATAAAATCAGGATATAAAAATGGCTTTTATTTCTAAATTTTAAATGTAAAAATTATACTAACAATATAAGTACACCTCAGGAAAAATTAAAAAAGCATTTAAAAAAAGGAAAAAAACCACATCATGGGACCTTTAATGTTTTTATTATGGCTGTCAATCGATTAACATTTTTAATCTAATTAATCACATCTTTTTTTGTGATAAATTGCAATTAAACACACACTTAGCACAGAAATTAAGCACAGACCATTTATCTTGTTTTTAATATTTATTTTGTCATCATAATTTCTATATCCAGCAAAGTAAATCAAAAGATTGAAGAGTGATTCTCAAAAATCTGTATTGTCTGCAAGCTTTTTTTCAAGATAAATTTAGATGTCTTTCCAAAAAAGGACACTTAGTAACTCCAAAAGTATACCAAAGAACCAAATGATATAAGGACATATGAAAGAAAAAAATCTGAATTTTACAGTTTGTGTACAGTGTAACAGCAAAGAGCATTGTTACATTTTGGAGAAGCCAAGTTACCAAAAAATACCCTGAACCAACCACCTGCTGAATTCATATATCTACTACGTTACACAGATCCTTTCCATATAATTAAACATGACAAATTAAAACATTATCATGAATGTGTGTGGAAACAATGTGAATGTACTCGCATTTTGTCAGTAAAGCCAGTCCTGTGATAAGTAGTAAATCTCCATCACATGCTTTCAGATTGATCAGAATTCTCTACACAGAGCCGTAGTTCTCTGACAATTAGAATATCTTGTTCATAATCACATTTAGAATTCATTCATAATCACATTTAGAATTCCAAACAGTCAGTAAGCAACAGGTGCTTGGAAACGCTGTTTTGTGCTCATTTATTGACAAGTCGGCTGTGGTACGGCCAGCTGAAAGCGATGCTTCTCTGCCACTCACTACACAGAACAGACACAGAGAGAGACGACACTGTGCTGCTGGGAGAGTCAGACCTCACGCTCGTGGGGCAGCACTGGTGACATTTTCAAACGTAATCATATCTAAAGTTTTTCCAAAAAAAGTAGTTAGGTTTGTCAGTATATATATTCTATTGAAAAAAGCTGCTAAAAGTATCTGAAAGTCGCTAAATGTAGTGCTGAAGTCCCGCTTGTGTGTGTGAGGCATGGGAGCTGATGGCAGCAAGCGGTGGATATGTGTGGTGGATGAGTTCT
The DNA here is from genome assembly GCF_023724105.1 of Carassius gibelio. Taxonomy (NCBI): domain Eukaryota; kingdom Metazoa; phylum Chordata; class Actinopteri; order Cypriniformes; family Cyprinidae; genus Carassius; species Carassius gibelio. The sequence continues at coordinate 25,754,097 of NC_068397.1, forward strand.
TCTGTGTCATCACGTTCTACTAGTTATTCAGCTTAAGTTTTGTGTCCTCACCACTGTGAAAAGAGACCCCTCTCAGACACTTTCTGAACATTATTTAAATGACACCTGTTTTGCTGTATTTAAAAAATTCATATAATAAGAAAAATAAACACTGGTATTCGTTTTAAAGCGGTGTGACACCTTAAACCTTGTGCAACTTCTTAATGTAGCAACAAGACCAAATCCTTAATTGCAACTAGGGCTGTGTGATTAATCAAAATTGAAATAAAATCGTGATTTGAGTGTGCGCGATTTCTAAATCGCTTTATAGCACGATTTTCCTCAGCCCCGACCTCCTGCAGTATGTTATCTGAACCAATCAGGATGCAGTGTTACTAAGTGGAGCGCGAGAACAGAGCAGACTGGGCATATGCCTAACTCCAGGTTCACACACTCTGTCTGTGATGTGTAGCCTTTTTTTTTGAGCCCATGTAAATGGAACAGAACGTTCACACTGCACGCAGTAAAAAGATGAGAACAGAAAAGGTTATAAATAGAAATGTGCGAAAAGATTTAATATCTTGCGCATCAGCACAGAGAGAGTTGTGAGTGCACAGGAAGGACATAGCTTGAGCGAGAGAAGACACATTTTAAGGCAGCGAGTATCTGAGCCTTATACAGTCAATGATCTGAGCACGCGCATCTGTTTTTTTTTAACAGAGAAAAGGGAATCTGTGTGCGTCTGCATCTATCCGCTCATGCATTATTTTAATGTGCTTTCGCATTACAATAATGTGCTCTCGTTGCTGCTTCTGAACCGCGTACACATAACTTACTGTATACACACAGTAGACGGAGTACGTGTGAACCTTGGGCAATAAATATATTGGGCAAAACATATAACACCTGAGGCACCACTACAGTGAGCTCTATGACCAATGCATTACACAAAAAAAAGTAAAAAATTATTTTATTTTTTTATTATAATCTTTTGCCATATGTCTAGATTTTGTTTGACATCTTTACTTAGTGATTATTTTGACTTAAGTCTGTTCTAGAGACCTATTACAACTTTTTGATAAAGCTTTCATTGGTTTTCTTTTGGAAATATGTTTCAAATTTATACTGAATGCATTTATGACTGTAAAGCATGTCTGTGTGTGTCAAAATCGTGATTAAAATTGAAATCACAAAATTGACTGGTAAATTACACTGGTACATTTTTAACTATAAAACAATGTTAGGTAAACTGCCAGCCTCATTTAGTAGTTCTGGCAGTTACCATCTACGCTCTTCCAAGTGTTTGGTTTTTATTGTTTTCCGAGTTTGTACTGAACTGGGGAAAACCTATTCGTATTATTCACCCTGGGCATTGAATAATTTGCTGAAAGATCTAAATTGATGAATTTAAAGGCATCATCAGGAGATTGGTAATGGAGGTTTGTGATTGTTTTTATTGAGAGGATATTATGTTTAAATATTGTTTCAATGTGTATTTGTTGCATTTTAAAATGTTGTCTTACTGTATGGCTGCTCCCTTGGCCAGCTCTCTCTTGTAAAAAAGATTTTAATCTCAATGAGACTTACTGGTTAAATAAAGGTATAAACAATAAATAAATAAACACAGTCACCAGTCATTGATATTTCTGATAAAATGCCCCCTTGTCTTTCTTTCTTGTTTAGCTGATTCCATATCAACCCAACACACATTACCATGCTCCTCTCCTCCTGCCATTGACCTTTGACCTCTGACAGCAATGGCGGACCGCCCAGTAGCTCCAGGTCAGACGTACATAGAGGTGGAGTATGACTATGATTACAAATCCAAAGACCGTTTGATCACCATTAAACAGGGGGAACGTTACCTGCTTTTGAAGAAGACCAACGAAGACTGGTGGCAGGTGCGCAAGGATGAGGCCACTAAACCCTTCTATGTCCCAGCGCAGTATGTGCGGGAGGTGCGACGTGCTCTCATGCCCCCTCCCAAACCCCTCAATGCAGCAGGACGAGGGGGGACTGGACCCATTCGACCATCTGGCCTGGAGATTCAGCGGCCAGATGACAACAAGAAGAGCCCGTGTCCCTCGCCCTCTGGAATTGCTTTACTGCCGCCTAGGGATGACAGAGGCAGCCCGGGCAGCCCGACAGCGCTGATGCCCCCCACACAAATGAACTCTTCACCTGGCTCACTTCCTCGTTCAAGAGCCGAGTCCCCAAGTCACAAAGGAGATGGAGAGAAAGATAAAGAGTTAGAGAAGAGCAGTAGAGGACTGGAAAAAGATGAAATTCATGAAGAGTTTGCCAGAGAGGGAGGCGGCTTGGATAAGAACCGAAATGATTCAGAATCCGGGGATGATCTCAGCAGTGGTTCAACAGATAACCTACAGGTGAGAATCACTTATATACCCACTCATTAAAGGTGATGTTATTCAGATTCTGTGCTATTAGTGTCAACTAGCAAAATTTCAAACATAAAGCTTGTTTGCAAACACTTTTTACACTCATCACCCTATAACACAATATCTTACTATTTTATCTGGTGCTTGACAGTAAAGAGGTAACGTGCAGCAAAACTTGACTTTAACTTAGCTGTTGAAAAGAAGCTCCACAAGTATACGTAGTGTCTCAATTAAATGCTGAATACTTGATCAAATTCCTCGTAAAAATACTGTCAATGATTACCTTTTTTTAACCCATTTTCTATCTGTGAATTTTGGCGAGTCTTAAAATTTAGCTTGCATTTCTGCAACCCAGTCTGGAAATATTTTCCAATGTATTACATTATCAATGTGTAGCCGGTGTGACAACACCATCTGGATCAGCCTGTTACAGTAGCTGTGCCTCAGACTCTTGCTATTGGTTGGTCTAAAAGTGACTGGATCTTAGCAGGCTGCTCTAAATGTTTTTCTGGTGCCTGGGAGGCTCAGTGTTTACACTTTTTGAGAGATAAACTCATGTATGGCACACTTATGGTGGTCAATGAGCAATAAACTAGGTGTAGAGAATGTATTTTGACCTAAAAAAAATATGAAACATTTAGATGAGTTTAATTGGCAAATTTTCTGGTATTTGAAATGAGATTTAAGAAAAGCTGACAGACAATCTGTTTGATACACACAAACACGTAGACATGTTCATTCTTTAAACACAGTCCTGTGTGTAAACTAGTGCTGAACGATATATCGCTATCGTATCTATATCTAGATATGAACTTTCAAGATATTAATATCGAAAAAAGCAACGATATAGACGATATAGATTTCCCCTCTCCGCGCTCGCCCTGCATACAACTCTGGTAGTCACAACAAACAGTTTTACGAGTGCCCTTGAATGCACCGCTAAAGCCAGCGCGCACACACGAGAGGGGGGGTCGGCATTTCCATGGTGACGCGTCATTGCTTGTCACGTGACACACCGCAGCAGCAACAGCGCTGAATGAATGATGATCTGCTTTTATGTCATTTTTCCTTTTTTATTCAGAATATTCACAAATGTGTTAGTTATGGCATGAAATATCTGATATTCCGATTGTCAAATACATGCAAGTGGAAGTATATTGTTGTTTAAACACCTTTATAGCGATCGCGTTAGTTGAGCTGTATGCGCGATGGGCGCCGCCGTGTTAGTTTGTGCCGCAGACGCAGTTCAGAGAATCGGATCTGTTGGATTTACAAGCTCTATGTTTACAACACGTGAATTCATCCACTTCTCCCGAAATACTTAAAAGTAAGTGGCTGGTGAACTGGGAATAGAATATGTAAACACTGAAGTTACTTACACAATGTGTATCTGATATGAATAAAACGTGTCGAATTATAATGGAAAGGATTATTATTACCTCTTCCATAGACATCAGTGTGTATTTTACAAACTCTAAATGTATTGTTTTTTTAGTACTTATGTGAATTTATATGTTTGAAACCTAAAATAAACAAAAGTTGTGATATATGACAGCTCCGAGCGCGCCTGTCTCTGGCCAAATTCAACATTTGAATTTAGCAGTTGATCATGTGATGCACTTGATCGTACGCTCCAGGGACCAGCCTAGACTGATTACCTGTGTGATCGTACGTGCGAAAGGCTTAAAAACAATATATTTTCTGACAGAGCGGACGCCCCCCCAGCACCCCCTGTTCCAACGTCTATGCACACTGTACAGAGACGGTGGATAAATTAGAAAGAAAGAAAATGAGTGCGGGAGATTATGCGGCCGGTGGCAGTGCAGAATCCGACTTGGTGCCAAAACATAAATCATCTTCCATAATTTGGAAGTATTTTGGATTCAGAAAAAACGATATAAACCAGAGTGACGTGTTGTGCAGGTCGTGCTTAGCAAAAGAACACGTAGTCATATCGTATTGTATATCGAGATATCTGGCATGAAATTCGAGATATGAAATTTTGTCCATATCGTTCAGCCCTAGTGTAAACTGTATTGGACTCTTTCATCCTCTATCTCTCTTTCTCTCTCTCACAGTCACATTCCCTTCTTTCCCTAAAGCTCTTATTTTTGTCATCTCCTCCCACTGTTTTTCTGTCTCATGCTTCTGCTGTGTCATCACAGCATTTCTGCTAAACAGCAAAATATTTGCTGATGTGTCATAATGGCATGTGTAGGGTGGCGTGAATGCTTTGTTTTTAATATTCACTCACACAGATACACTAGCACTGAAAAAAAATTAACAAGGACAGTATAGACCTTTTAAATAAATGCTGTTAAACTTTATATTTGTCAGATAATCCTAAAACACATATATCGAACTTTTCACAAAAATATTAAGCAGCAATTGATAAGACATTATTCTTGAGCAGCAAATAAGCATATTGGAATGATTTCTGAAGGATCATGTGATGTTGGAGACGATTAATGGGTATTAAAAATTCAGTTTTGCATCACAGCAATAAATGTTCCTTTTAAAATATATTCAAATAGAAAACAGTTGTTTTAAATAATAATAATACTTCCCAATATGACTGTTTTTACTGTAATTTTCATTCATTAAATGCAACCTCCATAATAAGAGATGTATTTGATAAACATTAAAATATTACCAGTCCCAAACCTTTAAATGGTAGTATATATTTGCTGCATATGTAACTTATTTTGGCTTGTTTAGGATTTGTCCCCCTCTGTTGTTTTAATTGTATAGCAAAATCTCTCTACAAATTTCACATTTTCCGTCACACTGTAAATACTGTCTAAATGCCAACCTGTTCCCATCCCCTGGTTATGGCCTGCCTGTAAACATCAGAAATCCTCAAATCAAAATAAGGGTCTTGCCATCATGGAATTTCAGTAGTCTTCAATATGCCATAGATAAAGACTCTTTAAAACCGAGCTAGGCGTGTTCTGTTTGTGTAAGTGTGTCTGTTAATGTGTGCGACCAAAGGTCACCTGCAGGAACATGGAGGACATACCCATATATCTCACTCTCCTGAGAGAAAGAGATGAAAACTCTGTCTGTAGTTCCTTCTGTGTGTATAAACAGAAGGATTGTCTTTGATCATATGAAGTTTTGCTTAATCTCTCTGAGAACAGAAAGAGAGCGGGACAGTTCAGCATGACGTGATGGTGTTGGATGGGAGGGGGTGAGGAGAGTGATGCTCTGTGTTTGTGTGCGTGTGTATTAGCGCTCTGCACTGGCTCTAGCATCCTGCATCCAGCTCAGTTCAATGTCACTTGCTGCTGCGTCTCCCGTTATAGGATATTCTGCACTAAGCAGCACTGCGGAGACACCATGTACCCAGAGGAAACGGTAAGAGAGACACTCATACATGTGTTTACACCACGCTTGGCAGTGCACGAATACTTACACAAACACAATTTCTGCATTTATCACAGCTATACTTAAAAATAGTTTTCTCTCTCTCTCTTTGTTCTCATTTCTTTCTTTCCTGTCTTACACATATATTTAAAGGTTTACACAGCCAATCATGACAATTATGTTATTGTTTACTCATGTGTTTCAGAACCTCTATGACTTTATATCTTATTTGGAAGATATTTTTGTCTATAAAGTGAAAGTCAATGGAGTCCAGTGTGAAAGTATTATATTTCCTCAAAGTCTTTTCTTTTACAATCACATTCTTTTCTTTTGTCTTGCACAAAAGAACGTCAGAATTGTCATTTTTGGGTAAACTATTCCTCTAATTATTGGCACAAACAGTAGACAACTTATTGTTTATGATGGATTCTGTTCTCTCTAGCCTTGTAAATGCAGTTGAGCTTGCATGTGCAACACAAATGTTTACACAGGTCGCTGTATAAACATTCACACGAACAGCAGCTTTCACAGAAATAAGCAAAGCCAGAACATGATGTGCTTGTATTATTGTCTTGCGCTACCGTTACATGCTGATGTGACCAGGATGTGCATGTGGGTGATGTGCATTGCTGTATTACATAAGCTTTGCTACATAACAGTTCAGTGGACAGCTGGCCTGAGAAACGCACAGACACTGCATCAAGAACACACACAATTTAAGAAAGCATGCACTTGGCATATACACACATCTCCACACAAGCAAGCTAAAACACACAGTATTACCAAGCTTTGGCTTTAGTGTGTGTTTTTGTCTTTGCTTTTTACACAACTGTAATGATGTGATTGTAAAAAACAGTATGACTTCTGATTCCTCTGATCAGGATGCAGATGAAACGCATAAGCTGTTTTAATCTGTTTGCTCTGTCGACTGAATGTCAGTGTTCAACTGCTCCATGGGCCTATTGGCCTGAAGCTTATATAATACTATAATGCCAATACTGTACGGTAGCTACTGTTAATACATTTCACTGTAAACATGGATCATTATCATTGCTGCAACAGCTTTATTTAACATTTTTGTGCAGGTTGTGAAAGTTTGTTTTTGTGTAATTGTCCCCTGACAAAACTATACAAATAGACAGCATTCTAATGCAAATTCAATTTCTGCTTTTATAAGGCTGCTGTGTGATCAAGGCTTTAACTTGGTTAGTTCACCCAAAAAGGAAAATGATGTCATTAATAACTCACCCTCATGTTCGTCAGACCTCAGACCTCCATTCATCTTTGGAACACAGTTCCACATATTTTAAGATATTTTAGATTTAGTCTGAGAGCTCTCAATCCCTCCATTGAAACTGTGTGCACGGTATACTGTCCGTGTCCAGAAAGGTAAGAAAAACATCATCAAAGTAGTCAATGTGACATCATAGGGTGAGTTAGAAAATTTTGAAACATGGAAAATACATTTTGGTCCAAAAATAACAAAAAACGACGCCTTTATTCAGCATTGTCTTCTCTTCTGTGTCTGTTGTGAGCGCGTTCACTGCAGTTTAGTGATATCCGGTTTGCGAATGAATCACTCAATGTAAATGGATCTTCTTGAACCAGTACACCAAATCGAATTTTATCATTTGAAATGGTTTGCATCTCCAATAAGCATTAATCCACAAATGACTTAAGCTGTTAACTTTTTTTTAATGTGGCTGACATTCCCTCTGAGTTAAAACAAACCAATATCCCGGAGTAATTCATTTATTCAAACAGTACACTGACTGAACTTCTGTGAAGAGAGAACTGAAGATGAACACAGAGCTGAGCCAGATAACGAATGAAAGATTTGAAAGAAGAAAGAAGAAATCGTAGTTTTTGCTATTTTTGGACCAAAATGTATTTTCGATGCTACAAAAAATTCTAACGGAGCTATTAGAAGCTTTGTGTATCCCTGCACGGGGTTGATTTTGTGTAATGAAATCTTGTTACACAGATGAGTGGAGTCAGCACTCGATTTGCATGCTGAGTTTCTGATAACTGGTGTTGTATCATCTTTAAAATGGGATTTTTGCAGTCTCAGCCACAGATTTGATCTCAGCTGATGCATATTGCAGACAAAAATGGCGAGAGAGTTATCAAAGTCACAAGCTTCAGTTTGATTGGCTGGCTCCAAGCAATTTCAGAGTCAGGGTGTATTTTATCAGTTTTACTTTATATATATATATATATATATATATATATATATATATATATATATATATATATATATATATATATATATATATATATTTAAAAAGAGGTCTCTTAGGATATCAAGTCTACATTTGTTTGATCAAAATACAGTAAAACAGTAAGATTGTGAATTATATCATTACATTTTAAAATAACTAAAAAAAGTCTTTATTCCTATGATGCAAAGCCGAATTTACATTCAGCATAATTACTATGTTCTAAAGTGTCACATAATACTTCAGAAATCATTCTAATATGTTGATTTTTGGTGCTTTTCAATGATAAAACCAATAATATTTAATATTTTATATTATATCATTAAAATGTTATAGAATATTAATAATGATCTTTACTGTTATTTAAAAAAAATCTATTTAATGCATATTTTCTGACTGAAACTATTTATTTCTTAAGAAAAAAATAATACTGACCCATTTGAATGATAGACCAGAGACTGTATATAACAGAGAAAAAAATACTGGTACAACAATTTACAAGAGAAATTTAATTGTATTTAATTAGATATAAGCTGTACTTGCATGGCTGAAAATAGCTGCACAAATTTCTAAGATGGCCACTGAGTCAATTGACTTGCCCTTTAAGATACCTAATAAGTATTTAATTTTGAATGAAAACAAAATTTGACCACTTCCACTTGTTTTTTGTTTGTTTTTGTTTGTTTACTTGAGTGTTGTCAAGGCAGCCATTCACCTGCTCCAACATTTCATGAGCAAGCACTTTATATGCTGGTATATTATTGTTATATTGACCAGAATAAGACTTCAGTTTGTCTATATCCGCTTTCCACTACTTGTTTTTGTGTCAACAGGGTGTGTTTTATGATGTCATCAAGTATTTTAGAACGTCTTGCCCAAGGTTTTTTTCACATGGTGCAGCCTGAGCTATATTTTCAGTATATTCTCTCTGACTTTAACCTGACTTCAAAGCTTGCTGCTCCCAAGGGGACAGTACATGTGATCATATTCAGTACAAACTTGCATACTCAAGTACTGTTTAGGTTCAAAAGACATTTTTTCATTTTTAGAGTGCTAGTTAGCTTCAAGACGAGGTTCACTATAAGGAGGACTCCACGGCGTAATATGTAGTGGTTGACCGATATATTGCCAAGGTTAATATATCTGCCGATATTTGGCAATTTGCAAATATCGCTATCGGCCGATAAGCTTTTCTGCTTTGTTTTTGAGGCACCTGAGCAAACACAGTGCTCACATTCCTCCCTCTTGTTCACCCCTAATACAGATAGAAGCCTGTCTAATAATCAGATTGAACGGTTAAACAAAGGAATTAATGTATACAAAAAAGTATTATAACGATTGCTTTTATATTATAAGTAGTTGGCAAACATTATAATACTTTCTTGTTTGCCATCAGCATTAAGCAAATACACATTTATATCATCTAAACAAATCTTTGTCAAATGAACATTTATTATCACAAACCTTGCAAATTTCGTCGAATAAAGCTGTGAGATCTTGTGAAGTGTTCCATTTTATCCAGCATGAGCGCGTGTTCTCTGTGTGATGGTCGGTTTGTATTAATTGAATGCTTTAAACTTTAAACTCATGATTTCAAATTTTGCTGTGATTTATGCATTTGTCCGCTGTCATATTAATGTTATTTTCTCTGTGTGCTGTATGTAAAATGTGTTACCTTGGCTTTATTTGGAAAAATATGATTCTCAATGCACACAAACTTTCCAAAATACTAAGTGCCCTGTTGGTTACAGTGTTTACTTCCTATTTAATTATATTTTTATTAAATATTTTGTTCACTTATTTGTGAACAATACCTTTATCTTAAGGTATAGGTATGTTTATTTTTTTTTAATCCATTGTCAAATTATTTCAGATTTCTTAAATATTAATATATATTTTTTTTTTTACAAATTATATCGGTTTATATCTGCTGTCAACGTCCCTGCTTTCCAAGATATCGGCATCGGCTATCTAAAAACCAATATCAGTGGACAACTAATAATCTGTCCCATCATTCTTGGCACAGAGGACACTCACAAATGTAGGATTACTCCTCATAAGGCGAGGAGCTTTCTAGTGCTGGTCAGTAGTGACTGACTGGTTGTGTGTGTCTGTGTGGTCACAGAGGGTTTATTTATAGAGAGCAAAAGCATAAGGAATCTTTGCATTTGTTACCCACAAAAGACCCTTATGTGACAAAATAAGAAGAGCTACTCGAGACACTATTAGATTAACAGATTATGTCTCCTCCTGCTGATGCATGCTGGGAGGCTTTGGTTTGCATTTTGAGGCTGGATTGGCTATAGATATTTCAGTATGATTTAGACTTTGGTTTACAGTATTTTGAGGGTGTTATTCAAATGATTTTCTTCCTCTTTACTCTCATTCTTTTTCTTCTTTTGAACATCTTTAATTCCCTCATTCTATTGTGTTTTGGGTGCATGCCTATTAGAGAGCGGCACAGAAACACACACGTCTGTGTCTTTAGGGCATGTTTGCACAGAGTGTTCTGCTGATTTGAGGTGTGGAGTCTCCTCATGTCAGAGACTGAGCTGTGGAGTGGGGGAATGATGACCGTGTGAAGTTGAAATAGTGGAAGAATGAGTCTTACATTTCAAAATGCTCTGATTGTAATATAATTCTTATCTTTTATTTGTTTATTTCTAACAGTTTAAGTACATATTTAGCATTGTTTTTTTCCTAATTTAATTTCCCTCTTGTTTCTTCAGCTTAGCCATAAATGCTATGCATATATGTTTAATGATAGTAAGAGTTAGAATAGGGTTAGAAAGGCTAAGAGAGGGAGTTATAGAGGTCATAAAAAGAGAAATAGAGGGAGTTTTTCTTTATATAGAGGTAGAGAAAGAAGTGGGGGCTACGAGAGGTAGTAAGAGGTAACGAGGGAGAAACGGAGTTAGCTTTGCTCTCCTGCTTGAAAAGGATTCTGTTCTGACATGCTGCAACTTCACTTACGCTTCCTCATTCCAGCAGTCTTCTACTCGCTCACATACACATAATCCAGTGCTGTATCCTATTCTTCTTTTGGCTCCAATTGAAAAAAATAAATAAATAAAATAATGACTTGAAGCTTCTAAATGTAAGAAATGCTGTTATACCAGAGTTTGCAGTATGGATTTAGTGTGTAAATACTACAAATATAATCCATGTAGTTTCTTTGCTGTTGCATATAAAATCAAACCTGCAGGTCAATTTTTTTGTGAGGAGTCATGTGTTATATTTTATCTGAAGGCCTAGGTCTCAGCTCTTAATCTTGAGGATTCACATACACACATGCAGCACTGCGCCACCTGTTGGCTCTTTCTACACATCTCTCATCAAGCTGGTTTCTTGATGCTTTCCCTTTGAAGATCTAATTTTGTTTTGAATTATCAGGTCAGGTTTGTTAAAGGCATCGTTCTCCTAAAAATGGACCATTTAAGGACAAATTTGGCATTACTTAATTTGCTCAACTATGAAACCTCTCTAGTGAATGGGTTCTATCAGAAAGATAGGTTAAACAGCTGATAAATGCATCACAATGATCCACATGACTCCAGTTCATCAATTAACATCTTATGAAGTCAGAAGCTTGATCTGGTTATATTTCTCTCCTGATGCAGATAAGAAGATTTTTTCACTGGAAAAAGCAATATTATGGATACAAGACTATCAATTAATGTTTGGATGAACTATTTCTTTAAAGTTTAAACAAAAAATGTGGTTCTCTCTTGATGTGCTATTCTTTGTGTATGTTTGTGATCATATGTTTGTGTTTATATATTACTCGTTTGTTTGGGTTTCTATTGTTGTTTTTGTTATATTTTTGTCTCCTGATCGTTATGCAGTGTATGTAAAATGCTTTATTGATGAGTTTCCATTGTGGAAACTAGTTGGATGATTTTTGTTTTCTTTGCCCCAGGCTGTACCATCACACACTTATTTGGACACAAAACACTTTCAGTGGTTTTGTTTTAAATACATTTTTTTTTTTTATGTTTTCTCTTTCTCCAAGCCATTACATAATCCCACCCACAGCGTATGTGAGACGGTGTAATTGGCTGGGTCCGGTTTTAGTAAGAGATTAGCTACTGCCAGTATTACTATTAGTTGTCAGTGGTGTGACATTGTTAGCATTCACTATTACGTGAATGTTTTTCATTAGTTATGGAAATTTGCTTCTTATATTAGCTGTTAACCTGTGATTATATTTAATGAATGTTTAGTGCACAATGGTATTAATTAAAGAGCCAAAGATAATTGAAACATTGATTTTGTGGCATCGTCTTGCCAACACTTCATTACTGCTATGAGCCTGTTGTCCTCAGCAGCCTGAAATTAGTGCTCATGATTGTTAACTATAATTAGCTATGAAGCCTCTTTCTCTCTGACACAGACTGCCATTACTTTAATTTTCAGTACAGTTGTTGATGAAGTCTTGAATATGAAGTCATTATGATATCATTGTGATCACATGATTATTTATTTGGGTATAGGTTTGTTTTTTTCCTCTCTCATTGACCTTAAACATCTGAGTTTGATCACACCACACCATTAGCTTGTGTTTTTGTGCTTTAGCCCATATCTGTAATCTGATGCCATTATCCTCTGTGGCTTAAACTGTTAAGTGCCATCCAGATTCACCATGCACATATTTATGTGAGCTCAATACCCTGTTTCAGATGATGCAGTGATGCATGCTGGGATTCTTTGGCTTTGGAAGCTAGGACTGGACTGGTTCATTTCACTTATATTATTATTTATAAAAAACAAACAAACAAAAAAAACCTTCGGCTTTGCAAATATATCAAGAGAGCTTTCTCTCTGACACACACTTAGTTTAATGTGCTTAGTCATAATTAAATTACCCATGGGGCTGTTGTGTAACAGGTTTGATTGAATGACAAGCCGTAGAGTACACTGTTTGGACATTTCGTTTACTTCCTCCATTTCTCTTTAGCTCTCTCTGTTTCAGTATTTGGTAGGACTAGAGATTTCTAATTTTATTCAGTGCTTTTCCCTGTACTTTGTGCTTTATTGTGCAGTTTTCCTCATTAACCAGATTATTTAGTTTTTATGCCTTTAATCTAATCTTGTTGAGAGGCCTGGTGGTAAAGTAAGTGTGCGTTCAGTTGTGTGTTGCCAGGATCTGGAATGTGGTTGTTCAGGTTCTTCTATAAATAAGTTTCAGGTATGAAGGACAGTCTCACTTTCTCTCTAATCTATCCCATGTTTCTCTCTCTGACTGTGACCCTATCTATCATTCTAGTCTTATAATGTCCCTCATGAAGAAAATACTATTCTTATCAGCTCCTGTGAGGAGTAGGGATGCATCAAAAGTTGAGATGACATAAAACCACTTTTTCGGTCTTTACTCAAATGAGAAAATATGTCAAAAATCTGGAAAAACAGAAACTTTAACAGGTTGGATAACAGGAATTTTGACATGGAGAAAAATCAGTGTGCATGTGATGATGTATCATATAATACATTTTAGGGTATAATTGTATTTCAAAGTCAGTGTGGTTTGTTTTCTGTACAGTTTTTGTATTGTTTCTATACAATAACATGTTTAAGCTGGTATTTTCATATGAAGCCACAATAATTGAGCCTGTAAGTAGCAGAATAAGTTGATTTTAAATATATATATATATATATGCTCCATATATGCTTCAGACGTTTTGTTCTATTCGAACATAAGTGCCCTTCGAAGTTGACATCACAGGATATTCTGCTATGATTCCCGTTTGAAGCAAACGTATATTTTCCATTCAAAGTGCATTGAAATTTAAATTGTATTTATTAACAGAGGTAGGCTATATGATGTCACAATTGTCCGTGTGTGAAGACATTGTGCAGCGCAATTCCGTGAATGAATGTTCAGAAGTGAAAACTTTAACAGATTTCCCCTGTTTAGGGAGTAGGGAGCAATGAACACTGTGTAGGCACCATGACAATTGGAACACAATTCATGCACTGAGCTCACTTTTAATGAGTGGTTTTAATGATTATCTAAATCAGTTGTGTTAACAAAAAGAGAAATACAAAATATGCAGAGCTGGGGGGTGCGAGGACTGGAATTGAGGACCACTGCATTAAATAATAGTTAATTAAGTTTATTTAAACACAAGCTTATTACAATTTGAGTTTACTTTGATTATTTGTGCTATATCAACCATTTCTAACAGCGATTGTCTCTCTCTCTCGAAATGCAGATTTTAGGTTCAGGGCAGGGCAGGCCTGACTCTCCTGTCTACACAAACCTACAGGACCTGAAGATCTCTCAGTCCTCCACTCCTCCACTGCCGTCCTCCTCTCCACTCCACACCAATGGCGACTGGGAGACTCACAAAGACCAGAATGGCAGACACTTCTACTACAACCGCAGCACACAGGAAAAGACCTGGAAACCCCCACGGGCACGGGACAGCCTCACCAGGAAAGAGGAGAAACGAGACATGACTGACACTGAGGTACACACACAACACCCTCAGATTACACTCAACACAATAGACAGTGATACATGCATGCACAAACACACACGCATGTATTAGCTTTTTTCTTGGTAAATGCATGATTGGATATCTAAACCCCATCATGGTCTTGGTAAATGCATGATGGGATAGCTCAACTCAGACTTTATCAACCTAAGCTGTATATTTTTATGCATGCAAAGGATTCTGGGTAATTGATTTTCTCTATCTGGTGGGTGAAGGGTTGATTGACTGACTGGTGATTTATTTCTCATCTCTCTTTTTCTTGTCTGCCTCTCTGAATTAGCGCTTTTACTTTTTCTCTATATTTCTTTCTACTCGTCTTGCTTTTGTGTGATTGGCCGGGTGAAGGTTCTGTCATCGGAGGAAAACTGTCAGAGCAGCCAATCAGACAGCCAGTACGGTTCGCCCCCTAGAGGCTGGTCTGAGGAAATGGATGAGCATGGACACACTCTCTATGTGTCTGACTATACTAATGAGAAGGTACAAAGAAAAACTCAGTGTGTTTTCATGGTTGACATTTTGTTTTCTTCATCTTACTAAGCTCACAAATGGAGAAACGACTAACTTTTCAATAAACAATTCGCTTTTTTTTTAACCCCTCGTCATGTCTATTAAGTTTTTATGCATTCGTTTTAAAAACTTCCTTTCTGTTGCATTCTGTAAAGGCACCTTTTTACTGACTGTCTCCGACAAACAGTTTCCAACAGATTGGAAGTCCCATGGAGAGTAGCTGTGTTGAATGTGAATGTGAAATTTTCTAATTTAACTTCATTATATGAAATATTTGAGCTACAACAAGTATTTTAATCAAAACTATACGCGCATGGAGAGAATTACAAATATTTTTGCACTAATACGTTAATCGTCAATATATATTCATACATTAATTTTACTTTGTCAATATGAGGTGAAATGCGGCAATTGTAATTGACTGTTGGAGACAGTGGAAAGGTGCCTTTAGATATGCCTTTGTGAAGGAAAAGGAATCAAATCCAAGTGAAACCAGAACCTGCCTTACAAGGCTTTGTTTTGTATATGTATATAGTGGTTGAAACACAAAGACGAGCGAGGCCGGCTGTATTACTACAGTGCAGATGGCTCCAGATCTGAGTGGGAGCTTCCTAAAATCGGTCTTAAATCACAGGTGAGACAACAGATTCAGGTGCTTACCAGCATTAAAATATTTAGTCAGGAAATCCCAGAAATCTCGTTCAATTTGGTTTATTAAAACCTACTAATCCTAGTGTCAGTGCCCTGTGCAGTGCTTAATTGAAAGTGTGTGTCTGTGTGTGCATGTACACGTTTTGAGAGTATTTCAGTTTGTTTCCCTGAAATTACTCATTTCCAGTCCTAATAATCTTGCATTTTCTTGTTCCACCTATTTTAGTCTAACCACACCGCTCTGCTACCAGGAGATGCGCACAAAACTCGTAGTCTTGACCGAAGAATGCCCGATTCCATTCCTATCAGGACGAGACACAGCGTATATTTGCACGAGTCCAATGACAAGGTACACATGCATATGCATACAAATAGGCATCATAATATTGCACATGAGGCAATGACAACATGCGTAATGGAACTGCTCAAATTAAATTCAAATGGCAAGTTTAATGAAACCAATAATCAAAGCGTTTTAATTAGTGGTTAGACTCTTATTTTTCAGTTTATTATGAATATGTTTCACCCAGTGCTTAAGCTAATGGCTGAAACGGCTGATATTTTAGTTCATCTAACTGCTATTTCTATTTCTTCTTCAAGTTTTACTACAAGCTTCTAACGTCTGCTTGTAATATCTGTATATATTTTTATTATTTATTTAATAATTTAAATACATTAAAAGCTTGACTATGATTTAAATAATTCATAAGTGTCATAATGAAACTGCTTAGGGGTGATTATTTACAAGCACTGTCAAATGCTGGTCTGGTTAAAATGAACACTGTACCTTTCTTTAAATTAATGTAAATTGCTCCCATCCTGATTTGGGATATGATGTTTACATGTGCTTATGTTTGACTGAAGTTAAAACAGAAATCCGTCAAGGACCGGCGAACTTTACCCCCGCACCGCAAAAGCACCCTCCGCTCCCCCCCTTATAGGCCACAAGTCAGTGTTGCCTCACCTCTATATCCCAGCAACCAATCACATCGTCTGAGATGATTGCATGCACCCTCTCACCCACTGCAGCTCATTTCACTATATACAGTGATTTCTTCACGAATACTGTACAATATGTGTTTGAACTTCATGAGAAATTGCACATGAATATATGTCACCCTGGACTACAAAACCAGCCATAAGAAACACGGGTATATTTGTAGCAACAGCCAAAAATACATTGTATGGGCAAAAATTATCAATTTTTCTTTTATGCCAAAAAATCAGTAGCATATTAAGTAAAGATCGTGTTCCATAAAGATATTTTGTAATTGTGGCATCCATAATTGTAATCGCGATTAGAAATTCCATTGATTGTGCAGCCATGTTTTGTTGTCCAGAGACACATATTATTCTTAAAGGAATTGTTCACGATTAAATTTCAACTGTCAATCATGTACACACGCTGATGTTGTTCACAACCTTTTGTCTTCGGTGGATGGTTTTGAGCAGAATATAGTTGAGCTGATGACAGCTGTATATGTATATTTTTGAATGAACTCTTTAATGATTTGAGAATTGTTTACACTTGTGTGATTAATCCCATTCTTTGATTAAATGATCAGTAAGTCCTGTCTAGTTTTAGAATGGGTGATTTTTACTTTAAGACTTCCGGCAAAGAATAGACTATCCTGTCTTCCCCTGAAATGGAGGTATATATTGTATATAATGTTGTCTGGATTAAATCTTGGCTGTTATTGATCCGAATTAAAGGGTACAGTGATTGATGACTATTGATAACTGTGGATTACTTTTCCTGATTATTACAGGTGTTGATAAAATTGTACATGAGTCATTTGGTTTGTTGTTTTCCTGTATAGGACACCAAAACTGGCTCACCTGACTCAGACTCCTCCTGTCCCTCCTCTCCTAAACCCCCTCACTCTGTTAGTATCAGCATCATCCCTCTCTTCTCCTTGCCCTGCCCTACTTTCACTCCTCTCTTACTGCTGAGCTATTATGTGTGCTTGCTTGTGGTGTGGGTTTTAGAATAAATCAATAGTCCACGAGGACTCTAAGCATTAAGGGTTTAAGGGTGTTGGATAGGCTCATTGTGAAGTGGAGTGCTTTAGTGGTTATGGATGGTTAAATCACTGGACGACCTCTAATGGATCAATGCATTTAGAATGCCACACCAATATGACAAAACTTTTTTTGTTTTAAAAGTGATTACATTAGCAAAGTATAAAAGAAAGTCAGTTTTGTGCAATGATACAGAATTAAATGGATGTGTGATCACAGGTGTCTGCAGATTTGCATGTGGTTTGAATGCAACTCATCCAATCAGATTTTAAAACGATCCATTTTATAAGGTTGATTTACTGGTTGCGTCTGTTGTGTTGCTTCTTTACTGAATACTGAAGAACGGAATGCAATATGGCATACTGCAAACAGGCCTAAAGCATCACTATGCTTATGTGTGGTAATTTCTCTCTTATGGTGGTTCAGCCTCTGTTGCGACTAGACAAAGTTAGGTTTCTTCTGACTCTGTTCTGAACTTGATTCTGTGGCCACTTTTATTGTAGTTTGTTCATTTAAGTTTGTCTTCTGTCTCTCTTCTCACATCTGTTTCTCTGTTCTAGCCGTCAGAGAAATGTGGCACTTTAAACATGACTAAAATCACTGAACATGGAAAGAAGGTCAGGTAAGTAAAAGCAAGCAGGGAGGGAATGATCCCATTCATTTGACAGATCAAACAAATGTTTAACTGTGCTGTGCTGATATTTTTTTTGTTTGTTTGCCTTTTGTCATGCCCACAGGAAGAACTGGACCTCCTATTGGACAGTTTTGCAGGGTTCTTCTCTACTATTTAATAAGGGCCAAGGAGGCGGGACTGGTTGGGTGAGCGACAGTTCAGTGCTGAGAGAAAATCATCAGTAGCTTATGTGATATGCTCAGTTTTATATGTCTGGTGTGTATGTTTTATGTGTTCATTCTTTTCTCAACAGTTTGGAAGAGACCAGAAGCTGGAGTTCAGTGTGGAACTCAAAGGAGGATCAGTGGACTGGGCAACTAAAGACAAATCCAGCAAGAAAAATGTTCTAGAGGTAAAAAGCTGGTTGGAAAGTGGTTCACCTAATTCTCTCACGGTTTGATTTGGTTGAAAGAGATATGAACGTTGAACTGTTATTAAGGTCATGCAGTGGATAATCCTGTCCTTTTTGCACAGAGCTTGGCCGATGCTGTGGTGAACAGCTTGATGTCTAAACCTGATTAATTGTGTGACAAATATTGTTGTTTAATTTTGTTGTTTTCATGTGTCTAGTTGAAGACTCGACACGGCATGGAGCTCCTCTTGCAGTCTGATCATGAGAGCCTCATGAATGAGTGGCACAAGGCTTTGACTGAAGCCATACACACATATGTAAGATCACGCTTCTATACGGCTTCACTTGCATTACCTCGGCCCTGTAATTATTCTGATTTCTTGTTTGTGCATTTTGTGTTGCAGGCTTGGGAGTCTGATGAGGCCATTGAGGAAGACATGCTGGAATCTCCTGACACTGAGAAACATGACAAAGAAAAAGAGCAAAGAAACTCCAAGAAGAGCAGAGGTGTGCATGTGTCTGTGTGAATGATTCTGTTGAACTGTTTCAGAACTTCGGCAGCTTTTTAGTGTATTGCTAAGCTAACAACACAGTTCTCTAATAAGAATAAAAATGCATGAGTCAATCAGCAGTGGGTGATTTATTTATAATAAAGCCCACTCACATCATTCAGCCAAGTGCACCTGGAGTAGTGTTGTTTAAATAGACTTCTCTTTCCATAATGCTTTTAGATATTAAGAAATCAGTAAGCATGGATAATGCAGAACAGAAGAAGAAGACCAAGCTGATGAAGCTCCTCACAGGCAGACCCACTTTACAGGCCGTCAAAGACAAGGGTTACATTAAAGGTACATGTACATATACACACAAAACGGAGTGAACAGAGTTATTGGACAAATTCAAAGACTGTTTTATTGTTTGTTTCTCTCTGTGTAGATCAGGTGTTTGGCTCCAGTTTGAGCAGTCTTTGTCAGAGAGAAAGTACCACCGTCCCTCTCTTTGTCTCGATGTGCATTGAGCAGGTGGAGAAGAACGGTACACTTCTCTTCATCCCATGTGCAGCTGAATATTGTCTACATCTAAATCTTAAATTTGCTTTTACCCCAGCTTTGAATGTTTATTCTTACTAAAACTTGAATTACAATTTTTTTTTTTTAACCCTCATCACTGGCTAAGTTTACATGCACATCAAATTCCATGTAAACATCTTAATATCTCTGTATACATGATTGTTGTAGTAGTCGATCTATTCATCTGCTTTCTTTCCCACTGTTATTTCCTGGATAATTTAGTGCTGTCATTGATTCTACAGTATGTTTAGTTATTATTAATTTCATTTTTTTTACTTTTTTCAAAATATTAATAAGGCCTTGAATATTTCTTACCTTCAAAAATGCCAGAAAACGTATCCACAAAATGGAAAAGATTGTGCAGTCAATAATAATAATAATGCACATTATTTTCCATTTTTAAAAAATGGTTTGTCATAGTTACCTAAAACTATAACAATTTAAATGGTCACTACTTAAAATGAAATAAACATTAACTGAAATAAAATATAAACAAATTATTAAACTTGTTTCATTTCTGCAGTTACCAAGCCAACTTTACTCAGTTTAACTTGAAGTAAAATAACTAAAACTAAATAAACATAAAAAATACAAATTTAACAAATAAAAATGACTTAAACTTTAAAATGAAAGTGAAAACAGTAAATATAGAAATATTTGAAATATAAAAAACTATAATGAATCAATTTAAGTAAAATGACTGCTTAATATCACAGTATTGATGTGCAAATAAACTGGATGAGTTGATACTCACTGCTGTGAACTGCATGCTAACATGCTTTCCAAAGGTTTGTAATGCTTGTCATTGTTTTTGTCTCTTTCTCACCTCTTCTAGGGTTAGGAGTGGATGGTTTGTACAGAGTCAGTGGAAATTTGGCCATTATACAAAAACTGAGATTTGCTGTTAATCATGGTACATCATGCTACCTTTTACACCCATACTGATTTATACTTAACCGATTACTCATATGTATGATAAAAAGAGATGATTATTTTCATCACTTTGATCTACATAAATACAGATGAAAAAGTGGATTTAGAGGACAGTAAATGGGAGGACATTCACGTGACCACTGGAGCCCTGAAGATGTTTTTCCGTGAGCTGCCAGAACCTCTATTCCCCTACGCTTTCTTCAACAACTTCATCTCCGCTATCAGTGAGTGGAGATCAGTATTTAACAATGGTGTTTAGAGGGAGATGCTCACACTCATCTAACACTGTCGTGTGTTTCTTTGTAGAAATGATGGATTATAGGCAGAAAGTTCAAGCATTTAAAGATCTGATGAAGCAACTGCCACGGCCAAACCACGACACCATACAGGCGCTCTTCAAGCACTTGAAGAAGTGAGTATAAAAGGAGAGAACAATGTACTGTAGAAGGCACATAAACATAAATGGAAATGATTAGTTTGCACACAACACTCTCTCTCTCTCTCTGTAGAGTAATCCAACATGTCGACGAAAACAGGATGACCACGCAGAGTGTAGCTATCGTGTTCGGCCCAACGCTTCTACGCCCAGAGGTAGAGACGGCAAATATGGCCGTGCACATGGTCTATCAGAATCAGATCGTTGAGCTTATTCTTATGGAATATGAGACCATATTCGGCAGGTAGGTCAACCCTTTGACCAAACCCAACGGGACACAGTTACTACTGAAGACCGACAGCCCATTGGCTGCCAGACTGAACACTGAACGTAATGTTTGGTACATTTACGTGAGAGGAATATCTGTATTAGGAAAAAACAGCATTCTGGGTTCAACATCAACAGTCAAATCCTTCCTCATATCTTTATTGGACTAAATTATAGTCTTTTTTTTCTTGGCTGGCTGTTGTATTATTTTTATATACCAAAATTCATTGGACCATGTCACTTTTGGACCATCTTTGGATTCATTTGGAGCAACAAGGGCTTGAAATATGAATGTTTTCTGTCTGACTGAAAACAGTGTTGCATATTGGAGAAATCTGATGCTTCATTTTAGATTTCCGTTCATTACTCAGTACTACATTTTGCATCACGTCTTTCAATGGTAATACTGTAATGGTTTGGAACAACATCAACTGATTGACTGAGATGTAAGACATGGATTTTATTCTATCCTAACAATTCATTTTCATGGGAATGGATTGTACCCCTTGAGATGACCGCTGCTGCGAAACACTGGAGTTTTTATGTAGACTCTCAAGATTTGGATACACAATCTTTTGTTTGAGTCTTTGCTTCAATTTCCTGATCATTGATCCAACATCAAAGGATTTATAAAAAGTTCTGAGCTATGAAAATATAAGTCAAGTATATTTCAGGCTTTGTGAGTGCATATGTTCCCTTTCGGTTCTTAGAGAGACACTGAAATGAAATGTGTGCAGGACACTTTTTACCCCATGATGATGTTCGACTCTCCACTGTTCCTGACCAGACCCCAGTCGTGCATTGAAAACTCCCACAGCCTATTTAATAAATGAGTACTGTACACTGTAGACAAAATAACATGTGAAGATCTTGTATTAGAAAGAGAGGAGAAATTGTGAGTGGATAAAACTTGATCGCTCTTTCTAAAGATGTCTGATGGACATACTGTGTTTGTGTGTAAAAAGAGCCACAATTGTATTAATACAGAGACAAGTTTATTAAAAGGTTGTAAAGAGAATTAATTCAGATATGGTTATTTTGCAATTGCCTATAGAATGTAATTCGTTAAATGTTCTGCTGTACATTGCAGAGCGTTGTCTTGATCAAAATAAAATTGTCAAGGCAAATTGGTCACCTTATTGAGTTGTTACTCCCCTCCACCAGGAGGCAGCAAATATCTCAATAACACTGTTTTTTTTTTATGTGCTGCTCTTAAACTTCTCACGTATAATTTACCTACTGGTATACAAACCAACTTTAATGTATTTAATAATATATGGATTTCATCAAAACACAGCCACTTTATAAAGGAATGTTCAAATTTACAGGCTTTTACTGTAAATGCTTTTTTTGGTTTGCTTTTTTTAGGGAATCTAAACTATTGGACATGGAATATTCCCTTAATGCTGTTGATATAGCATGACACTTTATATTTTTATAGATGAAGATGCAGACTGACCCCATTAGGAAGAAATTTTGAATTAGTCTGACGCATTTTGTTCACTGATTTCTTGTTCTAATAATCTCTTATTTCACTCTTAAATGGAAATTGCAAACTATTTCCTTTCCATTCCAATCGATCCGTTTTCTTGCAAGTCTTTGCAATAGTAGAGTTTGTTCTAATCCAGTGTTTTGCTATGATTTTTAGATACTAAACCTCAAATAGTGGATGCTGTCACTTAACAGTGCTGAACATGTACTCTGTTTGCTTTTTATGGTTTACATATTACAAGCATTAGGTCAGAGTTTTAAATGAAGCACTAAACATCTTGGATACCCACTGTTGTGCGGAAATTATTCACAAAATTTGTTAGAGAATGAATGAGAAATTTAGAAATGACCTGGTGCTTCACTTCATTTTATTTTATGGGGTGGCATCAAAAAAAGGAAACAAAAGAAGAAAAAATCCTATTTATCACCTCATGGAAAATGTGACATTTACACACACACAATGCAAAGTTGGCACAAATAAAAAACAACAACTTTTGGTTTTAAAATGGCTATTTCAACACCAGTACAACAACATGGATCCATGCTCTTTATCACAGGTTTAAGGGTCATTTACAATTACTGTGAAGCTGTTGGAAAACTGAAGCAATGGGTGCAAATATCTGCCTGATTGACTTTCTGTGGTAGAGTTAAAAAATGTTAACACTAATACTGTTAAGTTCGGCTTTATATACTGTATATCAGGGTTTAACTTCCATCGTGGCACTGAGATTAATTGTAAAATACATTGTGTTAAACTACAGTGTTGTGTATGTATTACACACGCAATAAATAAAGGAATACAAAAATAATACGTATATAAAAAGGTTCTACAAATGAAACATTTGTCGATGACAATAATACTGATGGTATTACACAATATACACATGCATAAACACAAAAAGGAATAAACATTTCGAAATACATTGAAATTAATAATACTATAAGGTCTGCTCAGACACAATCAACTTAAACATTTTTAATCCTATGCGCCTCTTTCAAAGTGCTGCTTTCTCTGTGCACTTCACAGTCATATTACATTTGCTTTCTGCATGACTTCGGGATGCTAGGTTTTGTTTCCTCTATTGGGCTGTGCATGGTGGAAGTCTAAAGAGAACATCTGCTGATGATTATAGGTTGTGCTCTCCAATACAATCCTATGATTCATACATTTCTTTCAAGTATATTTCTTTTATAATTGTTCAGCAAATAATCCTTAACCTGCTTCTAATTGGTTTGTATTCATTACTACTTGGTTTGTCTAGTTGTTTAAGGTTATTCTACATATGTTTGGCTACATATGTTGTATTTTCTTTTTTCAGGCAATACCAAAGTGGGCTAAGAGAGAGAAAAAACTTTTCTAAACACTGAAAACCAGCATGAGCTATAACAGCTTGACAAGTGTGCCATTTGATTGACTGAGGGCAGTGTTACAAACTTAAATATTTCTGTAAAACTGTCATATCTTTAGTTGACTGAAGTCTAGATTGTCCGGTGTGACTGTGGAGAACTGTTAATGTTTGTGAATGGCACTTACAGCTTGGCGGTCTTGCATAAGGCTGTGGGTGTGCAGAGCATCTCCTATGAACACAGACTGACACATTACAACATAAAGCCATGTGAAGATGAATGAATCAACAGGTCAAACTGCCTTTGAGGTTGACACTTTTTTCTTTTTTTCCTGAAGTTTTTTGTTTTCATATGGTGTCATGATCGTAAAAAGTATGTTTTAAAAACTTTCCTTTTTTCTTTTTTTTTTACAGTTACAAATATTTTGGAGTGCTTATTACAAAACATCTTTTTTTAAATCGAATTCAAATCTGATTTGAATAATTATTCAGTTGAGTATTTCATTACAAGTGACCAGTTTTAAAATACAAATAAACATTCCTATGAATATTTCCATAATAAAATGTTCTTATTTTTTTTTTGTAAATGAGCTATTAATAGTGAAGTGCAATTTAATTTCCTTCATTAGGCAGATAAACAATCAGATGGGAAAACGAGGCAATGCAAACAACGGCTTGCCTGATTAACATGACAAAAATACTCAATGGTATCTTAAACTTGAGGCATTAAGTATCTGTGGTTAATTACACAAAGAAATGTCCAGGTCATATTTCAGCCCCCAAAAAATCAAGATAAAAATTATATTTTGCATCAAGAAAATAGCCAAATATAAAATACGTGCATTTTTCATTGGATTTGGACAATTAAGCATATTAATCAGTTTCCATTACTGTGATGTTATTAAAAATACTGTAATCCAGTAATGAAAACCATTCTGTCCGGACACAAAAAGTTGCTTATTTTTTTCAGCATGAATTAAACTTTATGGCATAAATTAAAATCAATGTTTATTTACAACTGTTTTAAAGTATTTAAAAATGTATGTGATGGTCTTAAAAATAGCCTTCATTGTCTTCATGCAAAATATAATTTTTTCTTTTTTTTCTTTTGATTTTTCAAGTGAAATATGACCCTTCTTGACAGTTTTCATGAGAATCCCCCCCCCATAAGTAAACCAGTTATACCTGCAGTGCAGAATTTAGTTTTGTTTCTCAAAACTTGAAAATACTGATTTTCGTAAACTTCATTGGCAAATATAAAAGTATAGAAATCTGACTGTACAGAGCAACAAAAACACGTGAATACTGATAAATCGAGATACCGGGGGCGGTTCAGTAACGGAACGAAGCCAAACAACTGAAACTTTAAAGTCCTGCGAAGTCTAGTTGAGTTGGAGTGTCTGTTTCTCCTTCTTAAAAAAACAAGGAAATATTGTTTTGTAAATCAGGCACACCTGGGTTTTATACAGGGTAAAGAACTGAGACAGTTTCCGTTGCAACCGACGACTGTACGTTTACGATGACAAGCTCATCGCCTCTTTCATTAGTCTCACATGAGTGACTGTAAAAAGAGCGTTCATCCTTCAGTCCTCGGTTGCCATCTCTGTGTTTTCTTCATTATTTGTGAGAACTGTGTCCTCCTCCTTTGACTCCTCTGTCTCCATAACATCTTCCGCTTCCACAGTTTCCTCCTCCAAAGTGTCAGCATCTCCGATCTCCAATTCCATCACCATTCCTCCTTCCTCAGTCTCTTGCTCCTCACGACCTCGGTCCTGCTCTTCCTCTCCGCCACTCTCCTCCTCATCTTCGTAATCCTCTCCCACTCGCACCACTCTGATATCGCTCATGTCCAGAGCGGTCAAATCCTCTTCCTCCTCTCCGTCGCTCTCTCTCTCGTCCGAGTCGAGTTGAGAGGGAGGAGTGGAGGTGCTGACCTGCTCCGGCAGCTCATGAGTGTCTCTCTTGCAGTAGGAGTATCTGTGGTTCATGTGCTGAGAATAAGAGCCCGAGTGAGAGAAGCGCTTCCCGCACTTGTCACACTGGTAGGGCTTCTCTCCGGAGTGTAGTCGGGTGTGCTCGATCAGGTGGTGCTTGTGTTTGAAAGCTTTGTTACAGATGCCGCACTCGTGAGGTCTCTTACCTGGAATGATGATGATGATGCAATATGATGAGGTTAGCATATTACCAGGTAAAGTAGCAGGCAAATGTATTGGGACACTTTAAAAATGTATGAATGTCACCGCATTAGATCAGGGGTTTCAAATGTTATAAGCTGAGATATAATATCATATATACTACTATAGTAATACAACTTAATTGTAAAATAAATGGAAATGGAAAGGAGTAGTTATATTTTACTGTGGAGTTGGAAAAATTACAATTCTTTTGTCTTAATTTCTCAGTAACGAGTTACTAGCGGTTATTAGCGGAAATCTAATTTGTATATTCATGAATTATATCTATATATTTTATTATTCTTTCAAAGATAACATTTATCAAAAAAAGTTATGAAGTGTAATTACATTTTATGTTTTACTTGTTCACAGACTCCTGGTTGAAAACCCTGGCAAATATCTTACTTATCTTACTAAATGTTATATGTAACCAGGAGGTGGCGCTATTTCACCATATGTTTCATGTTTTTCTTCCTACCTTAATTGCAAACAGGTGTTGCTTGTTATAGTGATACTGGTATGACATGAACAGGATGCAAGCTTCTACAGACTCTCTACTCCCAACTCCAAACCATGCTACATAGAACGTGTTACTGAGAATGCCTGAAATATGTTGATTTTGGAGAGCTTTGTATGGAGCTTATGATTGTTTCTCTGTTTCTTTGTGTTTGGACAGAGTAAGGCAAAATCAAGATTTTGTCTGCTTTTTTTTTCTTTTCTTTTTTTTTTTCTTAAGGAAAAACTAACTGTTAGATTTGTTTTGAGGTTATCTGAGGTCCCTCTCCTTTTTTATTTATTATATTTATTTTCATCTTATTTAGTTTTTGTTTTATAATAATATTAATAATAATATTGTTAATTATATTGATTTATTTTTTGTTATTTGAGGACCTGTCCCTCTCCTGATGAATTAAATGACTCCCCTGGTTTATCTTAAACTTTATTTTACTTTATCATTATTTTTACATTTACCTATATATATATATATATATTAGTGCTGTCAAAATTAGCGCGTTAACGCATTCGATTAATTTGAAATATTTAACGCGTTAAAAAAAAATAACGCAATTAACGCGGTTGCAGTTTTTTTATTTCCAGTTGTGGCCTATGTGTGTTCAACGTGCAAAGAAATATGGATAAGACCAAGGAAGGACTTTTAGACGGAAAGTTTCAGTATAAAACTCTGCCGGATTACTCTTCAGTCTGCCACAAAAAACATTACTGTTCATTCAGTCTGCCACAAGAAACAGCAACATTAAAATCATGAACTCAAATGTCATTGTTTAAAAAAAAAAAAAAAACAATGACTGTAACAGTGCGTAAATCAGACCTTTCTGTAACGCTAACGTAAATAAGGGTTAAACGAAAATAACGAAATAATTGTGTAGCGGAGTATTTTTTGTACACAGTGCCGCGAACTGTCAATCACTCCTGTACGCGTGCATCACTGTCCTCCTCAGCTGCAGCAACTTGCGCTCTCTCTCTTCATCAAGCTTTAAAACAAAAAGGGGACAAAAAGATCATATTGTCTTTGTGCATAGGCTATAGATTAATTAGATAAATGAATATCTAAATTTGTGCCTTGCCGTCTACGGTATTTTTTTAGAACTTAGAAAAAAGATGCTGCAGCCAATGAACAGCCAGCGGGGGCTGCATGACGACTCAACCTCCGCAGACATTGTGAAGGGCGCTCTGAAAATCGGCAGTGCAGGTAAAAGATTAAAACCTCTATTAAAACAGATGTCCAAATGAGCGTACCGGTACGCTACAAGCACGTTCTGGGCGCACGGAGAGGTGGCGGTACGCTCAAGAGCTATATTTGGAAGTGGCGGTACTGAGTACTGGTGCATACTGGCCCACTTAAAGCACTGGCAATGACTATACTTTGGAATTTTTTTTGCAGTCCACTTAGAATTCAACATGGAAATCATTTTTGTTTTTTATTGGCATTGATTGTTTTGAAATTCAAATGGTACTTACATGCCTGTGTTTTTATTTCTGTAATAAATATGGCTTTCAAGCCAACAGTTAATTTGGAGGATATTGATGGTTTATTGCAGGTATGTTGTTTACATGAGAAAATCTGTGTTACAAGTTAAACAAAAATTCCAATAAACAATCATATTTTGAATTTAAATAGTTTCTTTGTCTTGAGTTTACATTAAATATTTACATTTTACATTTACATATCCAAAAAGTTTCAGTCTTTTAATTGCGATTAATCGCGATTAATCGCGATTAATTTTAAAAAATTGTGCGATTAATTAGTTAATTTTTTTTAATCGATTGACAGCACTAATATATATATATATATATATATATATATATATATATATATATATATATATATATATATATATATATATATATATATATATATATATATCAGCATGTGTTTTATTTGGAAATCACTCCCAACACTTTAACTTTGCAGGCACCACCAGATGAGGTACAGGTATATTTATCTGACATGACTACATTTTTAAGTGTCCAATTTAGGTAAATCGTGTCATTTTTCCGTACCTGTGTGTTCATACTTGTGTCGCAGCAGTGAGCTGCTCTTCTGGAAGATTTTGTCACACAGATCGCAGGCGTACAGGCCACCGACAGTCTTCCTTTTCTTCTTCATTAGAGATGACTCTTCATCATTCTGGTCCTCTGACACACAGTCTGAAGCCGCGTCCGCCACCTTCTGAGGGAAAGACAGACGAGAGCGAATGAGTCCGGAATGATGTCATCATGAAAGGTATGTGCAGAACCTAAAGTTTGTGTGTATTTGTTGTGCTTACCGGACAGTTGTTGAGTATCACCTTCCCATTCGTGTCTGTCAAAGATTTGTCGGGTGTTGTGACGCTGGGGTTGGTGGTGTAGGTGTAGGTGAGCTGGGGGATGAGAATGGTTCGTTTGTTACCGGATATTGCTGTGCTGATGCACGGAATACCACCTGGCTCTGCGATAGCAACCAGGGTTGGCAGTGACGCGGTCACAATGTTTAATGGACCCGTGCCAGCCTGCGTCACATAGATGGTGTTCCCTGGCAACAGTTGCTTCTTAAGGCAGGTGAGGTTGAGCGGTTCCTTTTGGGTGGAGACCGGCAGCTTAGTGGTGGTGCTGTCTTGAGCGGAGCTGGACTTAGGGAGCGAGAGATCCAGAGGCTCACACTGCAGCTCCTCCTCTACGTCTTCTGTCTTGACAATGATGAGATCATTGGTGGAGACACCGGCTGGAGGGGAGGCGGGTGAAGTGGCGCTTTCACTTTGGGTGTCTGCTGAGGTGTCATCAGGGGGTTGTGTGGGAGTGCAGGGGGCTTGGGTGGAGCTCGTTCCTTCAGGTGCAGCAGGTGGTGTAGTTTTCTTGGTCAGAAAAAGCAAAACATTCATATGTTTAGGTAATACACATTCATTTTCAAAAACATCATTAATGACAACATTAAGAAAATGTCTTGGGCTTGACAAGATTATTACATAATTACTTTTGATTATTTAATCTAATGATCTGTGATGTTAACATGCGCTTTACAAAAACAATATTTGTAATCCAATTGCATTTTGCCATCCAAATGTTTTTAGAAGCAAATATTTGAATGTAAAACATGAAAAACAATTATTATTAACTTCTTATGTTAACTTTTGTATTGTTACATTATATTTCATTGAATAAAGTTGTTTATTAATAAGAAATATTGATATTTCTTAAATTTACCAGTAAAAAGTCAGATTGTGAAATATTATTACAATTTTAAATATTTTAATTAGTTTCTATTTATGTTTACAAATTTGGTTGTTATCAACATTGAAAACATTATTGCTTAATATTTTTGTGGAAACATGAAAAGCAGTAACACTTATTTGAAATATATAATTTTTTATAATAATAAAGTCTTTTCTGCTGCTTTTAATAAATTCAACATGTCTTTGTTAAATAAAAAAAAAATTTTTATGGTTGTATATGCACCGTGTGTATATATACAGTATATATTTTTATTTGTAAATTTAATTTAGCTTTTCAAAATCTGTCATAATGTTTCAGAGCTTTAAAGAAAGACTCAACAGCTTCCTAAAATCCTAACATTTTATCATGAATCCACGTTAAGATAAAAATGAATTACTTTTCTTAGGTGCATCTGTGTTAAGCATTTGCTTAATTATGCAATGATTAGTATTAATTGTCAGAAAAGACAAAATTCAGAATTGTGACAGCCCTATTTTACCATTATATAAAATGTTCTGTACTTACCTCTTGATTGTTTTTCAGGTTGCCTGCAGTCTTGAGCAATATCTTCTTGGAGCGCATCTTCTGGTACCACTTGCTGACCGCCTCGAGAGGTAACTTGACTGTCTTGGCCACCTGAGACAGCTGCTCCTCGCTAGGATCTTGGTTCTGACTGTAGGCCTTCAGAAGAGGAAGGAGGCGTTCCGCTGCTCCGCTCTTATCCTTATCCAGTAGAGAGGTGAGAGATATAGTTGTGGGCGACCCTTTGGCGTCACTGTCTTCACAGTCTGAAGGCTTACGTTTACTCGAGGAGCTGTCGCAAAGCAGACACGCCGCGTAGTTATGGAAGTTATCTCCACAGGTGACGCCGCTGTGAGCCGTTCCGGAGTGTGCCACTGCCTCAGTTGTCCTCGTTGTTTGTTTCCCTCCTTTATTTTCATCTGTTTGCATCTCGTTCTCATCTTCACTCTGTATTTCGGCCTTGATCTCGGCCGGAGAGGCCGGTTCGGTTTTGATTATGATTTTTGGTGGTGCGGTCAGGTTTTGTTTTTCACATCTATCCATCGAATCTGTATTTTCAGTTGTCTCCTTCTCTGCTGTTGGAGTGTTTGTAGTCTTCTCTGGAGTTGATTTAGTCTCAGTGCTCTGCATGTTGGAACTAGCGACAGGTATCTGTCGAACAACGAGGCTCTGTGTCCCATCAGCCCTTCTCACCAGCAGTAAAGTTTGCTGGGTGAGCTTTGGTTGTGCGGCCCGAGCTTGAACCAACCTGGCGGCCTGCGCAGGCGTTATCTTGATGATAGACGGCGTTTTGCTGAAGTTTCCGGTTTGGACTGGTTTAATGATGTTTACCTGTGTAGGTTTAGGTGTCCCTGATGTTTGTGTTTCAGTCGAGTTGGACTGTACCGACTGAAGCTGCACCACGTTTGGCTGTGCAACATTGGTCGATTTTGCCTGTGTTGTACTGGTTTGTGTCACTGTGGGCTGCGTTGTGTTCACTTTTACTGCTTTGAGTTGTGAGTCCAGCTGGGGGTTGTAATTGATGATAATTTTGGCATTTCCGTCTTGTCCCACAACTGGCAAAGAGATGGCGGAGATCACCTGCGGCTGCGTTTGCTGCGGCTGCTGCTGCACCATGATGGCTTGCGGCTGCGCTGACACTTGACCTACGATTTTAGCACTCGTTCCATTTCCATTGGTGCTAGTCAACACCTGTCTGATGACATTACCATCCATCGCTGCGTTCAGCGCATTTTGTAAGTCACTTAAGTTAATACTGATTGGCTGGACAAGCCCGACAGTGGGCAGGACCAACGTCTGGATGATGCCTGGTGGAGCCGGGACTCCATTGGTAGTGGTGGAGGCTATTGTGGGTGTTGCTGGTGCAGGTTTGGGTGGCTGTTCGATAGGCTCCTGTTTGATCTGTTTCAGGGGGAGTTGCTCTTGCAGAGGTTTGTTGGTAATGTCCACCTTCTCCCTCAGAAGGATATGTGTAGGGTGAGAAACGGTAAGAGCCGTTTTCACTCCAGGTGTGCGAGGCAGGCCGTTGACCGCAGGGGTCACGCTCGCACACTTCTTACTGCTAATGTGAGAGCTGTAGGACCCCGAGTGTGAGAAACGCTTCCGACAGTTAGAGCACTCATACGGCTTCTCACCTGGATAAACACAGAGAGAAAGAAGCTTATGACTTCTAAGTATATGTAGTTGAACATGTTGGGGTCAGTAGGGTTTTGAAAGAAATTAATGCTTTTATTCAGCTAGGTTGCATTAAATGAATGTATCTCAGTTCCCACAAAAACTTTTAAGTAGCTTTACACTGATTTTCAACACTGATGATAATAAGAAATGTTTCTTGAGCACCAAATTAGCATATTAGAATAAATTCTGTAGGATCATGTGATACTGAAAACTGGAGTAATGGCTCATGAAAATTCATCTTTGACATCACAGGAATAAAATCTATATTAAAATATTTTAAAATGGAAAACATATATTAAATTGAACAAATATTTAACACTTTTAATAGTTTTTACTTTATTTTTGATCAAATAAAAGCAGACTTTTGAGCTTTAGAGATGCTTAAAAAAATAAAAAAATCACAAACGTCAAACTTTTATACACTAGTGTATACATTTATAAAATGCTCAGTGCTAACAAATAGTTCAAATATCAATTTCTATTTATTTTTTTATTTAAAGCAGCTTAATGGGAGATGTTTTATACTGTTCAAACTTGCATAGTAAAACATTGTAAATAACATATTCTTAATATAATAATTTTACATAGTCCACATTTGTACATTTGTAAAAATGAAAGGTTATTATAGAAGCTTGTTAAGGAAATTGTATAGCTCACAATTGCAAATGTATCTCACAATTTAACTTATATATATATATATATATTTACCTCTTATTTTTATGTGTTCCCATTTTTTTATTTATTTTTTTATTATTTTTTCAAAGCATACTGAAAAAAGAAAATATTACTCAAACATTTGTATTTGCAATTTTCTGGTGTTTCCCTCAGACAGCGTGAATATGTATAAGTATCATTTAGTTCATAACTGGTGGTGTGTTGCTTAACAAATCTTGCTAACCCGCGTGATGCAGGATTTTATAATCTAGGGTTACATGCAATGCTAAAAATAAAAAAATGAACAAGGTTAAAAGTGGAAAGGGAAAATGTAAAGTTGTTCCAAACCTGTCTCAGATTATTTCTTCTGCTGAACACAAAAGAAGATATTAAGAAGGTTGTTGGTAACTAAACAGTTGTTGGTCCCCCCTGACTTCCATTGTATAGAAAAATACAATGAAAGTCAATGGAGACAAACATCTTTCCAAATTTCATCTTTGTTTTCAGTTGATGAAAGCCATTCAGACAGGTTAGTAACAACTTGAGAGTAACACAATTTTTATTTTGAGTTTACAAAAGTGTTAACAAGAGTAAAATGATATTTCCTGTATTTAACTGACCGCTGTGTATGCGTAGGTGCTCCTTCAGGTGATGTTTGTATTTGAAGGCCTTGGAGCATTCTGTACACTTGAACTTCCTGTTTCCGCCTGACTGAGAAATAGTCCGCTGAAAAGAGACAGACAGGAAAAGGCTGTTTGAAAGCGTTTTTGAGTCAACACGCGACTGTGAACAAAAGCTCTGTGTGATTTCCTCCACAGAGGTGTGAACATTGTGAAGGTGCGAGAGCAGCGCCGTACCTGCTCCCGGATGTGTCTGTGTGAGGTCATGTGACGGACGAGCTGCGTGCGGTAGGTGAAGGTGTAGCTACAGAGGGAGCAGCAGTAGTTGTCCTCGTTCTTTTCATGGCGCAGTTTAATGTGGTCCTTCAGCGACGTGTGACGCTTGTAACCGCGGGAACAGTGCGGACAGGTGTGCAGCTGCGAGAATGTGTCAGGAGTACCTGAGAGACAGATGCACCATTAAATACACTGTAGCCAAAAAAAAAGCAACTGAAGGACAGACAAAAACTTGGTGGCTACCGTTCTCATCGTGAACCCCTCGCTCTGGCGTTCTCGGATGTTCCTCTGGGCCGTCTGAGTAAATATGCTCGGTTTCCGTCTGCTTTTCCTCACCGGCCACTTCATCGTCAGCACCATCTTCCTCATCAGTGACACACTCCTCTTTCAAACACACACAGGCAAATTACAACAGGCTGATTTTCTCAGCATGAAATACAGGTGTTGGTCAAAATAATGTGAACACCTGGGAAATAAGCAATAGTACTTTATTAAGGTGTTTACCACCATTTGTCTTTAATACAGCTTCCAACTCTCTTAGAATAGATTCATACAATGAGTGAATGGCCTGCAGTGGAAAGTCATGTACAGAACATCTGCCAGTTGCTTTAGAGATGTTGAAGGAGGCAATCTACTTCACACTTTTTTTTTCTCCAAATCTGCCCACAGTGGTGATATAATATTCAAGTCAGGTAACTTGTTTGGTTTGGGAAGAAGCTGAAGTCAGAGAGTACAGACAACTAAAAAATTGATTAAAGATCATCACAACATTTTTTTGCTGTTGCCTATCCAAGCCCTTTTCCTTTTGGGTTGAAACATATACATAATGATATACAAAAAACAACCTGACTGCATCTTTGTTTAGTGAAACAATGTGAAACACGCATTGGGTTTAATCGAAACGGATTAACCTACACACAGACACTGCATTTTTGGGTTGGATGGTAATGTAGCAGTCTTATGA
Source organism: Carassius gibelio (assembly GCF_023724105.1). Lineage (NCBI taxonomy): Eukaryota > Metazoa > Chordata > Actinopteri > Cypriniformes > Cyprinidae > Carassius > Carassius gibelio. Next base: position 25,788,903 of record NC_068397.1, read on the forward strand.
AAGTACAGTGTAATTATATTTGACTGGGAAGTGTGCCAGTATGGCCCACAAGGACCAGGTGACGCATAACGAATGAATAACGACCTGAGAGAGGAATGAGCTCACATGCACCTGATCCAGCCATCCTACGCTAACAGACTCTCACAGACATGTCAGTTCAATTATTTTTCCCTGTACTAAAGTGATTCCAATCTCTTAGACTTTCCATGACAAGCAGGCCTAAGTAGAGTAATAAACCAAGCCTTCCCTAGTTCTCAGCAGCTCGAGTGAAACTGAAAACTTGTGTTACGTCTAAAACTCCCTGTTGTTTTCTGCTCTGTGTCTGAATGCCCTGTCTGAAGCTGGAATATAGTGCATGCGCATGCTGACTTTGTAAATAGTTACAGAGGAAAAACTGGGCATCATACACTAAAAGACTGAGGAACAAACACTAGACTTTCAAGTTATTCCAGGCACAACAAACTCAAGCAGAAACATGCACTTCATTTCTGTGAAGTGAAAACAATATGTGTTCTAAAATCAGCTCAAAACATCAAACGCATTTCATATCTTCTGACTGGATGAAAAATTCTGAAGCTAAAAAATCTCAATGGCCATCATACACTACGCATTTTTGTGAAATCTGTCAACTTGGATTGCCCAAATCTGTTGTTTCTAGCACTGACCCCAACCCCCCCCCCCCCCAGACTGCATATTGGGGCAAAAATGTGTGCAAAACTTTAATTAAGTGTATTCCAGCCACTGGCAAAGCCTAAGAAATCAATGAAAAATAATAATAAAAAATCCTTAAGAGTGGCTATGTTTCACTAAACTGACCTTTGACCCTTATTTCTTGTATTAAAGCATCTGGCCCCAGGCTGCCATCTGTTAAAAAAAAAAAATACCTCAATGTTTTGATAAAATCAATATATTATTAAAATAGGATTCATGAAATTTGTTTAAATTTTGCTCCAACTGTTGTTTAATCATTGTTAGTGGGAATAAGAATCAGTTCAAGGGATGAAACCCAAGAAAAGAAAAAAAAATGCAGAGCATAACAAACTGTTAATCTTTTTCAATTGTTTCAGAGTATTTTTAACACTAGTAACCAGTTGGCATTACTAGTTTGTTCTGATCATGAAACCAAAGAATTGTTTTTACAATAAACTTTCAGAAACGTCTCAATCCCGCAGTGAGGGGAACAGTTCACCTATCTAGTGATGAGTGCAGCAGCGGTATCAGACTCTACACCACAGAAGCCACGCTGTGATAAGATGCTGTATATCAAACATTAGTCACTCTTATTCTTGCCACTTTCTCTCTTATTGTTTTACTCACCGTCCTGTGTGCATGTGTCAGAGAGCTGCCGTGCTGCTTTGAGCTGAAATACTGAGGACTTTTGGTCCGGATTGTCAGCAATACTGTCCTCCTCTACAATGTGCAGTTTGTCTTCATCGTCTGAATCTGAGGTCGCCTCCGGCACACTGCTCAAACTCCTCACTACATGAAAAAGAGCGAATGACCTTATTAGTTAAGGATCACAGATGTTCCCGAATCCCCAATGAACAAAGATATCCCTACTCTTTTTGCACTAATGGCCATGTTTGATGCTGTTTAATCACATGTGCATGTGTTTGCAAACAGGACACTTGTTTGTTCTGCTCAAGCGATGATGTGTCTAATCAGTAACAGCTGTGATTTTTGGCATAACAGAGGGTTAAAACATGTAAACACGCATGCACAATCGCATACAGAAATATATGAAAATGCATACAATACAAGGTATAATCTGTGCCCTGAAGACAGGAAGTGAAATTCGGTTCATTTTAGATCAGTTTCCTGCAGCCTAGAAAAGCTTTCACCTGCTGTATGACATCATCAGAAACACAATAGTAAATGGAAAGACAATATAAAAATGTTTTCAAAAGTACGTCACAGACCTGGATTATTTATCTATATCTAAGAACACTGGTATTTAAAATGCCTTTCAATTGTGCACAAGAATATGAGCTACTGGAAAACTCATTTCTGATATGATTGTGTTTGTGCTTGTGCACAAGGCAGGATATGAAGAATACTTCCACATGTGCACAGATTTCAACATGTTTGGTTTCTATGGAGCTCATCCAGTTTCTTCTGCTGGCAGAATTAGAGGATGTCAACAGGAAGTGATGTAGAAGTGATCAGATTATGCAAAAAACTGTTCCTGTTTAAGGTTTCTGTTCCTTGAAACTGCCTACACAAAATAATGTCACATACCTGTGCATGCCCGAACTAAAAATTATTAAATTCTGCCAGACAGATGGAAAAATCGTTCAAAAACCTTCTAAGTTCTCACAGCTGATTCAGATCACAGCTGAATATCTGGCCCATTCAGTAGACAGCTGAAATCACAGCTTTTCGCTATTTAGCAGGTGCACAATAATCAGAGATGATAAAAATGCATTTAAATGTGATCTAATTTAATTTCATTCATTGTTCCAGTCACATTGAAGAGCTTTTGTCTCTGAAAAAATAATGAAGACTGATGCTTCCTAGACGACTTGAAGTTTCAAGGTCAAGAAAACAGGTAAATTTCATAGTTTCACAAAGTACTTAATTCACAGAAATATTGTCCACTCCATTACTGCTAAATTTCTGTCTGTTCTTCACACAATGCTACTGTATCAGAATTGCATGAGTTATACATTGCATTTTGTGTCTCTTTTGGAGCCTGACTTTTTCTGGACTCCTTTATACTTCCACAGTCTGACTGTTTGGAAACAAGCAGCGTAAACATTCTTCAAAACATCTCCTAATGTGTTCCACAGAATGGAAGTCATACAGGATTTGTAATGACATGAGGGTGAGTAAATGATAAACAAGAAGTTATTATTTTTGGGTGCACTGTAAAGGACACACACACTTGTGCAGTCTTTTTGGGTGTGTTTATAGTGCAGCAACAGTGCTGGCAGGTAGAACCGTTTGAGTGTGAACCCAATCAACACAATCAGGTCACCATGGCAACCTCAATTTCATGTGACATTTCCTGGGATGAGGTGATTTGGCTTGTTATAGAGTGCACCTGCCACCATATGCACACATACGCACACAAACTCTGAATTCATGCAGGAGAATACGGTTTCAAATAGGAACACCTGCTATTCTGAAGGATAAGCAACTGAAAACACAAATAAACAACTTAGCGCACAGTTTGCATTGAAGAGTATGCAGACTTTCTTTGTCATCACAAATATATATTTTTAATGTTATTTCAAATTGCAATGATATTTTACAATATTATTGTTTACTGTATTTTTGATCAGATAAATGCAACATTGTTGTGCATATTTCTTTAAAATTTGAACAGTATGTTTTCAACTGATACCAGATAATCAGTTTTTTTTTGTTTGTTTATACAAGCATATGTATGTGTTTATACATGGTTGAGTGCATATTCATACCCAGTTTATAAACTCCTTTCAGAATTTATATAAATATATATACAAGATAAAACACTTTTTTTTTCCAGTTTAGTACAGAAATTTAGTATCTTTCACAAGCTACATAAAATATTGTGTATATATCTGTCCCAAACAACAGATAATTAAAGAAGCTACTATTACTCCTATAACGATATCTGTCAATTGTTCTATGGAATAAATATAAATATCTATGATGTGAAATGGCTTTCTCTTTTTTTTAAGAGTAAATTCAATCGCCAAATAAAATGTGAAATATAAAAATCTTGCAATTCATGCTCAACTGAATAAATATATTTTAATGTTCGTGTTTGTGTACAGTCGAGAAAAGAGAAGGAAAGATGACAATAACTATCTCTATGGCATGAAATGTGTGTGTGTTAGGACATAATCAATTTAGAGTAACTTGGGAGCAGTGGTCACCAGCTCTTTTGGTTAATAAGAGTCCATATGCACACTATATGAGCCACGTGAGACCAATTAAACACACTGTACCGTCTACCGGTGTGTTTTCTTTCTCTCATCATCCATGTAAACTCATTCACCAACATATCACTGCTTTGTTCTGTCACACAAACACAAGTCCCTCCCAACCCTCCCCCACCCTAAAAAAGAAAGAGAAAAGCCCTCCTCTTTACCCTGAGAAACTTTCCCCCTGTGGTACAAAGAGGCGGCAAACCGCCAGGAGAGATTAGCATGCAAAAAGAGATGCTCAGCAGTCACAAGCCCCCCACAAACACAGAGTGAAATGTGAAAAGCTCTTTAATGCCCTCTGTATCCCTTTTCTATCAACAGGGAAGTGTGAGAAGAGCTCAGTGCTACAGGTGCTCGTTTTGTCTTTGCTTGTCCCATGCATGCATGCACACATTAACTCATGCATTACAATATACTTGATTGTTATAAATGTAAATTGACATTTTAGGGCTCATTTGAATGGTTTAGAAAATGTAATTTACCTCACCCTGTAAACATATGAGATATTCTACTTTATCAGAAATATAATATTAAAACTAACAAGACATAAAATTACCATAAAACAATTTCAGATTATTTTGTGTTGTTAATGATAAAATAACTGACAATAAATCTGTGAGAAATGCAAACAAAAAACTATTATATATCATCTTATATTGTGTACAAATATAAGCTTCTTATATGCTTAGATATTTAAGCATATAATTATAATATAATTATAAACTATGCTTCTCTTCCATCTTTATGACCCTATAACTCTAGCACTCTCTATTTTAATTCTATTTCTTAAAAAAAAACTTGCCTCTTTTAGACTTGCACTCTATTCATTTACTAACTGCTTGTTTTCTTTAAAAACATTAAAATAAATAACAGTAGCTTCTTTAATCTTTTTGCATTCTGTTTGTTTTCTTTTTATTAAACAAATAACAAAAGCAAAAAAGGCATCTAACACTGACTCTATTCTTTTTCAGTTCTATCGGTTTTATTATATAATTATAAACAACAAAAACCTGCGTTAAGCTAACTGAGACTTGTTATAGCACTTGTGTATCATTGCTCTTTTGTCGTTTTTGATTGCTTCCACTGTCCTCATTTGTAAGTCACTTTGGATAAAAGCTTCTGCTAAATGTAAATGTAAAATATCCACACACACACACACACACACACACACAGTACTATATATATTACATCTATGTATGTACATGTATAATTAATGTATAGTTATACAAGAGTAATCAATTTTAGATATGTTATTACTAGGCAAGAATATATAATTATATTCCCTCTCTCTATATATATATGTGTGTGTGTGTTAAATGTATATTAATTATGTGTTTTTAATTATCATTAACCCTAGAAATTAGGGCTGCATGATATTAGGAAAAAATGACATTGCAATATTGCACACTTACATTCTCATTTTAAATTATTTAAACATCAAAGTATTATTTAAATTAGAGTAAATAATTTGTTTTTAACTCTAGGATATGGTTTGAATTGTTAATGTATTAATTAACAAACATAAACTTACCAAGAGCAATACTTTTGTTACTATATTTATTAATCTTTGTTTATCTTAGTTTATAAAAACACAGCTGTTCATTGTTTGCTAATTTTACTTTACAGGGATGCACCGATCATGATTTTTCAGGGCCGATTCTGATACTGATTTTTTTTTTTACAAGCAAACTGGCCGATTACGATACCGATTTCCGATTTTTCTTTTTATTAGATCTTTTAAGCAACAAGCAAGAACGAAGGAAAGTGTGCATAAACAAGATATTTGGTATTTAATAGGCTAAACTTGCTTTTGGCTATTGAAAACAATAACTGTAACCATCTGAAATTAACGGCAGTAACTGCACAGTAAGTAGCCTACATTCAATACAAACATAGATGGTACAGACATCAGCATTTAGCTTTTGTTTTTGATTTGGGTTGAAACTAGGGCAGAACGATATTGGGAAAAAATGACATTGCAATATTTTATTTTTCTGCGATATATACTGCGATATGAAATCTAATAAAAATTTTCTTACAAACAAAAATGAGGTGAGCAGATTTACATTCTCATATTAAATTATTATGACACCATCCTGTCAATTGATTAATATGCGCGAGGGAGAGAGAGCAAGACAGCACTTGTGTTGTTTGAAGACAGCGAGCGTGCAGCTGGGGCTCGCTCTCTCTCGCGCGCTCTCTCTCTCGCTGTCTCTCACGCGCTCTCTCGCTCGCACTCTCTCTCTCGCTGACCTGTCAAAACTTTCACTCTGTGGTTAAGCTGTGGAATTAATCCGCGATTTACATTCGTCAAGGGCCGGGGAGCAGCTGGCCCGTACAGTTAATGAATAACGCATCAACTACGACAGCCTACATCGCAAATCTGTGATGTGACTATTGTGGATTCGTACATCGCGATATCGATGCTTAAACGACACAACGTGCAGCCCTAGTTGAAACTACAGAGAACTGGCCTTAAATAAAAGATTAACTATAACCATGTGAAATTAAAGGCAACAACTGCATAGTTCTACAGTCCAAACAACACAATCAACACACATTCAATAAGATGTTTCTTAATCAGCATTCAGTATTTTAGTTTTTAAATTTGGTTTTAAATAAAAAAAAGGTCTTTACCAGTGAGACTAAATAAAAGTATGCTATATAAATACATTTTCCAAAATTTTAAAATCAAATAATGTTTTTCTAATAAAAAAAAACCAAAAAAAACCCCACACATTTCAGTTTTGTCACAGTTTAGGCCGATACGGCACATGCCACCTTGTGTAATTATCTCTGCAGTTTATAATATCGCACAAGATTTGACAACACAGAAAACATTTCATCACTGGATAGTTTTTTTTTTCTCGACACCACCGTGTCAATTGATTTCAATTAATATGTGTGAGGGAGAGAGATCAAGTCAGCGCTCGTGTTGTTTAAAGACGGTGAAGGTGAGCGTGCACGCGTGGCCGGGGATCTCTCGCGCTCTCTCTCTCTCTCTATGCTCGTTCTTATATGCGCCCTTTTAAATTAATCCGAGAAGCACATTCATCAAGGGCCGGGGAGCAGCAGGCCCGTACAGTTAATGAATAACGGATCAACTACGACAGCCTATGTCGCACATCCTGCGATGTGACTATCGTGGATTCGTACATCGCGATATCGATGCTTAAACGACACATCATGCAGCCCTACTAGAAATATACATTTACATATATATACAGCGGGGACATGTATATATATGACTTAGTATTTTGTAAAAAAAAAAAAAAAAACGTTGGCAAGCACAGATGTAAGATGTTTTTGTAGTTGGTCACCAGGATTGAACACATCTCAGGAGGGATTTTGATCTACTCCTCTTTACTGATCCTCTCTACACTTGAGGTTTTTTGCTGTCGTTTGGCAACTTAGTTTCAGCTCCCTCCACAGATTTTCTATACGATTGAGGTCTGGAGACTGGCTATGCCACTCCATGACCTTAACGTGCTGCTGCTTTTGTTGCCTTGGCGGTATATTTCAGGTCAATGTCATTGTCATGCTTGGAAGACCCATCCGTGACCCATCTTCAGTGTTCTGGCTGAGGGAAGAAGGTTCTCGTATAAGATTTTACAATACATTGCCCTGTCCATTTGCCCTTAAATGTGGTGAAGTCATCCTGTAACCTTAGCAGAAAAACAGCCCCAAAGCATAATGTTTCCACCTCCGTGCTTGACTGTAGGGAAGGTGTTCTTGGGGCCTTGTGTAGATCTACAGTCTTGTCTCTGACATCCTTTGACAGCTCTTTGTTCTTGCCCATGGTGGTGAGAGAGGTTGGAATGGAAGATACAGATTGTGTGGACAGGTGTCTTATACACCTAACAAGCTGACATTAGGAGTAACTTCTTAAAGTGACAGGACTAATCTGTGTTCCACATGGGCCATAACCAATCCGTGGGAGCCGTGTACACACACACACACAAACATATAGTATAAAATATACAAAACACACAGTGAAATCTTAAAACAAGAGAATCTTCCTGACCCGACAGAAATGATAAATGTTAACATGTGTGGCTTTAAAGGTCAAAGGTTGACCGAGGGTCATGAATGAGAAAGGGGAAAACAAAAACCTTAATGTCTTCCTGTAAAATACCACAGTTACAAAAAAAGAAACTACTAGGTCTATCTGTAAGCTATTTTTTACTTTCTGTATCTCACTTGAGATGTACATGAAAGTGTAAACTGCAACTTAGCCAATGAAAAAGAGTCTCGAAAGGACCGTGTGACCTCATTTCCGTGCTGTGACGTCCTGGGTCTCTGGAACATATCAAGCACGAGAACCAGCGGCAGGAGAAATGAAAATAAAAGTCACGGCAGCATCACTGCTCCTCCTAGTGCTTACGTCACACCGGCCGTTCATAACACAATACATCCGTCGTCCGCACCAAAAAAATAAGTAAATGCATACAAAACCTAGTTTGCTGTGTATTCTTATAATATTTAATAACCAAGTCATATCACACGAAATATCCGAAACCGACCACAACATGTTTAACAGAGGCAAAACTGTCAGAATACACTAGGTAACGACGGGCACAGTGAATCAGCGCCTCTCTACACCTGAATCCTAACGTTACCTTTGTTTCCATACAAAGAAAGTGTGCTTTAAAAAACGAATCCCCACAAAACAGCTTAAATCAGGCGTTTATGCTATGTTAAAATAGCACACTTAATAAAAAACGCCAATGAAGGCACCTATGTAGGTGTTTCGTCACCTATCCTACCTGGCTCGACTCCGACTCGCGCGAGCAGCAGCCCCGCCCTCACTGCAGCAAATAACGGTCCACACCGCCATTACACAAATAACGGTACCTTACGGAAAAAATGACCTGTTTGACTTCTGACCAGAAATACGACGGAAAGCACAACTAACAACCACATTATGCACTATATCTTTCGTTCCCAACCACTTTACGGCAGCTGAAACTGGACTCCTGCGCGAAAATAAAAACAAAAACAAAACAACCTGCGTTCTAGCAACGAGCGTACAGCGTGATATTACTCAGTAGTAACGTTGTATGAAAGCCAAATAAAAGGTAATCGGTTATCACTGTGAGCGATGCGGACGTCATGCACGTCTGCAATCAAACACCGTCATCATCTTCTCTCTCTAACGTTACCTGCAGAAGTTGCCATTTGCCGTAGCGTGCGCTGGGCGCCTCTCTCGTGCTTCGCTCGGGCAGATACCGTTTCACACACCGATTCCCTTCCACCGTCTGGGCAATCACGGCACTGGACACGCGAGGAGGGTGATGAACGGTAAAGGAGGACATTGGCTCGCTCCGTTGTCTCCTCACCGTTCAGGTAAACACGTTGACGGCTCCTGAGCGTGTTACGTCGCGAGCGTATCCGCGCTCGTAGTCACACGCACGCACGCACGCACAGGAAAAGGTAGCATGGTGCTCATAACTGCACGGCGGACCGTATTACCGGAAAGGTTATTTAAAGAGAAAGCAACGTCAAACCAGAAATCAACAGCATCTATTCCGTGTTTGGCGTGGATGTTTAGATAAGAGGTGGACGAAAGCAATATGCTCTTTTAACATTACTTTATCAAGAGATGCAGAGTTGACTTCTTGTGGTATTTCTCTGCAGACTGTAACATTTCTTAATGAGGAAATGGCAAAATCTAGTCATATATTTAAATGGAACACTTTTAATAATATGGCAGAGTATTGTCTGTTATTAATTAAACTAAACTAAAATCTATAACAAACATCCAGCTAAAGAAAGATCGCTATGGGATTAAGGACTGGACGCTCTTAAAGGTATAATGTTAGTCCAGAAAAAAAACTATATTATACTACTGCCTTAAGGTCACTTATAGTCACTTATTGCAAATTTTGCAATGCAAGTAAATGGTTACTGAGACTGTCATTCTGCTGAACATTTCATAGACATACGTTTGAAACAACATGTTAAATGATAACATAATTTTGGGGGTGAACTGTACTTTTAAGTGTTTCGTTAGATTTGTGAGCAACAACTGTCAAGAATCCCACTAAGAGACGTCATTTGAATGCAAATAAAAGTTTATGCTTTAGTGTTGTCAGTACTCTAGTTTTGAATGAGTGAAACACCATTTGATTCACTCTACAAGTTTTTGATCAAGCAAATTCTAAAATAAAACAAAACGCGAGTCGTTCCGTATAACGGTCCGGACAGGCTCAGGTATACGGGTGCAGCACACTGGTACAGCCCAGCCCGTTCCCATAGTACACAACTTCATAAGTCGTCATTAAACCAGTCCAAAGATGGAAAAGAAAAAAAAAAAACCGGATGATTTTTATAGAAACTTCTCGGCCTTTCCGTTCTCGTGTATGTGTGTCTGGTTTCAGCCTGTGGGACTCACCGTTGTTGCGTCGCGGCTGTGTCTGTTTTCTGCGCTGGCACCTGGGGCCATCCGCCATTATTTTTTACACTGTGTCTGAACCATAGACAGTAAGGTCTGAACAGTCTATGGTCTGAACTCTGCCTCGCGAGTTGAGCCCCAGTATCCCCCTCGGTTACCCCCTCCCCATAACAGGCCCCTCTCCGCACCTGGTTTACGACATTCTGCTTTACGACATAACCTTTTAATACTGTCTATGGTGAGGTGAGAACACCTCTTCTCTGACGCCCCCCCCCCCCCCCCCCTCCTGTGTGCAGCTAACCACTACTTCAAACCTGGGGCAACATTCTATATAAGTAATAAAAGTTTATTACATTAAGGAGCAAGCGGACAAAAAGAGTTTAGAAGGACGTTTACGATTTACGGGGAATAAGATTATTGTAACATCGGGAGCGCCCCCGAGAGGCTGGGAAGTCTGATGACGTAGTTTGTTTAAGTCTTTAAATTCTGGTTACATGTTAGCGGTCTTCCCTGAGGAGATTTTGCTTATTGTTAAATCTCTTAAACACATTGATAATAATAAGAATAACAAGTTTATTAAGGTTTATGATGATGGTATACTTAAAGAATGACTTTCCTGTCTTTTTCTTTTTTATTTCTTTTTTTTTTTGTTATTGTATGTCAATGCAGTGTTATTTTGTATTTATATATTTTTTTGTTTTGCAATTAAAAAGTCAGTGCCTGTTCAACATAATGAAAGTAGTGTGACACGTCCGATGCACAGAAGTTCAGTTGTTTTCTGTCTTTCATAAGCAAATATGCTGGGGTTGGCTTTATTTTTTTTAAACAGATGATCCTTAAAATATTAAATATGGTCTCCCTCAAATCCCATTCAAAATAGATGGATGCTATGACAGGCAAAAAAGTGATAAAAGAGTTAAACAATTATGATGATTTACATATTATAAATTGTGTTAGTTGATATTAAAAATATGATAGTCAGGCAGACGTGTGGCGTAGAGTGGTTTCAAATGAATGTTTACATCATCTCTGTTGGTTTTAATTTTAACACCAAGCCCGCAACAAAACTTTATTCTCGTGCCTAGTTTATTCGGAAAGTGGACTGTGCTGTCCTCTGCTGGAGGAAATAGTCTTGTGCATCTATGGCATCAATTAATTACTAGTATGCCACAGGTTCTACTTTTTATGTCATAATAATTTACACAGCATGATTTTTCTTAAGTATCAGATGTGTGCTTTAATACACTAGAGCATCGAAAAAATCATACCATTATTATCATTAATAAAACCAATAAAATTACTTTATATTTTATATTTCCTGTTGTGATGTCGTTTATAGAAGGCTTCCGCAATGTGATAAAGATCAGCAATACCTTCTATATACCATACGATAAAAGCAGTTATTTTCGCCTTGCTGCAGGACCAATTGATAATATCGAAGATGTTCTAAAGTCATTTTTCGAACTTCTTGAAAAATTTCGTTGGGTTAAAACAGCGCCGTATACAGATGGAGGTTCCTGACGGTGAGTAAAGAGGTTAAATGTGATACATTTAGAATCTTCTTGCTGTGCTTTTGTCCCACCGAATTTACGATCTCTTACAATTTCTTTAATTCATATGTAATGAGATGATAAAACAAAGGTGTACACGTTAATGAAGCCTCACACCACATTAACATCATGCTGGTAGCAAAAATCTGATAAGTATTGGTTATTGCAACCAACTGTTTTAATGTAAGGTAGCAAAATCCAACAGGGTAGCAAAATCGTCAGAGCGGTATACCTATGTTATCTCGATTGATCTTTATGGATTTTTGGTTCAGATTTAAATTTTAGTGACAAAGCAGTGGACAGTACTGAATTTAAAGCTGCAGTAGGGAACTTTTGACGCTCTAGCGGTTAATAAACAGAACTGCTTGCGTCTTGCAGAAGAACATTATAGCCGGAGCTACTTCTCTCTGTTTATGTCTATGAAGAATCACAAAGGTACTGGGTTACTCCGCCGCGGTATCACCGAAGCAATCTAAAATAGTCCGAATATAAACACTTATTATAGGTGTACCCTAGTGATTCAGGACAAGCTAAAAACACGGTTTGGAAAATGGATTCATGGTGTACTCGCTTATTATGTTCATTTCTCTACATTTTGAACACAAACAAAGTTACGGACCGCAGCTCTGATTGGTTGTTTTTTACCGGGAGCGCATGACTTTCTGCAAATGGCAATAGGACCACTGGGAGGAGCCAGAGGAGCTTGTTTTTTTTCCACAGATTATCTGTCTCATATTCTACTGTCAGGACATAATGACAGGTTTAACAATATGTAAAAAATATATATATATTTTTTTACGAAAGTTCCCTACAGCACCTTTTGAGAGGCAGAGAAAATATCATAAACCTCAGAAGCCATCTGATGGTATTGACTCTTTTTTTTTTTTTTGGCTTATAAAATGACTTCAACTTGAGCTTTGTCTTTGTTACAGCCAATCTGACAATGAAGGTTTCCTATATTATTTATTTTCCATTGGTAATGGAAAATGTAATCACTTTAATTACATCAAGCTTATTTCAAACTTTCTTCTAAATCAGTATTAGAATGCCTTCATACTGCTATCTACTTAATCTTCAATTTTCTTGACATGAACTGCCATAATTCATTTTCAGGGCAAGAAAAACACCCATTGTTGCCAACTACAGTTCACATTAAAGTAAGTAGAATTGTATTTTCTGACCATTCCTCCATGCAGAATTCTTTACTATTGGTGGTCTCTTGAATGTACAGTCTGTTTCTCGTGGGGCTTCTTAATAAATTCCTGTTTAGACCAAATTTATGTACTGATTGCAGATTATTCTATTTATTGGTGCACCTGAATCTAATTTTAGGCACTTATAATTGTAAAGGTGTGCTAATTGTTTCTACACTGGAAATTGCTGTTTCAGTTTTTTTCCTTTTTGTTAAAAATGTACATTCTTCAGAATTGTCTTGTGATTTTATTATATATATTTATTGCATTAAAAGATGCATTCACAATCACATTTTGTCAGAATTACTGTGATTACCGGATTCAACCTCTAAAACGCATTTGCTACCTCATAAACTCAGGATTTTCTGAGGAATAATGAAACCAAAACATAAGTTCTGACTTGTACCACCGGGCCACTGCAACAGCATGTGAAAACACTTTTAAACAGATAAACGTTAGTTAAGTATTTATCTTGTTATCTTTTGTTTTCATTATTCCTACAACTGACTGTTTTTAATGTCTAAATAATGCAAGATTATTCATAAAATAAAAAAGACATACAATAAAGTTAAATGCAGCCAGCACAGAGTTGGATACTAATACTAATCTAATGTCTAATATCCCCCTAAGTAAACTACAAATTACTTGTTGTGCTGTGGAAAAAGTACATTGTATTTGGTTACTACAGGGTCATTGGAGACCATATAACCTGTCAAACATTGAAGAGAACCAGAAAGGAATATGTAACAGTGTACACTCACCAGCATTGGAAGAGACTACACATAGCCCGTCTAGGATGACAGGTAGGTCCTTATTTTCACTTTATAAATGAGCCCCCTCTTTAACAGAGGAGCCTAAATTCTGTATTCTTCAGAGTTAACAGAATCCTACCACTATAAGAAAGGTGATGTATTTTATATTTGACAAAAAAAAACAGACGTCACATATTTTTGTTTGTATAAATGCTTTGTTTATTTTACAATTAGTCTCCTTTTTAATAAGACATTAAAAATGAATATTAATTATTACTATTAATAAGGCAATGGGTATAAATTAATATTGCACTGACTCATCTCATTTTCCGTTTGTTAAACTACACAGAAAAACTAATAAATGAGCCGTTTTCCATTTCTTGTTATTGCATTCTAAATAGGAAATGAAATGATCAAAATGTACGGACCCGCCGCATTACTTCGCAATCCGTTTTTTCAAGTTCTGAAATGTCACCTTATAGAATGGCTCGTAACTTTAGTACACGCTCTATTGTTAAAATGTTAACCTCATGCTGTGTTCCAGACAACTCAGATATAATAAACATAATATAATATTAAAATGTTAACCTCATGCTGTGTTCCAGACAACTCAGATATAATAAACATAATATAATATATTTATTATATTATATTATATAGCATTATACATATAATATTATACAAACCCGATTAAAAAAAAAATGGGACACTGTACAAATTGTGAGTAAAAAAGGAATGTAATAATTTACAATTCTCATAAACTTATATTTTATTCACAATAGAATATAGATAACATATCAAATGTTGAAAGTGAGACATTTTGAAATGTCATGCCAAATATTGACTCATTTTGGATTTCATGAGAGCTACTCATTCCAAAAAAGTTGGGACAGGTAGCAATAAGAGGCCAGAAAAGTTAAATGTACATGTAAGGAACAGCTGGAGGACCAATTTGCAACTTATTAGGTCAATTAGAAACATGACTGGGTATAAAAAGAGCCTCTCAGAGTGGCAGTGTCTCTCAGAAGTCAAGATGGGCAGAGGATCACCAATTCCCCCAGTGCTGCGGTGAAAAATAGTGGAGCAATATCATATCAATATCAATATCAAGGAGTTTCTCAGAGAAAAACTGCAAAGAGTTTGAAGTTAGCATCATCTACAGTGCATAATATCATCCAAAGATTCAGAGAATCTGGAACAATCTCTGTGTGTAAGGGTCAAGGCCGGAAAATCATACTGGATGCCCGTGATCTTCGTAATAGGGCTGAAATGATTCCTTGAGTAACTCGATTACAAAAAATGATAGAGGCAAATTCCTCTGCCTCGAAGCCTCTTTTAATTTATTTAAAATCTCACGTCAGGTTCTTTCGCAATGATTTTTTTAATGTGACACAACACGTTTACGTCACCCACAAAGCGGAAGGAGACACAAGCGCTGCGTCCGGAATCGCATACTGTAAGGAGTCAGCAGTGTTTTGATTTGAGGGCGTGGGCAAATGTAAAGAGAACGTCGTGGCATGTGTCCATCGCAAGAAAGAGCTGGCATACCACAACTAGGGCCCTATGATTTCCGCGATGCAGAAAACACGGAGGGAATCACGGAATCCAGAAATAAAAACAGAATTTACAGTTTAACGCAGAATGGCATGGAATTTGCCTATTTTTGAATGAATTAATCAAAAATAGGTCATTGCACTTACATCAAATCACAGTATGGACTAATATATGTAAATATTAAGCCAGAACAGTCTATTTAAATATGAATCCTGCATGTTTTGTGTGTCTCTGTTAATGAATGGAGCAGAAGCGCATCTTTCTTTATCACACACACACTGAAGCGCGCGTGACGCTCGCAGTGATTTCAGCGTTTGCTGACTAAATAACGACGTGAACACATGTACAACATCTCCAGAACTGCTCTGACAGTCACTTTATGAGCATTTGACCGTTTGATTTGAGTAAAACTAGGGTCACATCACATACACAGAACTGTAAAGGTATGTAAACCCATCAAAATAAAAGTCCTGTTTAGTTTAAAACAGAGAAACAATGGGTAATAATTAAATGTTTATTTTTGATGTATGCATTGCATTCTATGCATTTAAAAAATAAAAGTATTTTTTTTCTAAAAATGGAAAGTTAGTTGTTCATTTTAAGAGACCCAGGAGTCTTATTTTCTCTTGCATGATTAATATTTGCACTTTAATTAAGCCAAAACACATTTTATCCTATTGCTCGATTAATCAATGGAATTTTTGGTAGAATACCTGATTACTAAAATGTTAGATAGCTACAGCCCTATAGTTTGTAATTGTGGTGGGCTTATTTAGGAGAAAATACAGGGCCGTTTTTTTACTCCCAGTCCATCCCTACTGTGAAGTATTTTTAATGGAAATGGAGTCATTGAGAACATCTTTAATGTTAGTGAATAACAAAAAGAATGATACATTGTTAAATTTTATGGGGAAATTGTTTACATAGTAACACACTCGCCGTACATCACCAAGTAGGCATACATTGGTTTTTGAATCTTTAAGAAAAAGGAAAATAATAATAATAATAATAATAATAATAATATTTTAATACATTTTTTTATTTTCTGTTTTAATTCACCTCTTGTTTGTTTTCTTCTGAAGATTATCTGGTATATAATTGTATATATTTTTAACTATCTCTTCTGGTATTTCTGGGGTAATATGTTGTAAGACTTATTTGTTTCATTTAATAAAAAAAAAAAATACTTTGACCGTAGGGTCATTTTGGTGCTGCAACTTAACATATGGATTTTGTCATCAAGAAATGTGAAGTCATGGTCTTAAGATCCCATGTTGAGGGAACGACAATATTTTTTTGTCGTATTATGGTGAAGAAACTGTGTTAATTTACTTTTATTTAACATCAGCATTTAGATTATTATAATTAAATATATACAAATTTAATAAAATTCTTAAATTTAATTTGAGTGCTCTCATCACCATTATGGTGTCCCTAATATAATTTCCAGTTAAATATATATTATTCAATCTGCCCAATTTATAAAAATGCTCTTGTTCTTTTATCTCCTCATTACAGTCTTTCTTGGCTGGTTGGATGGTCATTTATTTATTTGTTTGTAACAAAAAATGCACCTGTTTATTGTTCACAAGGGAACTTGCAAAAGGATAGGCTAATTACGGTAAATAGGACCTGTTTTGATTTTATGTAGAATTAATTTTTTTAAGGAGAAATAAATAAGTAAATAAAAAAAGAAAGAATGAATGGATTAAAGAATGAAAGAATGAAGTGGTTTAGGTTTAACCATTGGAAGTTATTTTAGTGCTGATGTTACCAAAAATATTGATACAGATTTCTTAAAGTAAGAATCCCTATGAAAATACTGTATGTGACATTAAATACACAACCATCTGCCAATTACAACACATGGGATAGTTTGTTCAGTGTAGTCAATATCATGTGTAGCCACATAAGTCATCAACTACAACAACTGCTTTTCCACAAAAGTCTTCAGTATGATGGGAAGACATATGTTTAGTGATAGTTGTATGAAACAGGAAGAGTTTAAATTGGTATAATGGCATATAAAAACATTTTCTTTGAATTCCATTGTTATTGAATTTGTTTATCCAAATATAAACAATATAAAAACAAAGTATATAACAAATGTTTCTGCAAACAGCCCTATTATACTTACCTAACTGGATGTTCAATGTTGTATGTTACTGATGCAAAATCAGATCCACGTCAGACAGGTGGGTTTAAGAAAGTTGTAAGTTTATTCAAAAGTTAAAAAAAAATCAAATAAGCAGTAAAGAAAATCATAACTTGAACTGAAACATTAAGTTTAAATAATCATATTCAATCCAATCATCTTACAAATAAACTGAGTGATATAAATGTAATCAAGATCAGTCTAAGTCAGTTTAAAACAAACTGAATCAATCTGAAAGAAATACAATTTCAGCAAAGTCTAGGTGCACCCAGTAGTTAGAGTAAGTAAGGTGAAGTGCGAGGAAAGCAAAAAAAGGGAAGAAGAGAAGGGGTGAAGTACTTATGTTATGTTGGGGGCGTTTTCGTCCACTAGGGGGTAATGTTGAGTCTTAATTTGGCCACAACTTTTTCTGTGTTTCAGCAAACGGAATGATTTTTGATGACAATTATTTCGACTCATATTTTGGGAAAATGCTTTGAAAATGAAAAAAACAAACAAACTCAACAATACAGTGTGGGCAAATTCACTACCCTTTCATTACATTCGTGAATGAAAACATTCACTAAATTAAACTGCTGTAAAAATGTATCAGATAAAAAAAAAGTACTTTTTTTTGCATAAATCTATTTATCAACCTCAGTCCTGATCATAACTACTAAATGTAAAAGTTCATAAATAATGTCACTGAAAAAAACACACAAAATGACTTGTTTTCCATATAAAAAATTTTTTTTTTACCTTTTATCACAGTCTTGGGCATGTACAAGATAAGTTTGTGTCTTCTCTATAAACAGGGTCAGATAAAACAATGATAAAACCTTAAGTTATCTTATCAAGTAAGTGAAAATTAATTGTGTTTCTTATAATGTGATTGTGGTAACTAAGAAGCACTTCAAAGCTCTTTATTTTTAACCAATGTTATGTGTGTCTGTTTATAATTTAAAAGCTGCGTTTAATTAATGGCGTAAACACTCATCATTCTCTCTTTTTTTTTTAAGCTGCACAGTAGGACGAATAAAGCACTCTCCCTAGACAAAGGTACGCTCATATTCTGACTTTATAATATGAGAGCTCTAAAAAATGACATGAATAGCTCAGAGTTGTCATTTGACAATCCAACCAATCTGGGCTGCGTTTCCCAAAAGCATCGTAAGCCTAAGTTGATCGTAAAAACGATCGTACGATTGATCTTAATATTACGGTCTGTTTCCCAAAAGCATCGTAGCTTAAGTAGCACTTGAAAATCTTCGTAGATCTACGAGTGCTCTGGAGTAATCGTACATCCCCAAGTGCATCGTAAGAAGACAGATTTATGAGGACACCTGCAGGACAACCGGCAGATTACACTTTTATCTAGATTTAACACACTGCAACGCGAGTAATATAATAATATTTTGATTGTATTATTGTACACTTTATTGTACTCGTTTTTGTGTTTACATGAATTTATAAATGAAATAAAAAAAAGGGGAAAACAAGATAAAAAACACATCTAAATTAAATTAATGAACAAAAGAACTGAATGAACTGAAGATGGAGGCTGTGGCCTGGGAGGGTTTTTTGGAGGACTAGGAGATGGTAGGTGCTCGGAGATGGCAGATGAAACTGATGGTTCCTCTGAGCATGAAGGACCTGACTCAGGTTCAGGCTCAGGCTCAGGTTGAGTTAGGGTCCACCACCTGTTTTTTAAATTGCAGTCCTCTGCAGTGCCCTCTTCCTTGTTGCCAGGCTTGCAAAATCCTGCCACTTCTTGCGGACCTCCTTCCCTGACCTTTGAACACCCCTGGTTGCAGTTAGTTCGGTAGCAATGTCCTCCCAGATGTTTTGTTTTTCTTTATTAGTATGGTGTCCTTTAAATCTGGTTAAAATCACATCTTTGTTTTTCTCTATCTCCTCTAAGAGGACATTAATTTCATCCTTTTGAAAGGTATCTTTTCTTGTTTGTTTTTTGTTCAGCCATTTTGTCAGTGTCTCCGCCTGTATGTAGGTGCTTTATAAAGACTTGATTGTCTTTATTGGTAATCCAAAACAGATGACAATTATTAGGTTAAACGTTCAGAATACGATTCCATATAAGGTTAAATTTCAGAACTTCGCGAATGGACAGCGACTCGTAAGTAGCACGTAGAGCGCGTTCTCGCGCGTTCATGTTAAGTGCATTTTTGGGAAACGCTCGTGGAATTGCTGCGAGCGTTCGTAAGTTTGCACGTAGAAAACGCTCTTAAGAGCTAAGATACATCGTTATCGGGAAACCCGGCCCTGAGCAGTTATGGGGTGGAATGACACGTGTAGCTCCTGGACCACCTCATTTTGGAATTAAAATGCTTTCAAATATATATAAATAAGTCAATTTTCTAACATGATTTTCATCTGAACACTGACAGTGAGTGATTTCTGGTGACATCTTATTTAAACGCATATTTTGGGAAAATCCTTTGAAAATTTCCAAAAACTCAACAAAACAGTACGGGCAAAATTTTCATTACGTTCGTGGATGAAAACATTCACTAAATTAAACTGCTGTAAAAATGTATCAGATAAATATTTTTTTCCCATTTTTTATTTTTGCATAAATCTATTAATCAACCTCAGTCCAAAACTAATAAATGTAAAAAAAAAAAAAAAAATCCTAGATTTTTACTTTTTAATTGGCAAGTTCATAAATGTAAAAAGTGATTTTGGACTGGATATTTTTTTACCCTTTATCACAGTCTTGGGCATATAAAAGATTAGTAACAAAATTGTTTTTGATGCATTGTTAGTTTTTGTGCAGCATCATAATTAATTTTTCTCCCTCATTTACTGTTCGTGGCTGTTTTTGCCCCATAGACTTCCATTAAAATGACCTTTTTTGATTGCAAAGCCATGACACTATATAATCATGCATTCTTGATTGTTGGTGGTTTTCCCTGTTGGGAAGAGGTAAAATTTTTATTTTTTATATAGTAGTTATAATATATATAATAAGTTATAATATAATAGTTTATGCATTTTATAAACAGTAAATAAATAAAAGAATAGATTCATCTTCCATTATTTTTCCTGTTCCTTCTGTCTCTAAGCCCATTCTAAGAAATCCCCTTAAAGTTTTTTAATGGGAAAACTAGTAATCACTAGTAATCAAATACTTCATTATTTTGTGGTATAAATGACTTTTTGAAGTGAAGCAAATCATTTCTTAGTTCACTGTTATGAAGCTTTTATTTAAACTTTTAAAGTTTAAAAAATTAAAATATTTAAAGTTAGCATTCATCATTTGATTTAAGTGTTCATGTTAAATTCAGTGTAAACTCTGAAATTTAGTCAACCCCCGGATAAGCTACTTCTAAATATATTGCAGATGTTTAATTTTCTGCAAAGCTGCTTTGCATGATTTGTATAATCAAAAAGTGCTATACATATAAATTTGAATGGAATATTTACCTTACACAACTAAGACAATACATATAAATCAGCATGTGAATTTATTAAATACTTAAAAATATGATAATCTTCCATTGAATAAAGCATTTGCTTCTGTTTCAGAAAGCTGTTTGTTTTTCTACATTTTCCAGAATAGACATATTACATAGAGTAAATGATGAATTTCCATGTTCCCTTTAAGATCATTTCAAACTTGCTCCTAAAGCATTATTACAATGTATTCATATTGCTTTATACTTCATCCTCAGTTTATCTGACATGAACTTTAATTATTTTCAAGAATCGCATTGGAGGACATCTGAAAACCCTTCTGATGTAAGTAAAAAGGGATTTTCTGTGTTTGATGTTAGTAGACAACAGTATAGATGAGGTGTCTTAATTTTTAACCATTATGTATATCTATATCTTTTGAAATGGCAAATGTCACAAATGTGGGCATATCAATACTGGACCTTTATTTGGACATGATACTGATGGGTGAAAGTGATATAATTTAATAAATCAATATACAGCTTGCTTTTAAATCTTTATGGTAAATCTAAATTACCATAAGTTATTTAACTGTCACAAATGGAAGATAGATCATAACACTGTTCATAACATCTGATCTGCTTTCATAAAATCTGATTTTATGTTTTCTAATGCTAAAAACAGATCTGCACAAAGATTTTAATAATTTAAAAACAAAAACATACAGGTACCAGTAATATTGGAAGAGAAATGACAAAGTGTGTATGCAAGTAGTGGTGTAATTAGAAATGTAATATAAACAGTTTGTGACTTCTATTGAACAGATAAGTCTGGTGATGTACATATTTTGTCAACATTTTGTAGACTTATTACAGGAATCTAACCAAAACACAAAGTAATATAGTTTATATGTATTAACATTTAAACTATTTAAATATTTCAGTATGTCAGCTATAAATATAAAATATAATTTCTTAATTTTTACCATTAACATTGAATGATTTACAGTGTTTGGACATGTATGGATCAGGATCATCAGGACTATTATATAAAGGGACTCCACACAGCCAGTTTGGGGTGACAAGTAGGCCCATATTTTGATTTAAATATGATAACTCTGCTTGGAAAAACAAAAAAAACAAAACAAAAGAATTTTAGATTGAAGAAGAAGTTTTATTTATATTGCGCCTTTCCATAGTATGATTGTCTTCATACTGCTTTATACTTCATCCTCAGTCCATCTGGCTGCCTCTAATTCTTTCATAAAATAATATAATTTCATGGTTTTTGTTTATTTTTAATGTTAACATTTTAAGGATTTAAAATATTTTTTTTAAAACCAGTAGGTATAATGCAATAGTAAGTTGCTTTCTGTTGAGTGCAATACACTCTCACATTTTGTTAATGAATTATCTGGCTTTCCTTTAGGATCTCAGGAGATTGCTCAATATAAGCTGTCAATCAAACAGAAGTATGAGAGTGAGTGGAGCTCACTGTCTGGTGAACGAGAGTCATTGTCTGCCCTGTATAATGAACCAGTGATCATTCAGAAAGATGAAAATGGCAGCTTTGAGAACATCAGTATGTACATGTTGTTGATTTCAGATGGTACAATGCCTGTCATTCTCCAAGGCGACTCTGGCATTGGCAAATCCTTCATAGCACAGAAGATCATGTTGAACTGGGCATCTGAATTTTCGATACATTTTTATGTAGTTTTCTATCTGAGGTGTGAAGAACTGATGTGTTTTTCTGAGGAGATTAATTTAATTGAACTCTTGAGCTACAGCTGTGGTTTAACATCAAATCAGATCTCGGAGATGTTACAGCAGCCACCAGAGGAGATTCTTTTCATCATTGATGGGTTTGATGAGCTGAGACTAATGCAGGACATTTATGAAATGTCAGTACACACTTATCCACTTCAAAAAGCCCCACCTGAAGTCATTCTATGTTCCCTGTTGAGGGGATACCTCATCCCTGGGATCAGCCTGCTGGTCACCACCAGAACTAAGAACACAGTGAACAAGCTGCTGAGAAAACAGCCATGTTTCACTGAAATCATGGGTTTCTCTGAGAAGAAGGTGGAGTGGTGGACGAAGTACACAAATCAAGTACTTGAGTAAAAGTACAGATACATATGGTAAAATATTACTCCAGTAAAAGTAAAAGTACTCCTTTTTCAATTTTACTCAAGTGAAAGTACAAAAGTACTCAATTTTTTATGTACTTAAGTAAAAAAGTACTGCAAGATAGATGTTTGCAATTTTATATAGGCTACTTAATTTAATTTTATATTAGCACATTTTTTTTTATAATCCTACTGCTCAAAATACCTTGGATTTTTCCCAAAATAACCACTATATGGAGACAAGATATTTTTGTTGTTGATATGGACTACGCTGATGAGAGTGATGTTAACTGTGAAGCTTACACTGTGATGTACCTGAGAGAAAACAGAGATGACCATCTGATTTTCACCAGTAAGAACAAAGTATTTTAAAGTTAGTTGTTTTACAGAACATCAAAGTTACAGTACAGACCAAAAGTTTGGACACACCTTCTCATTCAAAGAGTTTTCTTTATTTTCATGACTATGAAAATTGTAGAGTCACACTGAAGGCATCAAGGGCTATTTGAGCAAGAAGGAGAGTGATGGGGTGCTGCTCCAGATGACCTGGCCTCCACAGTCACCGGACCTGAACCCAATCCAGATGGTTTAGGGGTGAGCTGGACCGCAGACAGAAGGCAAAAGGGCCAACAAGTGCTAAGCATCTCTCGGGGAACTCCTTCAAGACTGTTGGAAGACCATTTCAGGTGACTACCTCTTGAAGCCTATCAAGAGAACGCCAAGAGTGTGCAAAGCAGTCATCAAAGCAAAAGGTGGCTACTTTGAAGAACCTACAATATGACATATTTTCAGCTTCACACTTTTTTGTTATGTATATAATTCCACATGTGTTAATTCATAGTTTTGATGCCTTCAGTGTGAATCTACTATTTTCATAGTCATGAAAATAAAGAAAACTCTTTGAATGAGAACGTGTGTCCAAACTTTTGGTCTGTACTGTATATATGACATGATAATAAGGCCTGAAGTTAGGAAGAACATTTTAAGGAAAAAAATAATAAAACAAATTTCATAATGATTTTTTCCTTCTCAAATCTTGTCTGTGGTTTAAAAACACCCCTAGCCAAACGGGGTGCATCTCTTCCCACTGATAATTACTGTAGTTACCATGTTCTGAACATCACATCCTTTCTTTATATATATATATATATATATATATATATATATATATGTATGTATGTATGTATGTATGTGTGTGTGTGTGTGTGTGTGTGTGTGTGGCTGAATAAAAATATTTGGACATTATAAAAATTACATCAACTTAGCACTAACAAGCTTGTTAGCTAGACAGTTAGCATCAGCTAACAATATTTACTTATTTTCAGTACGATGAACATTCATGTCTGTCTACTCGTCTAGTTAATCCAAACAATATACATATGTATAACGTTACTGTCGATAAACAATATGAAAACAGACGTAACATAGGACATTTTAATAAAACTGTTAACATTACGGCAGCGGTGAATTTGAACGTGCATGAGTTATTGTATTTAATCTGTGTTATTTTATGGGGTTTTTTGTTGTTGTTGTTTTTTTTTTTACCTAAAATTGATGTGTCTGCATCGTCTGCAATCGAGCATTTCAGTGGGCTCAAATAGATCACTCTTTACAACGGATTTAGTTCCCAAACAACTGACAGTTTTGACCTAAATATGATTTTCAGTTACAATAATTAATCCAAAATTTCGACATAACATCTCGGTTACGTATGTAACCTTGGTTCCCTGAATAGGGAACGAGATGCTGCGGTGACGTCACCACGTATGGGAACACCTCCGGTGTGACGAATGTCTGAAGCCCTATACCATCCCGCCAATCCTATTGGCCAAATGGCGCATAGCACCACCCTACGCATGCGCACGCATGATATACCTGGGTGCAGCGCGCCATTTCGCTCAGATTTCATGACTGAAGATGAAGAATTATCAAGGTACGGAACGGCCAGAACCGCAGCATCTCGTTCCCTATTCAGGGAACCAAGGTTACATACGTAACCGAGATGTTCCCTATCATAGGTCACTTCGATGCTGCGGTGATGTCACCACGTATGGGAACGATATACCAAAACGCCTGACGTACCTGATAACTGAGATCCGAGGAAGCATCTGCTCAAGCGGAGAGAACCCGGGAGCCAGGGGCCATCCTCACATCCAGACTGTAGGACTTGATAAAAGTGCTCGGTGAGGACCATCCTGCCGCAGCACAGATATCATCCATAGAAGATCCACTGAGAAAAGCTTGAGAAGAAGCTACAGCTCGAGTGGAATGAGCCTTAATTCCTAAGGGCGAAGCGAGTCCGCGCACCTCATAGGCCAAAGAAATTGCCTCCACCAGCCAATGGGACATGCGCTGCTTTGTAACCGCATGGCCCTTACTTTTATGTCCAAAGCAGACAAACAGCTGGTCAGATTCACGCCAAGGAGCTGTACGATCCACATAAGTCTTTAAAGCTCTCACAGGGCAAAGACTTAGATCTCCTGACCCAGCCTCAGCAGGTGAAAAAGCTTCCAGAACCACTTGCTGAAAGCGAAAGGGGTTAGATGCGACCTTAGGAACATAGTTAGGCCTGGGCCGCAGCAGCACCTTCACAAAGCCCGGTGCAAATTCCATGCATGAGGGTGAAACAGAAAGAGCCTGTAAATCCCCAACTCTCTTGAGGGAGGATAAAGCCATGAGAAGAAGTGTCTTCAGTGTCAGGAATTTATCCGATACGGTCTCCAAGGGCTCAAACGGATGCCCTGATAAACCTAGCAACACAATGGATAAATCCCATGAAGGAACTCGCACAGGGCGGAAAGGCCTCAGCCGTCGCGCACCCTGTATGAAACGAGAAACTAATGGATGACGCCCCACAGAGGCAAAGCCTATGTATTCGTGGTAAGCTGAAATGGCTGCCACGTAAACCTTTAAAGTGGCTGGTGTAACGCCATTCGAAAAACGCTCCTGGAGGAACTCCAGCACTGAAGCCACTGGGCAGTAAACTGGATCCACATTATGATTGCCACACCAGGCTGTAAACAGTCTCCACTTGAAAGCATATAAGCGTCTCGTAGAAGCTGCTCTAGAATTCAATATAGTCTCAGTGGTTTCAACAGAAAGACCGGGACATACTAATGCACTCCGCTCAATGGCCACGCCCACAGTTTCCACAGATCTGGCCTCGGGTGCCAAATCAGCCCCTGTGCTTGTGATAATAAATCCTGTCTGAGGGGAATCTCCCACGGAGAGCCCGCTAGCAGACTGATCAGATCCACAAACCACGGCTGCGTGTGCCATCGCGGAGCCACCAGCAGCAGCTGTTCCACTCTGTCCCGCCGTATTCTGCATAATACCGCTGGGATCAAACGAATCGGAGGAAAAGCATACAGACTGGTCCTGGGCCAGCTGTGAGCTAACACATCCACGCCCAGGGGCGATGGGGAGCGTAGGGAGAACCATAGCGGGCAATGCGTAGTCATGCTCGACGCGAATAAATCCACTTTCGCTTTGCCGAATATCCGCCATAAAAGATCCACCGTCTGGGGGTGTAATCGCCATTCTCCCTGTTCCAGAGCCTGTCTGGATAGCAAGTCCGCTCCGAAATTCAATCGTCCGGGGACATGAATGGCCCGGATCGACAGAAATTTGTCCCGAGACCACAGAAGAACATGCCTCGTCAGCCTGCACAGGGGGCGAGAGTGCAATCCTCCTTGATGGTTCAGATAAGACACAACCGCTGTGTTGTCTGATCTGAGCAGCACATGACGGCCGATCAGCAGATCCGTGAAATACTGGAGAGCCAGAAAAACTGCCAGTAATTCCAGTCTGTTTATGTGCCAGCCGCGCTGAGCCGCTGTCCATACTCCGTGGGCTGGTCGCCCTCGACACACAGCTCCCCAACCAGTCAAAGACGCGTCCGTCGTGACAGTCTCTCGGAAAGCATACATTCCCAGTCGAACTCCTGACAGGAGAAATTCGGTTGACATCCAAAATTTTAGCGACATCACACACCGCTGTGTCACCGAAATCGTGCGATGCGGGAGACAACGGGGTGAAATATTCCGCCTTTTTGTCCACCACTGAAAGGGGCGCATTTGAAGCAATCCCAGACGAATCACGGGGGATGCTGCTGCCATTAGACCCAAGAGCCTGAGGCACAATCTCACGGTCACCGTGCGACCCGCTTTGAAGTGGCGCACGCATGACGCAATCGACTGAGCGCGCGGGAGAGAAAGCTTCGCTGTCATCGCGCGAGAGTCCAGATCTATTCCCAGAAAAGTTATCCGTTGAGAGGGAGTTAAAACACTTTTCTTGAAATTTGTGTGTAAGCCCAGGCTGTTTAAATGATTCAGCACAAGATCTCGGTGAGAGTGTGCTTGAGTCCGCGATTGCGCTAGCACCAGCCAATCGTCCAAATAATTCAACACACGAACGCCCTGGAGCCGCAACGGGGCCAGAGCTGCGTCCATGCATTTTGAGAAAGTACGGGGCGCTAAAGCCAAGCCAAAGGGAAGAACGCGGTACTGATACGCTTTGCCCTCTAAAGCGAATCTGAGGAACTTCCTGTGTCTCTTGACGATCTAAATATGGAAATACGCATCCTTCAGATCTATCGTAATAAACCAATCGTTTGGTCGGATCTGAGACAGAATAGATTTCACCGTCAACATCTTGAATTTGCTCTGTCTGAGTGCAAGATTCAGACGGCGTAAATCCAGAATGGGCCGTAATCCGCCGTCTTTTTTTTCGGTACCACGAAATAACGGCTGAAAAACCTGTCTCCATCTGAGAGGGGTGTACTTCTTCTATAGCCCCTTTGCTCAGCAGAGCTGACATTTCCTGTCGCAGCACCGCCATTTCCGTAGACTTCACCGTAGTGGAAAGAATTCCGCGAAAAGGAGGCGGGCCTTTCCGAAACTGAATGGTGTATCCGTGACAAACCGTGCGTAACACCCATTGAGAAATGCCGGGCAAGCGTTCCCACGCGGCCATAGCGTTCGTCATAGCGTCCACAACCGAAGGAGATGGCGGCGCATGCCTCCGGTGTGGGAAGTAAATCCTCATTAGAGAAGACGACAGGCTCAGTATAAGTTTTATTCTGCAGCAGGGTAGGGGAGAGCGAGCGATGTGGAGAATATTCCAGTGCTGCGCTGTCCACGAAGTCCATGTCGCACGTGTCACCCCAGGCCCTCGCCTCGTGCGGTGCCTCGGCAGTCGCAGAGGTGACCTGACGGGGGTTAGACTCGAGGGCGACATTAGAGAATACTTCCACCCTAGAGCGCAGTACTCTGAGCCGCAGGCCATCACAATGGGGACAGGAAGAAAGGCCGCTAAGCGCCGCCTGTGCGTGATGTAAACCAAGACATACTACGCACCTGTCATGAGTGTCCCCCGCCGTGATGTACCTGGTACATGGCTCCTTGCATTTGCGAAAACTCATCGCGTCCGCGAAGAGGAGTTAACACTGCTCGAAGAGATCGCTGGAGAACGCGAGATGATAGGGCACAGATGATTCGCTATTCCTGAAGGAATGAAATCTGAGCGAAATGGCGCGCTGCACCCAGGTATATCATGCGTGCTCATGCGTAGGGTGGTGCTATGCGCCATTTGGCCAATAGGATTGGCGGGATGGTATAGGGCTTCAGACATTCGTCACACCGGAGGTGTTCCCATACGTGGTGACGTCACCGCAGCATCGAAGTGACCTATGATAGGGAACTTACTTTTAGCAACATCAGACGCACGCGCGCTCACAAGATCTGCCGGTTCTTACTTCTGGTGACTCGCACTAAGGTTCATTTGAATCAGTGAGTGGTCGACTCCAGAACAGCTGCAATCGGATCATTCTAATTCGTAAACGAATCGTTTGGTGCGATTCGCGATCCGATTTAAAAGTTTATTTTGAAAAGACTCAGTTCATGATGAATCAGACACCGCTTCTGCGTGTCGGAGCACGTGATATATTATAGGGAGTAACGATATGTTTTATGAAATGTAGTGAAGTAAAAAGTACGATTTTATTCTTTGGAATGTAGTGAAGTAAAAGTAAAAGTTGCTCAAAATAAAACTACTCCAGTAAAGTACAGATACTTGAAAAATTTACTTAAGTACAGTAACGAAGTAAATCTGCTCAGTTAACTGTTCACCACTGAGAAGGTGGAGACGTACTTCCAGACATTCTTCAGCAAAGAGTATGACTGTGTGAGAGCAAATGAAAGCCTCCTCACTGCCTGCTCCATTCCTGTTATGTGCTGGATTGTTAGTGAGACATATTCACAAAGATATCAAAGTGAACACATGCTGTTCATTCTCCATTGTCTCTACGAGCTTCATGAGAAAAGCTTCATTAGGAAAGTGTTAGAAGATTTGATTTTGATAGATCTGTCTCATACTCTACTGAAAAGGACAGACTGTTGGGTGTTGAAGTACTGTTTACGGTGCTGTGAACACATCAGAAACCTGAAACTCCATGTAACATCTGATAATCTGAAGATGCTCCAGCCTGAACTGTCCCGCTGTAAACTGCTGTGGTGAGTGAAAATTTAGACTTGAGACAGACACATTACATTATTCATTATCACAATTATTATTTATATTTATGGCAATTACAATATATTCACTTCTATTGGAGCTCTGTGATGTCAGATTTGATCTGTTTTAAAACTAAAGCGAAATCGCAGAATCAAAGAGTGCTGTTGTACTGAATAGCAGCACAGCTGTGATTCAGCTTCGAGAATAATGTGATATTCAATAATACAGCAGTCATTATCATGTGATATTGATTTGATATAATGTATTAAGATAATTTAGTTAGCATTTTTCTCTGCCATTAAAAATAGTTACAAAAGAAGCCAAACTGTCAGTCATTTCAAGCTGGTCAGAAACAGAGTGAGTAGAGAAGAGAGGCGGTCGTTTCCTCTCCATGCTTACTCTGGGTTCTTATGCTCAACTTCATTTTTCCACCCCCTGCTTATGCCAAAGTCACTGCAGGGGAGTCCCTTTCTGAACCATATCAGAGTAAGAGATAATGTTGATTCAAAAAAATTCTAAATAAAAAGATGTTCAAAACATCTCCCATACTTTGGTCTGAAACACTGCAAATGCAAACCTGAAATAACTGTGTAGTGTGTATAATGACAATTAAATCTGATATACTGTGTTGTTTTACTTTGAAAGGTTGATAATGGATCACATTTCAGATGATGTTGTTGGTTTGGTCTCAGCTGCTGCTGAAGGAAAGAATCTGAATAAACTCAAGTAATGTATAATTAATTTTAGAATAACATTGTAAATACTTATTGCCATATTCAGTTATTTAGTATACTAAATCAATTGTATGTAATATATAAAAATTAGGTCCACTTATTAAATTATATCCCTGCCAGTGTAAATAAGCTTGACAACTATAGAAAACGAAGAGGATACCTCTCAGGAATGTTGGTGTCAGTCAGAGATGGAGACATCACGTATGAAACTCAATCACTTGTAACATACAAAATGACAGTCTCGTCCTAACACCTGATGCATAGGATAAACATACACTAATGTTTTATCTGTGAATGCTTAGTTTGTCTTTTTCAGAGTTCACATCATCAGCCGTGGAATTAAATCTTACCTCTCCTCACTCATTTATTTCCACCATCAACTGGGTGAAATCACAGAATAAGATGTCATTGTTCAGTTCTACATATTTGTGAGTAGAAGCTTTCGTTCATTTTTTTTCTTCAGATATAACCCCTTAAGAATTGCTTTATCAAATGCTGTTGACATTTGCCATCACAAATCAAAGATTAGTTTACCCAAAAAATGTTGTTCCAAACCCAGAAGACTTTCTTTTGTCTTTGAAACACACATGAGTGTTTTGAAGATAAATAGAAGTCTTATAAGTTTGGAGAAAAATAAGGGGGAATAAACGATTTTCAATTTCATTTTAACCGTGATCGGCAAATTATTAGGTGTTTATTAGCGAAAATCAGTTATTTTTTTATATATTTTTTTATTTGTTTTACACCTTATAAAAAATTAAAATAAAAACATATATAAAAGTTTGTGCCACTTTTACAAATTTGTGTGGGTTTTTGTGTTGTTTAGACGAAATCAAGATGGACTGTTCACATTCCTGCAATCAGTATCTGGTTTGAAGAAAGTCTGTCTGCAGGATGTAGATCTGACTGAACCATATAGCTCAGAAATCATGTCCCTCATTAAGGCCTGTCCCAGTTTGATTGAACTCAGGTAATAACAATATCTGACCACATATGTAGCTTTTATGCCGTTGTAATGCTTTAATATAAGGTTCCAGGTTATTTCATATATTAACCCTCTATGAGCAAAACTGTTCATCTGTTATGATTTTAAGTAATCTTGGTTTATGTTAGTTAATAAATATACAACTGTACATTGTTAGTTCAGGTCCATTAAATAATGTTAGCACAATGTTAAATACATGATACAACTTACAACTTATTTTAATAATAAACAAACTGTAAATTGTTACACATTTTCTTATCAGTGGTGAAAGTTTGACTGAAATATCTAAATAGATGTTTTCCACTTGATTACCGATATTGATTATCATAGGTTTTCCCCAGACACCTAATACAATAAACCAGAAGCTCTTGTAGCTTTACAGTGAACGTAGTTAATTATTTAAATCTTTTTCAGGATAAATGTCACAGATAAATACATGATGGAGTACACCCACTCCATGAAGACATCATTGGAGAAGATGGGTTGGACTCTGACTGTGTAAGAGTTATATATTAGATATTTCTTTAGCCTTTTCTTTAAGTTCATTATAGAGATTATATATACACAAAGTCATATTTTTGAAGTATGATCATCATGAGTGTTAAATGTTTTTCTCATTAGCTGGGGGAAATTAGCATTGCTTAAGCTAAACATGGAAAGATTCACAGAGGGGAAGATGAAGACAAAGCAGGAAAAGACTAAGAGAGGAAGTAAGCAAATAGATTGTTGATTTTTATTATTAATATAAAGACCCCTGCAATAGAGCTATATACAGGTTACATAGACATTAATTACTTCATTATTTATTGTACCACTTAATTGATTCTACTGGGAATAAACCAAACATTACAGTATTTTATAGAGGGTAAAATCAACATATATACATTAGTTAAAAAAAATTCACCCTAGATTTAAAATTGATGAAAGTTGATAATGTTTTACTTTTTTATTTTA
Organism: Carassius gibelio; assembly: GCF_023724105.1. Lineage (NCBI taxonomy): Eukaryota > Metazoa > Chordata > Actinopteri > Cypriniformes > Cyprinidae > Carassius > Carassius gibelio. The sequence continues at coordinate 25,821,125 of NC_068397.1, forward strand.
ATATCCAATGGCTTTGGTTTCAGTGATTTCAGCTAATTAGATATTTCAAACAAGCTTTGTGGACACACAGTTTATCAGCTTTGTGGCTATCTTTATTTCATAGTTATGTACCAGACAGTGATATAAAAACATCTGATCAGATTTTCTTTTCTCAGAAATGTTTTATGTAACATATGAGGAAATATATGTTACATATATATGAGTTTTAGTATATGTTAAAAAAATAATACTTGCATTAAAAACTTTTTTTTTAATAACCCCAGTTATTTGCTTCCCTTGCTCTTTTTGTCTAACAGTAGGAGAGAGTTCAGATTCTGTGTTAAAAGCTGAATCATCAACATACTCCGTGAGTAGCAGCTGTCATGGAGAGGATTTTTAAGTCTTTCTTTCTTTCTTCACTAGTGGTACAGTATGACAATATTTTATTCTTAAATTAATAACCCCTATTAAGGTTTCAGTGTATGATAAACGATTGAGATCCCATTATTCAGAATGTTTAAAAATTTGTGTCAACAAGGGTTTGCTGTGGCACAAGCTGTTAGAAAATATTTTATCATCCAAAAATGTATTTTAAAGATTCTTCATTTATTTCTTTACTTCAGTTCTCAGAAGATGTCGAAGTGTTCACACCAGAATTGAGCGGTGATGAAGATAAACTCAAGAATACATACAGGTATTGCACACTTTATTTATTCAACATTGTTAGGATATAAGCAGATTGTTATGATGAAAAACAAATATGTAGGTGTCAATAATTCCTTGTCCTTCAGGTTTGTGTGTGCACATGCTGGTCAGTTTCGTTGCAGTCTGACCAATCTTGTGTTTGTGATGGAGGGTGAAGGAGAGGTGCTGTATAGAGTTGATTCATGGGATCCTCGTCTGTTAGATGGTTTGGGTCAGATGAAGCCGGCAGGACCCTTGTACAACATTGACTGTTCTGCAAAATCAGTCTTACGACTGCAACTTCCGCACTGTGTGATATTCTCTGGTAGGTTTATTTCTACATTCTCAATATGAATGTTTCACAGTGGTTGACAGTGGTTTATAATACAAATTTCAAATTTCTCGAAACTGCAGTTATTAAAGATATGTATGTAAATAATTAGCAAGGAGTGTGATGAGAGTTCTTATGTAAAATGTTAGTCAGAGTATGATTAGAAAAACAATATTTTTATTCTACCAGGTAACAAAATTCTTAAATGTATTTTGCAGAGGAAAATAAGGACGGTTTGGCTGTAGCACATTTCACTGGTGGTAATGTAGAAATAATACAGCCACTGAGAGTGACAGAAACTCATGTGATCATTGACATCAGAGATCTCAGCCGGTTTGGGCTCATCTGGATTAAAACAATATTTGGCTACCCCATTGATGGCCAGGTTTTGCTCTTTCTTCGACCAGTAACTGTTGAACAGGAACAGAAAATACTTAATGTCCACTTGCTTCCAGGGAATGTTCCAGTAACAGAGGTACTGCTGTCTGAACATATTTTTCTTTCATTTTTTTGTTTTTTCTATGTGCTTTCTGAGTATTATAAGATAAAAACATGTGACTTTCAAAGCTCCCCTAACACACATTACGCATATTTGTATATGTACATTATTATTGCTTTCGTATAGTGACATGTTGATGTAAATTCACCCCTTTTTTATTTTGTCCCCCACCACTCTCACCACTCTTTCCTCAAGGTCCAGTGTTTCCACCACAATAAATCATACATAGAGACAAGTTCAAAATGTTGTCTTTTTACTGACAGACAATACAGTCTGTGTTGTCAGCCAGAGAACTGTGAAGTGCAACCAATGGTAACGAGAAAAAAAAAACATTTGAATTTATGATATTTAAAACATTTGCACATATAAAATATATATTTGCATCCATATTCACTAACCACTAACCACTTTATAATGTTATCTTCATATTGGTGTTCTCTTTTTCAGAGTGAGATATTTCAGCTTGATAATTTTGGTCCAAACTATCATCCCTCATTTGAAGTGTTTCTGGATGTCAACATCAAGGAGGTCAAGCTGGGTGTTGTGGACAAAACTGAAGATGGGAAAGAAGTGTGGCCCAGACGGCGAATCCTTCTTACAGGTACTCATGAAAGTCTGCTGTAGTAGGAGTAAGAGAACTGAGAGAGTTTGGGAGAGATTTAAGTTTATCTACAGACACTAATCTGTGAGAAACCATTACTTGGCCACAGTGTTGGGGAGGACATTATTAAAGCGTAGCATTATTCATTAAAATAACTACACAATTAACAAAAATTTAGCCATAGCTAACTATGCTAAAGCAATTTATGGGAGCAATGCAATATTTCTTTTTTTATATATTTTATTCTTGTTTACAAAACAATGAGGATCTCAGTTAGCATGATCGCATTAAATAGATAAACAAAATTACATAACTTACATAACTGGAATAATTTTTATATTGAAAAACTGTTGGTGAATCTTTGATAGCAGTTCATTGCCTGCAAGGAATGAGATGTCAAAAGATTTCTATGAGTGTAAAATGTTTGTCAGATTTCTCAAATGTCTGTTTTTAATTTTATAATTTTTATTGTTAATAGCACCAAGTAAAGCTGCAGAACCTCCTGCACACCGAAGGATCCCAGGTCTGATTTTAATGCTTCACATTTTAAATACGTTTTTTTCTTGTAGTATTTTACACATAGTACTCTCTTCTGAAGGCTACCTTAAATCATCTTTTGTTTAAATCAGAAACTGAATTTGTGAACACACATGGAGATAAACTCACTCAGAGAGTTTCATCAGTGATGGCGATTGCTGACAGTTTAAAGACCAAAAAAATAATTACTCCTGAAATGTGGAGTAAGATCCATGTTGCAGAAACACTACAGGAGAAAATGAGACGCTTGTTGATTGCTCTTGAGTCTGGAGGAGATAATGCAAAAGTAGAATTCTGCAGACTGCTGAAGGAGAACGAACCTGATCTAGTAAAAGAACTGGGACCTCATTTATAAAATGTGCATATGCATGGATGTGATCTTATAGAGTGTGCATATGGTAAAATCCACACTCAGAATTATAAAAACCATCTTTGACGAGGAAAAGTGCTTACCGCTATGTCATGTGCCAAACAGACGTAACATTGTTGCAGAGTTGGAGTACTGCAAGTATTTGGAAGTCAAAGGAATTCTTTCCACTGCTCAAATAAAGGATTTGGATGTTGACTGGTGCTCTTCTATACGTTCATTACATTAAGTGGCATTTACAAGGCAGATATCTGAAACCATTTAGCTGTTCACAACTTTAAGATCACCTGGTTTGATTTCACATCAATGGCTTCACTGTTATTCTACTGTACATGTCTGTAGCAAGAGGTCCAGATGTTTCTGTTTTCCTAAATTAGATGTTACTGGCATTATCTCCTGCTGTTCATGTTCTCCAGTTTGATTTGTGATGATCCAAAGAATATCTTGAGCAAAAACATCTGACGGGCTTTACAAATTTGATGTATTCCTTCATTTGTGTAATAACGTTAATAAGCTGTCATTTTATGTTTTCAAAATGTTATACTGTGTACTCTGATTTAAATTAGATTGCAATCCTCATATTTTATTTTTGGTCCCCAATGCATGTACTGTATATAGTGTCGATGTATTTCTTATGAACTGTATGAGTTGTTAATGTATGATGACGAGTCACTATGAAAGATGTTTTTTATTTTATAATACTGTGGAAAAATAACCACATACAATTTAAAAAGAACCATAGTAAAAGTGGCTGTGGGGAAAAAGCACATGGGTCATTTTTTTCTTTTGTATTTTACATTTTAACAGATGATTAAAACAAAGATTAAATAAAGTTAACCATAAACACAATGTGAAGTACAGGTCTTTTTTAACAGGAGCATGAGGAAATGGATCTCAAGAGTCAGACATGCTCTCACATTCACACAATATAAACACAGTATTGCACATTCATTCCCCCATCTTTCCTTCTCTGATATGTTTTATTACTCATATTCATTGTCCTCTCATCATACATAAAGGTGCCAAATGAGTCTCATTTATTAAGAGAATTAACATGGATATTTAAAGAAAAAATATTTTGTGCAAATTTTAACCAATGCACTGCAAAAATTCTGTTTTATTGACAAACCTGCTAATAAGGCTGCTAATTTGTTGAACCAAAATGTATTGATCATTGCATTTTTGAATGTAAATTTCAGCAGATTAAACCTAAATCAATCAAGCCAAATTTAAACCAAGCAGAAACATTTTCTGCACAAATTGAGCTTTTCTGCAGAACAGAAATGTTTTGAGCTCATAATAAAAGCCCTTCTTTATTTTGCATAAAAATACTTTACCGAAACCCAGGACTTGAATGAATAAATCACTTCCATTTTAGTATTATTTTAAACTTTGCTCTTGTGATTCGATTCAACATCCCTTTACAGAATTTAGAAATGTGTACAAATCATAAACAAAAAAATGTTTTAAAAAATTTTCTCCTTTACATTGCTTACACCAAAACCATTCGATCTTTTATCCCTTACCACCATCTTAGAAAAATACTATAAATGCGCTTTCAAATGCAATTCAGTTCAGATACAAATATGGAAAAGCACTCTACTCTACTTTGAAAGTGTTAAGGACAAATACATGGACACTTCAGAGAAAGAGATTGATCACATTCAGCTATTTCCTCCACATCAGCAAACACACACTCTCACACACATAGAAACACAAAGCGTCAAATACTCGTGAGGTTTTCTTGGAAAGAGGCAGAGCGTGTGTTCAGAGAAGAGTCCGTAAGCTCACTTTGACACTCTGTGAGTAGTATCCCTTTGTAAAAAAAATCCTAAAATGTTCCAGAAACTCCAGCTTTCAGAGTTAAAAGCACTGGTGGCGTTTACCCAGATACTCACGTCTCCGTCCTATCAGAAGAGTTCAGAAGAGTTCAAACTGGCAGCGGTCAGCTATTTCTACGAGGAGCTCGGGCAGTGTGAGCAGTGGTGATGTGAGCGGGCCGTATGGTTAGTTTTTTCACAAGCGATTGTCGACAACTGCAGTATTCTTCAACTCGCTGACTTGTTCTGCAATATCACATTGTGGATTATACAATCAGTGTGAGCCCACCCACAATACCCATCATTTAATATGCATCATATTTTATTAGGTTGTTTGATGGGAAAGAACTAAACAGGTCCAGTGTAAACTCCAGTGCATAGCAATCAGGCTTTCACTGGGCTTTACACCCAATAGTTGATGGCTTCTGGTGCCCTCCAGCCTTCTATTGGCCATTCTTTCAGCCAATACGATTCACATGGAGAAACCCGTCCAATGGCTGCTTTGCAGCGTTTCATTTTGGTGCACAGATTTGAGAGGATTTGTTTTACCACATCAACCCATCATCTTCAAATTTGGCAAGAAGAGGGAAAGATGAGAAGGTTTACATGGATTCTCTCCGCTCATCACTCTTGTGATTTCTTCTTCTGCTGCATTAATTTATTAATTTGGCACTTTTTTCTCTCAATCATATTGTTTTAAAGGTAGAAAATGCAATGTGTGTGTGTGTGTTTGCATATAGTTGTGTTGGAGAGAACGTTTCAAACTGTAAGAGTGTAAAAATGAATGTGTACCATTTATTTCAATCCCGGGAAGTGTTTTTTTTTGTTGTTGTTGGCAAGTGTGTCTGTTTCACACATGAGTCTGCATTCTCTGCGTGTGTCTTTGAGAGTACTCTGTGGGCGGAGTTGAATATGGAAATTGGGCGGAGCTGGGGTATTTTCCCGTGTTAGCGTCTTGACTCGTCCCCGCCCCTTGTCCCGTAGGATACATTTCATAGGCTGGTCCTGCCTCCAAAGGCGGGGCAAAGCCTAACCTGTATTGAGGTGTTGTTGAATAAGCATAGCTGTCAAAAGCCAGCGGATTGGTTGATTCCAGCAGGCCACGTTCTCCGGAATAGTCTGTGGTCTTGGACACAGGGTTGGGCGGGGCTTGGATTTGTGATGCCCTGGCAATGGTGTTAAAATGTGTGTATGTGTTGTGCGCCATTCGGGAAGCTGGCCTGGGCTCGTAACGGCCTGTGGGTGCCGGGTGAATGTTGGGCACTGGGCCGCCGGCTGTCGCCGAAACTGAAGCGGGATTCAGTGGCCGAAATTCCTGGTACAGCAGGGAGCGGGTAGAGGTGCGGACCTCGTCATGTGTCGTAGCTCGAACGTTGTAGTAGCCGTTGGTGGGGTCCTGAAATGACAAAAATATATTTCACTGATATAATATATAGTATTTCACAAATAACAATGCTCAGGTAAGTTTCATGGGTTAAACTCAGCCTTTGCAATCTGCAAAACTGAGAGCTTTGTGTGAGTCATCACACAAGTTGGTCATGTTTTGCTGAAATTTCACAAATTTACTGTTTTCTCTTTTGGTGACCATTTATTTAATAAAAAATTCAGTCAACAATCATTAATATAAATAATAATCAACAATCATTATGTTGATTACAGTTATGTTGACAACTGTAGTGCTTCTCAATATATTTGTTGAAAGTGTAATACATTTTGTTCAGTATTTGATGAAAGTATAGCCTTACTGACACAAAACATCTGGGAAAAACTATTCAATGTATATTAATAATATGTATATTTTAGATAAATAATCCTATAAAAATGTTGGACCATAGCTATAATACTTCTTCTGTCTGTGTCAAACATTAAAGGTAAAGCGTGTAATTTCGGCACGACCAGCATCAGCAACAGGACTGGAAAAATAAGTACAACTTTCAAGAACATTCCTCCTGTTTTCTATTGGTCAGGCAAATAGATAGCCCCGCCCCAAACTCACAGCATTGGTTGAGCCAATGCTGGTTAGGGTCTCAAAGAGTGAAATATTTTGATGGTGCCACAGTATGTTTTTACACTTTCAGAGGCAATCAACCTTGTTATTAAACTTAAACTTAACAGCATAAAGTTAACTCAAATTCCAAAACAATTGTACACTTCTCCTTTAAGTATAGCATTGATGTTTATATGCACCTGTGCTGTTTCTTACCTTGGGCTCATACTCCTCCACCTTGGGCTCCACCGTGTCGCTCTGGACGTCCTGCTTCAGGTCCATGTCATCTTTGAAGGGCTGGGTGGAGGGAGAGAGGGAGACAGAGGGAAGAAACTAAACCATCAAACGACAAAACACACACACACAGAGAGAGGGAGGAGGAGAGAAGGAGAGAGAGGGAGGAAAACAGGATATCAGCTTTATCAGTATTAGTGAAGAATAGATATTCTATAGATTGTGGTGGAAAGAAAGTCTTTCACCATTAGAAACTTTTTATTTTCAGATTTATCTTTTATCTATTCAACAGTATCTTTCTTTAATTCTTTCACTGTTATGGATCAAATTAAGCAGATATGGCCCATTTTTGAAAAGCACTAAAACTGGTATGTTTACATGCACTTTAATAGTTTGATTTGAGTCAGACTAAATGCTCATATAAATGGTTGACTAAAAATGTACCAATCCAGCTTTTGCTGCCAAAGCTGGACTAGATAATGTAATTGTAGAGATTTTATAGAGCAGTTAAACTATATTCAGAAAACACCAGATACTTCTCGCAACAAGTAATTGTTCTGTTTACACTTGAAGCAAAAATGCAGCACAACGGAATATAATCAGAACAATCACAATATGTTTGATATTTCATACTACTACACTGCCATTCAGAAGTTCAGGATCAGTGACATTTTCTTTTAAAATAAATGAAAATGAATAAATTATAAAGAAAACTTTATTCAGCAAGCAGCCATTAAATTTATCACAAGAATAAAAGCTTTCTATTTTAAAAAAAAAGGTTCTTCTGAAGTTTCTATTAACCATATTTTTGAGGATTATTTGATTATCACAGAATATTGCACAGCTCAACTGCTTTCTACATTGATAATAATAAAAAATAATTTGTAGCACCAAATCAACATATTAGAATGTTTTCATGAGGATCTTGTGACACTAAAGACAGTAATAATGATCTATTACAAGAATTACATTTTCGAACATATTTCAAAATCATATAATATAATATTACTATTTTGCTCTACGTTTGGTCAAATATATACAGTTTTTATGAGCATAAGAGACTTTCAAAAACATTTAAACAATCTTCCAGACCCCAAATATTTGAACGGCAGTGCTTCATGGAGAAACCAAGTGCCAACAGAATTTCTCGTCACACTTCTCTCTTGTTAGTTAGGTCAAAAGGTGAGCTAACCAAATTTTAACATGACTTATGACTTATGTGCAAAATACCCCTAGTATCGTTAATTTTTTAAAGATGTCTTAATTTCTTTATTTTTAATTATGACAAACAATGTCTGACCATATAATTATGAATGTTATATCAGTCAGCCTGACAGTCTAATTATGCTATAGATACTCACAGAATACATAGCTTTTACCATTCGTGTAGCTGTGGAGGCGCCGGCAGCCTCTTCCTCAAGACTGTGAGTTTCCTTGTTGACCGTTTCCACCTTAATGTCTGGCTTCAGCGTGACTCCACGACGACCTGCAAGCATTATAGATCACTGACTCAAAGCCTCACATCATTTTAATAAATGAAATGATTTAATGGCTAAAATAAATCACAGCAGTTTATAGGCTTTGGGCTGAAAGAAAGATTATGATTTCACTAATTTTATTGTTAAAAGACTGAACCTGTGTGTAAGCAGGCTATTCCATAAAAAGGTAGGGCACATAAATCTTTAGCACGTGTCTCATTAAAATGGATATTTTGCATTGCCTTTAGTCGACGTCAAAGATATAAAAAATGAAATAAAAAATGAAATAGAGCATAAAACAGTTTTTTTCCATAAATGGAAAAACATACTGAGAATTTTCTTCTGTTTCTGTAAAGTTTGCTATTTTCAGCAAAGTTTATTCTAATTTCAGTTTTTTTGGTTTTGTTTAAAATGTTTAAATTTAGCATAAATTATAGGAAGCATATTTATTTAACTGAATATAAATGCATATAAATACTGTATATTACAATTAAAATATCCATTATTTTCATTTCACACAACTGGTGAGGGAAGAGTATTAGCAAAAATGTTAATAGTAGCTCTAAAAATAGAATTATTATTTAAATAAATTAGCAACATATATTGTGGTAAAATATGATTAAATTTCTGTCCTGTAGACACACGGGGGCGCCAAACCATAATCAAGCATTTACACTTTTTTCCACCATTTGACTTTCAGAGCATTGCCTTTTAATACACATGTATATTTATATTCTTATAGTCTGAGTTCCAGAGATAATTTGGACAAATGCATCACAAGCAAATGAACATGAAACAGATGCACACACACAAAGCCACACACATATACAGTCTACTCACTGCCTTTGCGCTGTCGATACAGATAGAATATAAGAGCAAACAGGAGGAGCAGAAGCAAAATAGAAGATCCAACAGATCCACCTGCTATCACACCTACAGGCACTATATCTGAGAGAGAGAGAGAGAGAGAGAGAGAGAGAGAGAGAGAGAGAGAGAGAGAGAGAGAGAGACAGCCATTAACACACACACACTATACAGACATTTATATTACCTACAGATGCTATGTCTAAGTCAAAGACATTACCTACTACACACACTATGTGAGAGAGAGAGAGACCAATGAACACTATATCTGAGAGAGAAAGACCCTTATACATTTTATATGAGAGAAAGTAATATAAATAATATCTAGAGATGCTAAATTTGAGAGAGAGGTATTATATGATGGACATGATATGAGAGAGAGATATAGGTATTATATCTATAGCTTTTATATATCTGAAAAAATGACACCTAGAGGTAATATATCTGACAGAGAGGCCAGTAATTAATATCTACAGACATAAAGGACACTTATAGATATTATATCTACAGCCATTATATATCTGAGAGAAAGACACCTACATTAAACACTACACTATACTTAAACATTACACTATATCAGTGAGAGAGACAAACAGGTATAATACCTACACATGCTATATCTGAGAATGAGAAAGAGTGAGAGAGATAGAGGTGTTACGTATCTGATATAGACCTATGAAAGTATGACTTCTCTATATCTGAGAGAAAACGAGAAGAGTTATACCTACAGTCACTATACTTAAGAAAGAGACAGTGGGAGTGTTTCGTCCTGACCTGTCTCCTCCAGCGTGATGATCATGGTTCCTGGTCCAAAGGCGTTCCATGCCGTGCAGTTGTAGGTGGACTGGAAGTCAGACTCCATGACATTATTGATGGTGAGGGTGGACAGAACGGCGCCCCCTTGTGACGCAGGACGGCTCTGCTCCACTGTGTACCTCTCCAACAGCGTTCCTCTCTCTTTTTCCCACACGTTCTCCTTCCAGGCCCAAACCTGCAGAAAAACACGTATGCATTCACACACACATTATACACACACAGGCTGGGGTTCACAGGCGTTGCAAGCCTTTCAGGATTTTGCTCTGAACTGTGGGAGAGCAGATAGTTCATACAAAATGAATAACACTCCATCAAATATTCACAGCGCTAATGTCCCACTCAAACTGACAACAGAGTGACAGTGAGAGCGGGAAGGACGAGAGGATGAGGAAAAAAAAGCATATGGCCCACTCTTCTTTCCTCTCCTCCACTTTCTTTCTCAATTATTCCATTATTCATTATCTCATAAGTACTGTCTTCACATTAAGGCCAGTCCTGTTGTGTCATGTCTCATTATCCAGAGATCCATCAGACAGAGGAAGAGAGCAACAGAGGAGTGTGTCTCTATTACTAAACTCATGCATAATAATACTATTATGGGCAAATCTAATTTTAATTTAATTTTTATACCATTTAATAACTTGCTTAAATATTACTCCAAAAGCTCATTCCATTTCGTTAAAACTTTTCATTTATTTTGAATTATTCAGTTTAATTTTTAACTAGAATTTTTCCCCTATATTTTCACTATTCTTGGTTTACTATTTGAACTAGTATGTTTATTGATAATTTAGAAAACTAGTATTGTATTTGTTAATATATAATAATAATTTTTAATACTGCTATTTTTACTTAACTTTTTATGTTATTTTATTCAACTGTTGTTTTATATATATATATATATATATATATATATATATATATATCATAATGTATTTTTTCATATTATTTATATTATTATATATAAAATAAATTTTATATATTATATATTTTTATTTAAGTTTTCTTTTATAATTAATTTATTTGAAACCATTCCCATTCTTAATACTATTAATACTATTAAGTTTTTGCCATTCTTTTATCATTAAAAAATGTAAATTAACAAAATATATTGTTAATATTACTAATATTATATAAGTTAAATACTATTTGTTTTATATTAATAATTTTATTCGGTTTTATTTTATAGAGCTGTTGTTTTATTTTGTTTTATTATAACCATTCCTTTTTTCTTGCTAATATTACAAATTGTTTAAATGTGAGAAAGGAAAAGAGTGACTAGAAAGGTGGTTGAAGGAGAACAATAAAGAGGAGGACGTTGACTAGAGGACAGGTGGAAGGAAGGAGAGAGAGAGTGAAGGAAGGAGGAAAAGAGGCAGAGCGTTGAGTAAAGTGCTGAGATTGTTAAAAGCTCACTCATTTGTCTGTCATGTCGTGTCGTCTGCTGGTGATAATCGACACTGAAAGGTACAGGACTTTGTTCTGCGCCATCACTCTTTTTCTCCCCCTCCCCGCCAGCCCTCCTCATCTTTCATGTCTCATTTGATATTTTCTTGACCTCTATTTTTCACGCTTCTTTTGGCTCTCTCTCTCTCTCTCTCTCTCTCTCTCTCTCTCTCAGTATTCAATCAAGCATAGTGTAAAGATGATAAAAGAAGGACGGAAAACAAGTACAGTAAGAGACATCAACAGAATACGTAAAGCTGAATAAAGCTGCTTTATGTCATTTCTGCACTATTAGTTATATTCTCAACCCATCAGCAGAACATCCTAGTGGTAAACAGGAAGATCATCCCTACCTCAAAAACACAAACTTTAAAGCTCTAAAAAAATGAGACATTTCTTTACTAAAAAATCTTGATTATCTATTCCACATTTATTTAGTATCTGCACAATGCATGAAATCACAACATGCCACGTGTCCAGAATAACCTGTTATAAAAGCTATATTATTATTTATGTAGTATACAGAGTGGGAATTCAACTCACGATTTTGTCCGGTGGAGGGGTGCTGGCTATGTAGCACTTGATCTCCCCCTTCTCTCCTCTCACGGCATACTGGACCGGCTCGCTCGAGATGATTGGAGGACCTGGACACCCAATCACATCATAAGAGAGTCATATCACACTTTTCAAATCTAGACAGATTTTTGTGTAGTTATGTACATACAGTGTTACTGACCATTGACTGTAAGAGTGACTTCTGTTTCTCCAACACCAATTCTGGGAACGATGGCCTTACACACGTACTGTCCTGCATCTGCCTGACTCACAGACTTCAGGAATAACTGATTACTATTACTGAGGACCTGATCAACAAAAAGAGTTGAAGAAAGAAAGATGGACTGCATTAAAAATAGTCAATTGACTATCGAGTGTTTTTGCTGAATGTGTCCATTTTTTGTGTGTGTGTTAGAGGTAAGTGCACTTTGTAAGGTGTAGGAAGCATTATCTAGTGTGCACTGACCATACTGGAGCCCTTCTTGGTCCATGTGAGGGTGAGCGGAGGATTTCCTGACCATTTACAGTTGAGTATGACATCAGAGTCAACATCCACTGTTACAGGCCTCGGCTCCACCACCAAAATTGGACCAACTACATGAGAGAGAGAAAAAAAGAAGGTTATAACAATTTACTAAAACAATTTAAACTGAAAAACAAAAACACTAAAAGTTATTCAAATTTCCCTAAATGCAATTATGCAAATTGGCATAAAAAAAAATTAAACCGCATTTGAATAAAGACAATGGCAAACTCATACAGTATAACATAAACCCAAGAGTAGACCTGTGTGGTAGATCATAGACGGATGGACTAAGATACTCACAGTGAACATCCACCAAAATACTGACGTTAGTGCTGCCCACCGCATTAAAGACCAGACAGGACACAGGCTCAGTGAAGAACGAGTGATCTGCTGTCGTCTCAAACACACTTTCTCTCGCTCCGTCCAGAATCACGCCCCCCTTAGCCCACCTACAACACATTAGGCTTATTATAGTTTACTAATGCAGAAAAAAATAAATGAAATAAAATATAAAAAACTTGAACTTATTGTATTTCAGCTATTGGCCAAGACAACATTTCTCCTTTTCTTGAGGTACTAAAATAATTAAAACCAGAACTTGAATACAAATTAATAAAAGCTATACTATACATATTTAAAAACAAATAAATATATAAAAATCTGCGGGGCAGCCAGGTTTGAATTTTCTCTGTATGGTGTATGTGTTAGTGTGTACAGCCACACTACACACTAACCTGTAGCCCATAATGGGAGGGTTGGCAGTGGCCTGGCAGGTAAATTTAACTCGCTCTCCTTCTAGAACCGAGCGAGGCTCTATAGACAGGATGACTGTAGGAGGATCTGGAGAGAGATTGAGAGGTCATTCGAGCACTTCTTTTGGATATACAGTATGCCAGCAAAGCAAATTACCGTATTTTCCGGACTATAAGTCACGCTTTTTTTCATAGTTTGGCTGGTCCTGCGACTTATAGTCAGGTGTGACTTATTTATCAAAAATAATTTGACATGAACCAAGAGAAATGAACCAAGAGAAAACATTACCGTCTACAGCCGCTAGAGGGCGCTCTATGCTGCTCAGTGCTCCTGTAGTCTACCACTGAGCAGCATAGAGCGCCCTCTCGCGGCTGTAGACGGTAATGTTTTCTCTTGGTTCTTGGTCCTGAATAAATGCGACTTATAGTCCAGTGCGACTCATATATGTTTTTTCCTCATCATGACGTATTTTTGGACTGATGCGACTTATACTCAGGTGCTAAAAAGGTGCGAAAAATACGGTAGGTGTACAAACACTTACGGTGGACGTTGAGAGTCACGTTGGCCCTCTTTCCCAGTGGGGCGGCCAGGTTTGAAGCTATACAGGTGAAATTTCGTCCTGTGTCTGTGTCCACTGGCTGGATCTCCAGAAAACTTTTTGTGGTCACCCTCTTCCTGTCCGCTAACACCTCCTGACAGATAGATTGATAGAAATAATGTATACCATCTGTTCTCATACATGTGATTTTCATGTTATCTTGATTTGCTTGTGTGCTCACTCACAGTGCTGGTATGGGCTCCCTCCACTATGATCCCATCTTTGTACCATTCTATTGTTGACAGTGGCTTTGCTCCTCGAGACACACAGGTGAGGTTATATGAGGTTCCTGCTGTCAGCAGGATCTCTGGAGAGCCCTCGATAACAGGACCTTCAGGAGGAACTACACAGATAGACAGATAATACGCTGAAAGTGCCTTACACACTGGGCACACAGATAACATCTAGAACTACTGACACATATACGGTATTTTGTTTTCTTTTAAATATTGTTTACTATGCACTATTGTTCAAAAGGTTTTTTTGGGTCAGTAAGATTTGAAAAGAAAATATTTGTATGCATCAAACTGATTGAAAGAGATGGCAGACATATAATAATAATAATAATAATAATGTTTCTTGAGCATAAAATCAGCATATTAGAATGATTTCTGAAGAATCAGGTGAAACTAAAGACTGGAGTAATGAGGCGGAAAATTCAGCTTTTGCTATCAGGAATAAATACAATTTCAAAATACATAAAAATTTAATTGTTATTTTTATTTGTTATAATATTTCACAGTTACTGTAGTTTTGAACAAAAAGCGCAGCCTTGATAAGTATATTATCATTTTAAAGACATTACAAAAATTCTTTCCAAGCCCTTTCTTTTAAATAAAGAAAGCAAAATGAATTCTTTAGAAATATAACCTACTTATTGTGTGTTGGTGGCTATGTTTGGACTGCACCGTGCATACTGTATACTGCATACTTTTTAAAAATTATTAAGATTATGTGCCAGTGAATATTTAAAAAAGTAGTATATTACAACCTTTTCACTGCAACAATCCCAGATATATAATTAACTGACTTTTGCACTAAATTTTGGTTCATATTGCTTTATGTGCATTCATCACACTCGAAATGGAAACTTTTTATGTTCAGTGTATTGCATTGTAAGTAACAGTGTTCCACACACTGTGCTGTTGTTTACTGAAAAGCACAAGAATTGAATGCAAAACAAGTGCATATTTCTTACATTATACATCCTGTAAAAACACTATAATGGCAGTATGCTGTTCTGCTCTTCTTCAGTGTGTACTCACTCAGAACAGTGAGTTTAGCTCTTCTGGACCTCAGAGCAGCTTCAGTGGCTTGACACTCGTACAGGGAGTCATCGGTCAGGTCTGCTGATGTGATCTCTAGGTTATACTGCCCAACATCCAAAATACGCAAAACACGGTACCGTGGCCATGCTGAAACACACACACACATCATCATCACACTAAATCACGGTAAAATGTTTTAATGCACTTATCATTTCAGATGAGATAATATTGTGCTGCAAAAGCCCCAGCAAACCTTGTATGTACAGTCAGAATTCATATTTATTTTGCCTTCATATTTATACAGTCAGTTTAGCCAGTCATTGTGATTATGTGGTGGATTGCAGGACATGTGTTTGACACCAGAGGGCAGCACTCCAACACATTGGCATTCAGACTGCACTCTCTCTCTAGCACACACATTATGACATCATCGATCTGGATACTAG
Source organism: Carassius gibelio (assembly GCF_023724105.1). Classification (NCBI taxonomy): domain Eukaryota; kingdom Metazoa; phylum Chordata; class Actinopteri; order Cypriniformes; family Cyprinidae; genus Carassius; species Carassius gibelio. The sequence continues at coordinate 25,836,914 of NC_068397.1, forward strand.
GAGGACAAAAGTATTGGCAATGATTACATCATCCTTTAGCTCAACCAATCAGCAAGCAGATGCTTAACCTGTGCAAGTGTTTGCACATCTATATGTGTATGTGATTAGAGTGGACAAGAGCAACACGTCCAAAAAAAAAGGGAAAAAGAGAGAGCGAGACAGAGGACAAAGAAAGAAAACGGCAATGTCTGGACAATGAAAGGAAAAAAATATGTCTGATGCCTCATTTTAAATGGAGGAGAGGGAGAAATCTTATGTTGTCTGAATGTTGCATTGCAACATATTATATGTTGTATAGACATACATAGAGGCATGAGGCTTGACAGATTTCTGAGCCAAATTCCAAAAGAATTTGTATCATTGAAAATTAGGTTGCATAATTGGACACACTTTAGCAGAAATCATGTATTCATATTTCTAAATCTGGACAGTAATTTGTTTTATACTGAAATCCAGTCATCGTACCCATCCTTTTGTTACTCCAAACTAGAATGACTAGATACAACTAAAATGCATGGTGATCGCTAACTGACGCAGCTGCAATTTTTCTTGGTTTATTCATTTAAAACCATGTACCCTTTAATGCTTAACCAAATTTGTACTGCTAAACTTTCCTGTCCTGCAATCAAAGGTACTTCTTTTATTTTGGTCTTGTCTTTTCTCACCTATAGCTCTTATTGAGATGATACTGTCACTCATTTCCCCTCTACAAAAGGTTCATGATGCTCTCGGTTAGTGTGATCTGATGTATGTGTGTGCGCTCACCCCTCAGATCTTCTCCGATGCCAAGAGCCAGTCCGTCTTTGGTCCACTGTACAATGCCGGTGTAGTTAAACACCACGCAGGACAAAACTACTCTCTCCCCGATCACCACAGACTGATCCGCTGGCTCCTGAGAAAACCGCGGGCCGCTGAACACTGACAGACACACAGAGAGAGAGAGAGACAAAAATGAGCTTATATTACCGTACACTGTACATGGGACACTGTAGATTTTTTCACACTTTTATAGAGATTTTCTTTGGTTTGCCATAAATTTTTGTTAAATACTTCTAACTCAAACCTAGAAAGAAACAAATTAGATTGAAATATTTAAAAATATCTAAATACTGCATTTGAAGACATGAACATTTGTAAAAATACCCAGTAAAATTGTGAAATATATTTTATAATTTAAAATTACTATTTTCTATTTCAATATATTTAAAAATGTAATTTATTCCTGAATTTTGAGCATCATTACTCCAGTCTTTGGCGTCCAATGATCCTTCAGAAATCACTAATATATTGATTTGGTTAAAAAAAAAAAATAATTTCTTAATGTCAGTTCTGAAAACAGTGCTAATTAATAACTGTGTGGAAATCGTGATAATCAGGATACTCTGTTGAATACAATGTTCAAAAGAAAAACATTTATTTAAAATCTTTTGTTACATAAATTGACTGTCTTTTAACCAAGGAGTTCATCACAAGGGCATTTCACCATGCATTGAAAATACTATGACATTTTTGACCCAATCCCTAGTTAATTGTCAACCTAGATGTTTTGTGTTAATCAATATCTTATTTTAATATTGATTAAAAAAATGAAGATTAATAATAATAATTAAACACTTAATTTTAAGGTCCAATTCACGCTATTAACAAAACACTATAAATTTTGCCTCAAACTTTTCATTTGCTGCTTCTTAATAATTAGTAACTTAGGTAGTTGTTAAGTTTAAGTATTGAGTAAGATTAGGGATGTAGAATATTCACACAGAATATGTGCTTTATAATTAATAATAAACAGCCAATATGTCATTAATTAGCATGCTAATAAGCAACTAGCCAATAGTGAGAATTGGCAGTGTTACCAAATCTTTTGACAAACACGTGCTACCCAGACTCTTACAGCCACATCCCAAATTTTCAACCCTTACATCATCGCAGAGATATTTCTGAAAAATCCCATCACTCTCTCTCTTCCTGCCTCTCTTTCTCCTCCGGCACATGCCACTCCTCCAGGATTATTGGTAACAGTCCAATTTGCTAATTAAGGCAAAACTTTAATAAAGGGAGGGAGAAAAAAAAGAAAAGGTGCACCTCCAGAGGATTACATTTACAGCCATAAAACAAAACTCTTCATCACACTTAAAGGAACAGGTCACACCAAAATGGAAATTCGGTCACCATTTACTCCAGCAAACTGATAATTAAGAATGTGCTGGACACTCTTCTCCATATAGTGCAAATGAAAGAGGGATGAAGCAGTCACGCTGACTTTGCTGCTCCATGGAAAGTCATACAGAAAGTCAAGGACTCTGGACATCCAGTTTCTGTCATAAAACCAGCGTTCTCTCTTTGCAGCTGTCCATGCATCATGATTGGACTGCGGTAGACATGACGTCATGTCTTTGCCGCACAGCTGCTTATGACAGCGCTTAATGACACTGGCCAGTGTATCAGAATACTCAAAGCCAGCTTCACTCGGTTAACTAGTCATTAGTCATGGAAAAGTGCCCTTAGAACAAAGACACAACATCTGATGTCTGATTCATCGACTGATTCAACGTGTGTGTGTATATTTTTGAAAACTCTGAAGTATTTCCAGATGCTACAGTATAAGGAAAACATCCCTGAAGTGGTGCTGCCAAATGTTAAGCATTTAGAAAAGCAGAGCCAAATGCAAAACGTCATGGAGAGAAAGAGATAAACAGAGAATGACAATAATGTACCCTATAGCACACAGAGACACAGAAACAAGCTTTTAATTATGTGCCGAGAGAGGTAAGCAAGAATACATGACTTAGTCAAATGGTCTCAGACGGAACATTCATCTGTCCACATCTTTCCTCAGGGCAAGTCTTGCTCTAATTTTGCACACGGACAAATAAAACTCTATTTTGTGTGGGTGTGTGTTGTGTGATGTCCAAAACTATTTGTGTGTGAGTTCTAAAATTCATGTCTAGTCTACCTTAGGCACCAAAATATTTACATCTCCAGATTAAAGGGATAGGTCTCACAAATGAAAATTTGTCATAAATAACTCACCCTCAAAGGTTGTAATTTGTGTTCTAAGGATGAACAACTAGTCTCGGTCTCAGACGTAATGCCCACGGGCTGTTGGCTAGATGTCTGATGCATATGGGACACAAAAGTGGAAACACTTCAGGAGCTTCGAAGTCGTCATCGGATTGGTTGAATTATACATGATTTCCACGAGACATGTGTGTCGCGTTCTTTAATGGTCCGCCTGGAAACAAAGATACTGCGGTGCCCTCACGAAAGAAGAAAGCCATCGTGTTTACAACTGTGACGACGAGCGCTTATCAGGATTAACTACTCGTTTGATTTTCAAAAGTATGTGAACGACAGTGTTTCAGGTTCGGAATGGCATGAAAAATAATTTATTGACTATGCACAATTACTTCCTGGTTTTATATAAGCCAGCTCGGTCATTTCCAGCCTCCTGCACTGTGCCTACATAATCCATTCACAATTTGGAGAAGAGTTTTGTTTGTCTAAAATGACCAAACATCCACGTATACCAGGAATGACAAACACAAATTTGTAATGTACACGAGAAAATCCGTTAAATTGTGCTGCTAGGCATTGCTACGATTGACAGTGGCAATAGAGGGAGTCATCTGATGAGCCGATGTCAAAATAGAGCTATGCATTAAGCGATTCAGACTACAAAAACTACAGCAGCATGTCTGTGTTGGATAAACATGGAACATTTAAAAATATTCAATGCATTATTTATTTGTTATAACTTATTAATTTGTATTTAACTATGTACTGTAGGTAATTAAATAATTCTGCATTATAGGCTGTTGTCTGACATTAATTATTTCTTTAAATGACAAGTGACAACTTCCTGCACTTGCTATACCTTAGTGAGATGAAGTACTACTTTTGTTATATTTATTTTATAATAAATCAAAAGACGTGAAAAAAACTAGGGTGTTGAAATGGCAGTTGCAGCCAATGAGTGATCCAGAACAGAATGTGTAATAGAATAAGTTAACATGCTTTAATGTTCAAAAAACACATTATTTTTCAAATACTGTACATTATCGTAGGTCCTCTATGCCCCGCCTCTTTCAAACATGCCTTTCTAAAAAGTCCCTCCTTCCGACAAGTGCAGTCTGCTCTGATTGGCTAAATGACCCAGTGCATTGTGATTGGCCAAACACCACAAGCACTTATCGGAAATGTAACACCCCCTTTCCAAAATCGTGATTTTCATCTTTTAAAATAAATATAAAGACAGTTAATAATGTCTTTAGTTTCACCTTCAGTTCAAGCCCAAATGGGGAACAGAGTGGCATGACAGACAGAGTGATGAAGCTCGTATGTGTTTGCAGTATACAAGCCACAGACTATATAGCTGAGTCCACTGTGATGTGACCCTGTCTCTCTCTCTCTCTCTCTCTCACACACACACACACACACACACACACAAAATGATCAAAACTCCTCATTTGAAAAGTCAGTAGCAACTACTTAAACTGATAATAAAACATATAGCTGATTCAGAAGCGCCAGATTGTCGTAGCAAAGTGAGAATGAGCTCCTCTCACGAAACCTTCACGAAACGGTCGTCCATAAAATGCGTTGCTGTTCTGTTGTAAGTAATCTTAAAGATTCCTAAATGCATCTACTTTCGAAAGGCCAAATAAAGTGCTTTCGCCTAGATACACACAGCATCTCCCTGACATGACTGCTTCAACACTAACTGTGGTTACTGAAACCATGACGCCTTTGTGTGAACATTTGGGCGGCAGTACGCAAATCTTTCCACACAATGATGTAGAAATGTGTGGGCGTGGTAAATTTAGGGGGGTGTGACTTTGATAAATAAATATAACATTTAAAACACAAATAAAGTGGTTATATTTATAATAAATATTTTAACCTGCAAAATGTTATTGTTATTATTATTATTATTAATAATAATAATAATAATAATAATAATAATAATAATAATAATATTTCCAAAATGTCCAGTGATATTGAAACTATTATGATGTCATTTTAGAAAAGTCTGGATTTGCACATATTTTCCTGTGGTATAACTGTCTCCCTTGGTGGAAATCATAAAATAATCAATATATGAAAATTAAATATTCAATTAAAAAACTAATTTTATTTACCAATGCTGCTTCTAGTTCTAGACACTCAATTTGTCTTAGATTTTTTCAACCCATTTTGACAAATACTCAAATTTCCCTTCCATCTGTTTCCAGCCATATTTTATTAACTCTTTCATTTCATTTCTCTGTAGCGCTAATTGCTTTTTTAGAGTAGTAAATATGCTAACCTCTCTGCACACATCAGATATCATTAACATCAGTAAGTGTGTGTGTGTCCTGTTGTGTATGTTTGACATTCTCTCAAGGTATCTACTTGTTTTACAGTATGTGAGTATCTGTATGTGTAGTTCTGTTTCTTTTTCTATGTCATGTTTATTGATCTCTTTAAGAGGAAAAATGTGTGAATAAAGCTCTCCCACTTCTCTATATCCCACTCATTCCTGAGGGAAATGTAAGTTAAACAGAAGAGAAAACACATGGATACAATTTCAATTTTTGCATTTTACAGTACTTTCAATCCTTCTTTCCGCTCTGATTTCATCCCACTCTTTAAATATCCTCTTCTTTCACCTTACTCCTCCTTCATTCACTCTGTCCATTCATACCTTCATTTCTCTGAGTTGATGGTGGACACTTGTATCCCCTCTACAACACAGGCTACACATTTCTACACCTTTGCAATTTTCTGCCTTCCCACCCGTCTCTATTTTTCCACCATATCCATCTTTCTTTGTTCTTGGTCTCTTTGAACTGGAAGAATTTTAATGTAATTCAGAAAGTTCTAACACATCCTGATCAACCCTTGTGTTATTATTTAATATTTGGCTTCAATTATACTTGGGGATTTCTCAATTTTTTTAGTGTCTATTTATGCAGGTCCACTTTGCCATTAGGTGGCGACAAGTGACTGTTGAGTCATTTGCTCAAATGATTCATTCAATCATTTAGGGGCCCCTCACACAGAACAAGTTTTTGCATTCTACTGCATTTTCCATGTAAAACTTGCTAAATGGACAGTGACCCTCACGTCTTTTATGGCATCTTGAAAATGACAAATGTGTTCTGAAAAATGTGGCACTCAAGTTAAAAGTAGGCAGTTGAAAAATAAAAATAATACCTTGCAACTCTGCATATTTTTTCCATTTGTCTGTACATCTGGCATTTTTTCTCATGAAAGTTTCACCGAATCATTTACTCAATTGATTTGTTCAAAAACACTGAATCATTCACTGAATCTATACTCACTGCTCCTTTTCTTTGTCAGTGGACTGACGAAACTAACAAAGTAACTATTAATGCAGTTTTTTAAATTGTAAATTACATAATATTATATAATCAGGATATAGCAATTCTTAATAAAACAGAAAAAAAAATCTAAATGTATAGGTTTAAAAATTAAACAATGTATTTAATAAAAAAAATCTGATTTAGTCTGAGCTGGCACAATACAATTTAACACATAATCTATTAAATATTATATTAAAATTTAACTTTTAACAATGAAAAAGTAACATTTGTAACACTTTAAGGTTCCATTAGTTAATGTTAACTACTTTAGTTAATATGAACTAAGCAAGAATTTGCATTATTCTACAGCATTTATTAATCTCGGGTCCATTGAATGCTTGAATCTGATTGGCTGACGGACATTCTGAGGTGTACGATTATTTTCTGGGAAATGCACAGCGAACGTAGTTCCAGGCAGCTCTCTTGAACGCATTATATCACAGTTCCATATCATTTTGCATATTAAAAACTGTAATAACTGTCACACAGTTTGGTGTTGTCAGCGCTGACATGATGATTTTATCAGTTATATAGTATACCTACATAGTGTGGCAACTTAAAGGCTACACATGACATTTCCCACTAGCGAGGTCCTAACAGTGATGTTAGTGACGCTGCAGCAGAAGACTGTTGAGGGACGCACAGAGGTATGTTAGCCTAACTCACACAAGCTCTCTCTCTCTCTCTCTCTCTCTGTGTGTGTGTGTCTCCATCGCCTCTCTTTCTAATAACTTCATTAATAACTACATTAGAATGCTATCAACGGCTCAAGCCTCCATTACCAGCTTTAAAATTACGTTTTGGAACTAGCAAAAGAGGCGTTGGATGAGATGCGGAAGAAATAATCCTACTCACAATAGCCATTTAAGTACAAAAACCAGACGAATCATATCATCTGATCGATGTTTTCAGGTGTGGTAACCGTAGTATAAGCAGAATAATTGACTCTGGGCCATTGAATTACTAGAAAAAAGAAGCACACCCAGGTGTAAAGGCATAATGACCTCGGGTGTGGATTATTTTTCTAATAACTCAACGGCCGTCATCAATTATTCCTTACTTAATGTTAATTTTAAACATTTATAATTCCATTATTCAAATCAAAAGTTTTGCTTTTAAACATTAGTTAATGCACTGTGAATTAGCATGAACTAACAATCAATAACTGTATTTTCATTAACTTTAACATTAATTTTAACATTTGATAAATTAATAAATGTAGTAATAAATGTATTGTTCATTGTTAAATATAACTAACATTAACTAATGGAACCTTATTCTAAAGTGTTTTAAATCTCAGACATATTCAAGTGTATGTAAATCATACATACTATGTATTCACCAAAAAAACAACAACAACAATACCCAGTGCTCAAAAAGTGTACACACACACCACATGTGCTTCTGTAAACAACAGCATGTTGTGTACAAGGGTAACATGCTTCAGGACATTCTGCAAAACCCCCTCAAATGTCACTCAGTGTGCTATGAGGCCTCAGGGGGACCCTGTGACCCTCGACATTAGCAGTGGCACAGAAACAGGACGGTGTAAAAGATTTGCCAAACGCCCTTCATTTCATTAATATTTCATTTCGCACATCCCTCCCGTCCCAAGAATCCCAAATAAACAGACGCTCGGAGGAGCGGATGAGAGAGAGATTTAACCCCAGAGAAAAGCCACTGAAAAATCTACATCTCCTCACAACTATATGTGTGTGTGTGTTCATATCACTAATGAAGCAGCCGAAATGATGATGAAATTCTGCTGTTTCTCCACTTTGAGCTGTTGCAATGCAGAGGAGCGAGCGTGAGGAGTGTAATGAGTGCTGAGCAGGAAGAGAGACGAAAGAGAGTGTCCTGTGACTATAGCGGTCATAATCTGCGTTTGTTTAGTTTCTTGAGGCCTCGATCCACTGACCTCTGTGTGTCAATAGGCTGTTAGAAAGGTCAAAGTTCATCTCCATGGGGTGCAGGACACATGAGGACAGTCTGTCTATCATATTTTCTTTCCTTTCTTTTTCTTTCCTGCATGGCTCCTCTGCTTTTATTTTCAGCTTTCATCTTTCCTTCTGGTATGTGAACTTTCCTCCTTTATTTACCTCTCCTCTATTTCTCCCGCTCATCCCAACGGTCCATTTCCTTTTTCCATCCATTCATCTCACACACACACACACACACAAACACACACACACTTTCTCTTCTCGGCATTGAAAGAATGTGAGGCATTTCCTTTACCTCCTCTCTCTCTGTCTCTCTTCTTTCCTTCTCTTCTTCAGTTCCAAAAGATTTGTATCTCACCTCATGTCTCTTCCCCTCTTTTTTCAGTTTTTGTCTCTTAATTAGAAATTTGAGAAAACGTTGGCTTTCAGCATCAATCACCTTTGTGCAACAAACACACAGAAAGTGAATACTTTATGCTCTCTTCTGTCATGTCATTTCCCATTTAGGCTCTGCTTCTCTCACACAGTTTTTACTCACATAAAAATCTCACATTCTCAGATTTTTTTTCAAGATGAAAGAGAATCGTTGCCATGTCACCTTAAGGTATGATGGTGAATAATAACAAGAGTGAAATATAACCCTTAGGATGTCATCAGAAACTGAGGCTAAAAATAGATTTTAAATCTTTTATACTGCACTGAAAAGGGTGTAGAAATAATTTTCACTCAGAAAAATGCTAGTAAATTTCTCAAACATTTACAAAGAAACAGCAAGTAACACGTTGAATTAAACATGAAATTTAAAGAATTAGTTCACTGATCAGTGAATTACTCACTCCCATGTCATCCAAAATCTTAATTTCTTTCTTTCTTAAGTCGAAAAGAAATTATGGTTTTTAAGGGAGAAATTCCAGGAATTTTCTTCATTTAATGGATTTCAATATGACAATATGATTGAAGGTCAGAATTGCCATTTCAAAGCAGCTTCAAAGGACTCTTATCTAGCAAAATTATCATAATTTTCTAAAAAACATTTTTCAAAATCAGGGACCAATTCTCAAGATTAACTAAACATTTTGCCTCAATAAACTCTTAATTTGCTGCTTATTATTTGCTTTTAAGTTGTTATGTTAGGTATGGGTAGGATGAAGGGACCTAAAATATGGTCATGCAGAATAAGGCATTAAAGGGGGGTGAAATGCTCGTTTTCACTCAATATCCTGTTAATCTTGAGTACCTATAGAGTAGTACTGCATCCTTCATAACTCAAAAAAGTCTTTAGTTTTATTATATTCATAAGAGAAAGATAGTCTTTACCGATTTTTCCCGGAAAAACACGACAGGCTGGAGGCGTGACGTGTGGCCGGGGCTAAAGAATCACGAGCGCGAATAGGCTTTTGCGTTGAGAGCGTTTGGAAGCTGTGACAGCTGTGAAGGCTGAAACTGAACGAGAGCAGCAGCAATGACTCACTCCGAGCAGGGCTCGAACCCGGGTCTCCGGCATGGGAGGCGGACGCACTAACAAGGAGGCAGAGATATTTTAAGCAGTTTTACTCACCGCATGCAGTTCCAGCACACGATCGTGACCCTTTTTCGTTGGGACTGCATTATCCTTAAGAAATAAACGATGTGCAAATCCGGCGTCAAACTGGGCCTTGTGAACAAGCATCTTCGAAATGCAGGGAACAAACAAAAACACTTGCACAACTCTGTCGATGCTCTGTAAAATAAACTCCATCCACTGGTCCCTTAATGCTGTTTTTGTGCAGGGTTGTCTTGCCCTGGCAACCAAAAAAAACACTCCTTTTGTGACATTTCGCGACGCTCTCGCTCTGATCAGTGAATGCCTGTGCTCTCTCATTGCTCTACTATACGGGAGCACACGCTCTTCCGGCAGAAGTGCCCATATAAGGAAATTCCGCTCCATCTAACGTCACACAGAGCCACACTCGAAATAAACTTTCCGAAACTTGTGACAAACCGGAAGAGGTTTTTTTGGAACAAAAATACTCCTTCAAACGTACAACTTAATTTTTGAAACTTTGTCCATGTTTAGCATGGGAATCCAACTCTTTAACAGTGTAAAAAACTCAGTATGCATGAAATAGCATTTCACCCCCCCTTTAATATATTAATTAATGAATATGTACTAAATATTAATATTATGTATGTACTAATAAGTACCAACAAACAAATAACCAGTATGCTAGTAATATGCATGCTATCAACTATATTTGGTCCATAAACTAAAGTGTTACCATAATTTAATTTCTTAACATAATTGCAAGACCATTTGTTCTATGGAAATGAATGATAATGATACCTTAAATAATCTGGCTTGTTAAGGAGATACGTGCTACTATACTCAAAGACTTATGGTTTTTGCCTGCCTTCATAAAGCATGGATTTCCAAACTTGGACCTAAAATATTTCCTTGAATTACCACTGAGATCTATATACAGTTTATTAAGTAATATACAGTATAATATTTAAATAATCTAACAGCTAATTTGCATGTTCAAAGTTCTCTGATGTTGGTTAATGATCACATGTAAATCAGGTAAACAAATAACTAATTTAATCTTTTTGAATTAGTCAGTGCTTTGATCTTTTTTTCTTTTTTTTTTAAATTTGAAATCATTTGTATATTAATGGTTTATTAATTATTAGTTGCTCATTAACTCTGAAACCCTTTGTAGTTCCCCCACAAAGCCCCAGTTTGTGGGCCAGTACACTCTGGTACAAAAAAAATGGTACAAAAGCTCACTGTTACAAAACACTTACATAAAAATACACTTTTATATCTTATTTACCCCTAAATGGCACATGTTAGTACCATAAAGTTACATATTTTACTGAAGTGTATATATTAGTACCTGGTGTATACCATTGTTTTGTACCAGATTTGTACCATTGTTTTCTGAGAGTGTAACATAGTGTTGCCTACAACAGTGATCCAGTACAGGCAATGACTACTTATGTTTTCTTAGAATATATAAAAAGGGATAATGTCCATAGTGTTGATTTTTTTCCCACCTCACCATACAAATCTAAATTCAAATGGACATACTGGACTGACAAAGAGAGAGCAGCTGCAGTATAGCAGAGTGACATATTCAGCTCGCCAGTGCATCGCCGAAAAACTAGAACATGCAGAGGGTCGTCTCCTGAAAATCCAGCCCACCCTCCTCTCTCTCTCTCTCCACACATCCAGTTATCTCTTACGCTGTTCCCATCCTTTCTCCCACATTCTTCCCTCTACCGCTCCCATCCAAATCCTAAAGTTCCGTCGCCATAGCAACAACTGTCATCTGCAAAAATTACCCCCAAAATCTCTCTATATGCGTGCTGCTTGCTGCACACCCTGTGCAGACTGTCTCTAGTGATGCTGTTCAGAGAGAATCAGCCATACTGAGAATCAGCATATGAATTCAGAGAGATGGACAAACGACAAGCCGTTAAGTACAGCAACAAACAGACACAATGACAGACAGATGAATCCACTCAGAACGGAGCATAAAATACAAAGAACGAATGAACAGGTATGAACATGATGGGCAGAACCATTGCCATGGTAACAGAGAAACGAGTGAGTGTGAAAGCGGGGTAGGGAGGTAGAGAGAAGAGGGGGAAGCATGCCGTTGCCATGGTAACTAAAGAGGAGGGTATCCTGAGAGAGACAGACAGGCTAAAAACACAAAAGACACATTAAGGAAGAGGGAAACCACATATCTCGTTATCTTCTCTCTCTCTCTCTGGTTCCCTTTCTCTCGGCTCTCCAGTGCACCCACTCATTCAAGCAGAGCTGCTTCCATTTGCAAATCTAATGTGTGTATGTGTGCGCAGAGAAAAGAGCAGTGATTGAGTGCATGTGCATGTGTGTGTGCTGCATGCGAGCTTGAGAAACTGCAGAGGGACAGAGCATGTTTGTACGTCTCGGAAAAAGAAAAGGAATAAAGCTCTTTCTGCTGAAAATTCCACGTATATGATTTATATTAAATGTGTATATTTAGGTAAAAAACAATGAGTGATTTACATGAGTATGAATATAAAAAAATATTATGAATAAAAATAATGAATAAATTTATATAACAAAATAAAATAGTAGCTAAAATTAAATACATGCATTTATTATTAAAATGTAATATTAAAGTTTATTTATTTAATTTGTCATCTATATATCAATAAATAATTAAATATTGTATATAAAAAATTATGATATTGAAAATGTTGTGATTAAAAAGCAGCCTTAAAAATTAACATTTTTATATAAAAATAAGATCTATGCAGAGATGTGAAAATTATTATAAAATATAAAAATTATATAGATAGATTGATATAAAATATAAATAAAATGATAAATACATCTATTATTAATACATTTCTACATACAAATAAATTAATAAATAAATAAATACATTTATTTAGCTCTAAACACAGACATATGTAACATATGTACAGAAAATTGCTTGTTACGAGAAAAATCTGCGACTGTGCAGATGATAAATGGTTTGGAGAATAGATGGATGGATGCTGTCATCGCACTGAAAAATATAGTCAGTAGTGTTTTAAGTTAGGATATCTTGACTAATTAGTGTTCCTGTAGCTCAAACAGTACAGTAAGCTCGATGGGAATGGGTTCAATCCCCAGAGAAAGCCTAAACTGACAAAATGTATACCTTGAATGCAATATAATTTGCGTTGGATATAAATGTCTGCCAAACACATAAATGTAAGTGTATTAGCAATCAGTCAGTCAGATGAAGAACAGAGGAGATACATGCCAGCAATCGCTCTCAAAACCAGCTGTTCACTTTGTAAGAACAAAATCCGCAGCTTCCCAGGATTGCCAGCGCTGTTGTGAGAACAATGTACTGATTATACAAGTTAAAGTTTGGGCTGTGTTATCCTTCACTGTCATTTGTAGCATTCTGGGAATCCTTCAGCCTAATGCCAAAGGATCTGGACCGCTGCCCTAAAGGTTGCAAGTTCAGTTACAAATAGAGACGACCCAAACACTGTGATTAATCCGACTCTATCTTTTCTGCCCTTGAGCTATAAACTTAACCCCGAGCTGCTGTGGGAGGGTTACATTTACTGAAAATCACTTTAGACCACTAACTATCCCACAGACTGTCTTCTAGGAGCAAAACCATATGCCATTTGACACGGACATGATGGGTGACAGTGACGTGGAGGAGAATAATTGTAGAATAAAGGCATTATTTTGGTTTTCTTTTTTGTGCACAAAAACTATTCTCATAACTTCATAAAATTACAGTTGAACCACTGATGTCATATGGACTATTTTAATGTCCTTGCTACCTTTCTGGGGCTTGAACATGTCAGTTGCATTGCTATGGAAAGTCATAATGCTCTCTGATTTCATCAAAAGGATCTTAATTTGTGCTCTGAAGATGGAGGATTTAGGGGTTTGGAACGACATGAGGTAGGGCTGGGCGATATGGAGCAAAAAATATATCTCAATATATATTTTGCTATATCTCGTCGATATATATTTTGCTATATCTCGATATATATACGATATACTTTATATCTTGATATCTTTACAGGAAAAATAACCCCCCAAAACTACTGCAAAAACAAATATGAATATATAATATGTTTTAGGCCCTATGAAATGTTTTATTTTTTTCTTCACCATACTTTTATACCATATTGTGCGTTTTAGAATGTGTAATTATTTAAATGCATAAAACAACTTAATTTGTTAAATATTTTTCTTAAAATAGCCTTATGTGAAATGTTTTTTCCCCTCTGAAATTCTGTGTATTTACATTTTTCTGGTTATCAAACGAAGGCAAAAAACATTTATTTAATGTATCTTTTAATTATTGAAAATTAAGCAAACTTTATAAGGGGATATACTATTAAAAATCAATTAGTCCAAATCAAGATTTGATGTGAGTGCAATGACCTACTTTTGATTAATTAATTCAAAATTTGACTAATTCCGTGACATTCCACGTTAAACTATAAATTCACGATTCCACGATTCCGTCTGCATTTTCTGCATCGCGGAAATCATAGGGCCCTACAGTAGACATCTGCTTGCTGTTTGTCCGACACCTTAAAACTGAGGTACCCCATGTAATGGAGCCAGTTGTCCTTTTTTGTTAGACTAGTTCTGTAGCCTCCTGGCTGGTTGCGGACGACGCCATGTTCACTGAGACAACACGCGAGGGGAGGGGGAACAAAATCAAGGAGGCGGGGGCGACAAGACAAACAAGCAAAGTGGCGGAATCAGAATTAATATAAACAATATATTGATATATATATGATATGTCAAAATCCAAATCGTGTTTAAAAAATATCTCGATATATTTTAAATATCGAGATATCGCCAACCCTTAACATGAGGGTGAGTAATTAATGACAGAATTTAAATTTTTGGGTGAACTATCCCTTTAAATGTAAAGAATCTCCTCTATAGCTTTATGCATCACACATTGTTTTAAAGGTTTCAGGGATTTTTCATTTTTTTCAGATTCTAGAATGTCAGTGTTGCTTCAAAAGAGAGAAAAAGAGGAAAGAAAGAAAGAAAGAAAGAAAGAAAGAAAGAAAGAAAAGATTTGAGGTAACAATATAAAACTGATTAAATAAAGAAGTATGTTTCTGCTGAAAATACTATTTTTATGAAATTTTGGAAGTGGGTCATGGATTAAGTGGAATACTTATTTTTCGGTTTTAGGTTGTTTTTATGATTATTATTTATGTATGTATGATGATTATGATGACATTAGTAAAAAGGTCAGCTTTTTACATTTGGCCTCCACTTGGTTCACATTGTAAGATTATAAAGAATGAGCAGAACCAGAACAAAGGAAGCACATGTTTGCTATTTCAAGCAGGATTTAAAATTGTTTTCAGGGGAACCGCATTGCCAGGTTCCATTTAAACATGTCAATGCCAAATGTCAAATACACAAAACCATGTCAAGATCACCTTAAGGCGAGCAGTAAACACACTAAAACCAAAAAATGCACTAGATGGAAAACCTTGTGCTTTGTAAAACACTCACCTTCTGTTAAATACATAAAGTAAATATTATTTTTGAACATTTTACTTAAAGCCTTAATGTATAATGCATTATAAAGGGTCAATAAAGGGTATAATGCATTGCAAGTATTCAAAATTTTTGTGTTGTAATACATTACAATATATCTTATTGTAAATAATTCTAACCAAATTTAAAATGTATAGTGTAGCAGTGAATTGATAAGTGTTATAATGCATTAACTGCGGTTACAATTATTCATGAGATTGTACAATGCATTATAAGGTGCAATACAAAACATAAAAACTACTTTTATAATGCATTATACATAAAGACTTTAGTAAAGGGTTAATAAACATTTATTTCAAATACTGTACTTCTCCTCTTAATGCTTTATGTCTAATAATCAATACATCTTTTTAATGTTAATACATCTGCATGTGCAGTGTGCATATTTAATCATTCATTTTTTGGTAAGTGTTGCTGTTTCTGCATCATCCAATGCACATTCATTCTCCATTTGTCATGTTTTACTACGGTCCGCAGTCTTGTGCATGAAAGGTGCTTTGTGTTCTAACAGCGATCTGATTGGGCGATGGTGATGGAGGGAAGCTTCTGATTGGCTGAGGTATTTTGTTCCGTCCACTTATCTCTTGTCCCACCTTGAGATGGTTCTCACCTCGTTAGCTCTCTTTTTCTCTTCCTCTTCCTTCCAGCCTATAACGTCTCATATATTTCTGTAAGTTTCTGCCAGTCCTTTGTGAGTTGCTATAGTTACCAGGTCTCTCGCACTCCCCCACTTCACCCCTTCTCCTTCCCTCTCTGCCTCTGCTTCCAAGGTTGCTATAGTAACAGATTTATTTAAAAAAGAGAGCGAAAAAAAATCCCCCTTCATGCCTCCCGCTCTCCCCCTCAGTGATAACTGCAGTGCTCTCACACATATACATTCACATATGTTTACAACAAAGCAGCACTAAGTTCAAGTTCAAGTACATCTGTTATATTAATTAGGGCCAATTAGCTGTTGGACTGTGGGCACTGAGATCGTAGGGGTGAAATTCAATTCGGGATAATTTTTTATATAAGGGAAACCAGGGCAAGTTGTCACTCTTTGTATTTACTTGAATAAATCAGGTTTTGAAAGTCTCAACTTTTTTTCTTATAAAAAAAAAAAAAAACGCATCTACCTTTTATGATGTTATAATATATGGGGCATGTTGTCAGAACGGGAACCTGCTATTTATTAAAATTAATTAATCACAATGAAAGCATCAGCTAAAAAGCCCCCAAATATATATTTGTATTTAAAATGCATGTAATATTGTAAAAAAAAAAAAAAACACTTAAAGACTTTACATATAATGCATTATAAAAGTAGTTTTAATGCATTAATTATAATGCATTAGATATAAGATCTTATATCTTACCACAAGATATAATGTTTTTTTAATGCACATTATGACTAATTATATGTATTTTACCCTTTATGAAGTATTATACATAAAGGCTTTACGTAAAGTGCTCCCATTTTTTGTTGTCATGTTAACTAAGAGTTAACGAATGTTAACAAACAGAACCTTATTGTGATATGTTACTATTTTTCATATTTTATTTTATTTCAGTTAACATTTCTTTCAAGTGACAATTTTTATGGTTGTAGTTTTAGTTAACTATGTTATCTTACACAAAAAAAAATCTAGTTAAAATTGTAAAACAGCAAAAAAAATGTAAAACAACATACAAAACCAGCACCAAAGAAAATTTGTTAAAATGGATTTGTGACACAAAACTTATATTTACCCGTGACAACTTGCCCCAGTCTTTATATATAAGATTGTTTCAAGCTATCATTGTACATCTGTTCGTGTACTTTACAAAAACCCTTCAATTAGTAATACCATTACTAGATGTTCTCATGGTTACAGTTTAAAAATAGGTTCAAATGTGTTCATGTTTGCCTTTCCATATACACCTGTATTCATGGTTTCCTCCTGTATAGACAAAGTCTCATTCTTGTCCAAACGTGCACGTATATCTTCACACCTGTGCCCCAGTTATTCATCTAACGAAATTACTGCAGCCTACCAGTAAACCACTGGAGAGATCTCTAGCCCAGACAGATCTGGGACTGATATTTCTTCTACACAAGCATCGGCTTCTCATATAAATAAGATGTTTCCTGATGATCATCTCCGCGCTGAAATTAACGACTGTCTGCTCCTGTACTAAACACATGCATTTTTATAGCAGTCCATATATAAACAACTATTGCAAGTGTGTCGAGCAACATGGTG
Organism: Carassius gibelio; assembly: GCF_023724105.1. Lineage (NCBI taxonomy): Eukaryota > Metazoa > Chordata > Actinopteri > Cypriniformes > Cyprinidae > Carassius > Carassius gibelio. The sequence goes on from NC_068397.1 coordinate 25,854,534, forward strand.
CACTAATAATAATATACTATGCAAAGCAATCAGCTCTTTATAAATAGAAATCCAGGCATTTGGAAATGACTTTCCATCACTTTAGTTGTTACAAGAAAACACTGCTAATGCTGTTTGGTCCACCTGCCAACTAAATGTAATGCTCACTAGTTTCCCAAGTAATTAAACAGACTTGCGTAGCTAAAAATAACAACTGCAATGCATCAATGTTTCTCTCACTGTCTCACATTGGTGTAAGTGTCATCCAGAATAAATGTTCATCTACTGCCTTATTACAAAGTGCAGGGAAAAAATCCTGTAAATCTGCATCTTCTAGATGCTGTTAGACCAGAAAGCCACTGGTCTATGAATGAGAAAACTGCACATGTACACATTTGGGACTAAAATTGCCAGTTACAATCTACTTGGAAAATGTATAAATGTTAATCAAACTTTTCTATATTCTTTGAAATAGATTTGTAACATCAGGCATCAAACAGTTTAAAAATGTATGTTTTATAATTTCTGTTTTCTTTTAATTGTATATTTTTTAGTCATTTTGTGTTGTCATTATTATTGTATTATTAATATTTTACAAATATGTATGAAATTTTTATTAATTTTATATAAAAATATATTATTTTAATTAAGTACATCAAGATAAACTAAATAAAAGGTAAGTTAAATAATAATATATTTTTTTAAATATAAAATAAGGATTTTTTATTTGGGATTTATTTATTCATTCACATCAGTGAACAGAGTTCAGTAAATTAAATAATAAATCCAAGAAGTTTTTTCCAAACCTGTATGAGTTTCTTTCTTCTGATTAACATAAAAAAAAAGATATTTGAAAAATTTGATTAACTAAACAGATGATGGGCCCTACCCAAATTCTTCAAAATATCTTCTTTTGTGTTTAACAGAAGAAAGAAACTCTTACAGGATTTGAAAATCTGATTATGATAAATGGTGACAGAATTTTTGGGTTACTATATGTAACCCTCCACCGGGGCCTAACTGCCACACCTTGTTCTTGTTCAGAGTGGGTCTCGAAACACAGCTCTCCGGCATGGGAGGCCGACACACTAACAAGGAGGATAAAGACTGCAGCTACTAGCATCAGTTGCTAGTGTGCCTCTTGAGATCAGGGGAGTGAGGTTTACCTGGACAACTCCTACACGCTGACTTCCGTTACATTTAAACAATCCCCCAAACTTGTTTTTTCAAACAGACATATTGCACCAGAATGCCCACCACACACCAGTTTTATTGGTGGAGAGGAGACAAAATGATGAAGCCAATCACTAAATATGGGGATTAGGAAGCCATGATGGTCAGAGGCCAGTGGGCAAATTTTAGCCGTGGTTACACCCCTACTCTTTTTCCAAGGACATCCCTGCGATTTTTAATGTCCACAGAGAGTCAGGACCTCGGTTTAATGTCTCATCTTAAGGATGGGGTTTTTTATAATATGGTGTCCCTGTCACTATACTGGGGCGTTAGGACCCACATAGTTCAGGTTGAAGGTCTGAAATTTATAGCAGCTTTCACTGGCCAAGGCTCGCCCATGAGGCTGTTTGACTGACACAGACAACAGGGTGAACAACCCCTGCTGGCCTAACAAACACCTCTTCCAACAGCAACCTAGTTTTTCCTATGCAGGAGGTCTCCCATTAATGGAGTGACCAGGCTCAACCCTGCTTAGCTTCAGTGGGAAACCAGTCTTGGGCTGCAGGGTGATATGGCTGCTGGCGTAATGCATAACATTAAGCTAAAGAAAACAATGTGTCGGTAGGTTTTTTGTCTTTCTCTCATGATCAGACTTCTCAGATTTTTAACTGCATATCTCTTTCGTTCTCTCTGTATGATGGAGTCCTGTATGATGAAATCTACCAGCTCTGATTGTGTTTGTCAAATATGCAAATCACTCACTTTCCACAAACACAAGCCGGGTGCACAACACTGAAGCAGTCATTGCATGTTTCAAGGCAATTTGGATAATATGTGAATGAAAGAAATAGTGGATGAACTGAAGATGAAGCTGAACCGACATTCATTACAGGTGTAGATCCACCCTGATTAAATTAAAAATTAAATTAAATTTATGCATTTAGCAGACGCTTTTATCCAAAGCAACTTTCAGGCTATCAATTTTTACATATCATGTGTTCCCGGGGAATCGAACCCCCAACCTTGTGCTTGCTTGCTTGCTAACGCAGTGCTCTACCAGTTGAGCTACAGGAACACAAACAGGATTAATAGGAACTTAACAGGAACTTTAGGTTTCTTAGGATGTTAACAGATGCGTCAAAAAAAAAAAGGAAAAAGAAACAAATAAAGGGCAGCTACTTATTTACCTTGGTTATGTGCTTATTAATGTATTATTGTTGGATATGTATCCATATACTGTACAGTCATATTCAAGTAAAGCATATAGCAAATCTCAACTGTGTGATTTTTTATTTTTTTGCTAAATGTAACTATACTTATCACTTTGCTCTTATATATATATATACATATACATATATATATATATATATATATATATATATATATATATATATATATATATATATGCAAATGAGAATTATGCAAATGTATAAATTGTTATAACAATTCATATGGTATTTGTTGCATTCAAATCAAAGGGACAGTTTATGTAAAAATTGATACATGAGTGATCTATAGATGTATACAAGGTCATTCTGTGTTTTTTTTTTTTATAAGACCAACTTAAAAAATAATGTCAAAGATGTAAAAAGCTCAGCGTTTTTTTCTGTACGGTGTGGTCATGTGGTCACAGTACGTTTACACAAGGGCTCTCCAGATCACACTAGGAATGTTAAACACATAATACTGCAGACTAATTAAAAAATAACATCATTTTCTCATCTGTCCTCCCTCTATCTTTCTTTCCCCTCCCTTTGCATTCCTTCCCTTGACAGATTGAGTCGGCCTGTCTCCTTATCTCTCCATCATGTTATCCCTCCATCACAACATGTCTGTGTCACTCGGTGCTCTCACTCTCAATCAATCCATCACTCTCCCTCTCTCTTTCTCTTCACTGAATCCCTCCTTCAGAGAAAGTTGCTGACACTTCCTGCAAACAGGTCTCACCTCACTCAATCTTTTTCTTTCATCACCTCTCTCTCTCTCTCTCTCTCTCTCTCTCCATACCACCATCTTCACATGAAAATCTACTAACAAGTATCAGATCTGAGAGAATGCACTCTCTGATCTTCACCTACACATCCACAGATATTTGCAGACACACCGGTTGAAGTAATAAGCACAAAATGGCTGTGTTATTGTTATATCTAATGTTCTGTTGAGACTGAATTTACCATCTGTATATTTGGGGCATTGGGGGCACCTGTGTTCTATGTGTCTAATACCAATTTCTAAATTAATCTATTTTCACTTCAAATTGTATATGTTCTTCTACCAACATTTAAATAATGCTATAAACAGTAGCTAAATAATGTAAAAAACCAACAAACAACAATTCATAACTCATAACATTCACTTCTATTAACATGTTTTTAAAAAAAGTACCATTAGAATGACATGCATTGTCTTACATAGCATGTTACACATATAACATGTAACTTCTTACATATTTAAATGCATGTATTAAAACATAAGATTATTTTCGCCATATACATTAATAAGTTACAGTTAACTGTAGCTATGTATACATACGTGTGTGTGAGTGTGTGTGTTCAAAGACCACCCCAGTCAAAAATGATTGAAAAAAAATCACGTTGCTTTATATTTGTGCACGTGTGTACACACACACACACACAGACACACACACAAATATATAGCAACATATACGTTTTTTTCAATCATTCTTGGCGGCAAAGCGGAGCCCACCTTTCATTCATATTCACTTCACTTCTCATACACTGCTACACTTTACACTACAGTCACGTTCGTCCGCGGACCTCATCTATAGCCGCGGTTTCTTCCCAGTCAAATACCGCCGTCACCGGTGATGCGCCCCGCGGTTAACGGTTTTCTACTGCACCGTCACGCGCACGCGAGCAAGAAGGAAGGCACGAGCCCCTGAACTACAAAGCGAGAGGTGCACGGCGGCGGACCGGAGGTGCGTACATAATCCTGCAAGCTGCTATTAATAACAGCCATACAAAGGAAATACATTGAGACTATAAAATTGAGATTTCTATAAATAAATAAATAAATAAATAAATAAATCAGCATTTAAAATAATTTACTGGGGTGATACTGTCCAAAACCATTTGACACGAGATCATTCAACAAAGCGCTATTTAACCTATAGCGTTACCATAGTAACAAAGTCACAACTTGTTCGGCTGTGACAGAGACAGACACATTGAACGAAGTAATTTGGCTCTTCGTGAAAGCGGCTCGTGTCTTACCTCTATGAACACCGATGATGGCCAAAGTTAAAATCCAGAGGCAAGTCATGCTGAAGCCCATCTGCACCTCTGTCACTCAGAAAACACCATCAATTCATCTTCTTTACGCTGCACTGTGAAAGCCCGCGAACCGGTGATGGGAACGTCATTCGGTCTGCGTTCATTCATTCAGCGCGTGTTTCCTTTCTCCTCAGCAGAAGCGGCCGCCGAGATGTGCGCTGGAAAATCTCTTTCTTCCAGCAAATTCAGTTTTTGATTGTTGAGGAGAGACGCAGCGCTCTGAGATCACCGGAGGAGTCGCTCGGTACTGCGCCGACGGAGCTCTCTCTCTCTCTCTCTCTCTCTCTCTCTCTCTCTCTCTCATTGCGTTTGTCGTCCTTACACGCTGTTCAATGTCACAGCTCGGCAGATAATGTACACACATGCGGATATCAAATTTCTTATCTTTATCTTTTAAAATCCGCCGGCTGCTCAATCAGACGACCATGATTGATCAAATAAGGAGCAGCTGAGAATTGACATCCCTGTTATCATCACTGATCTATAATAAAGAACATAGATCAGTGGTAATCATACATATAGAGGGGAGATCGGGGCTAGTTGTCACAGGGGCAGGTTGTCACAAGAGCTAGCCTACTGTTGTCCAGCTGCAAGTGTTTGGTATGTTGATTTTAAACACCTGGGCTGGTACGCAAATGTCATGAATTAGATTTTTTTTTACTTCTAATTTAATAAATACTATAGTATTTTTGAAAAGCAATGCGGTAAGTAATATATAGACGTATATAGACGTAGTTTTACTAAAATGCTGTGAAGGCTTATCTGTGCTCTCACAACGAACATATTTTTTTCCCACGATGACAGATTGGGGCAAGTTGTCACATGTGTTTTAGCCTATGTGTTAGGGCCACACCTTGCCTGATTTTCGTGAATTGTTTTTCATAACTCTTCTACTGTTCCTTTTTTATTTTAAACACACCTTTATAAGCTGTAGATTTTAGGATACTTTTAATATCAGTAATCTCAAATGATTGTCAGTAATTCCTAATACAAAAAATATTCCTAAAATAACTGGAAATATGGAAGTTTTTTTTTGAGTCGAGTTTTACATTTATGGCAATAAAAGATACATGAAATATATTCCATATGTGTACAGCGTATTATGTATTTAAAAAAATGAAAAAAATATTTTTTTGCGTTTATATATATATATATATATATATATATATATATATATATATATGTATTTGAATTATTTTTTTTGTTTGAAAATGTAGAATACATTTTTATTAATTTGGTAGAAACCAAAACAACGGCACGTTTTCACTTTTCATTGTAAATATTACTTTTAAATAACATATTCTAAGGATTCTTTAGAATTAAAACACATTTCACTAATTATAACAACAATAATAACCACTGAAATTAGGTTACCCCAAATGTATATTTATTTTGAAGTTAACAAGGGATCTCTTTTTGTAACAAAAAGCAAATACTGTCTAAACAGACCATCAAACAAACAGAACCCACAATGATGATGATCTCAGAGTTCAGTCCTGTTCAGATGACATCATCGGCCATAATACAAATCAACATACATGACAGAATAGCTCCACATGATATGAATATTTATTTTAAAGGAAGACTTATCATTAAAAAAAAGAATCTAACATAACTCCATTAACAGAATGTAATAATACTTTTAGTGTTTCCTTCATCTGTTTTGGTGGGCCAGTGTGAAAATCTTCCCCACATGGAAACACAGACGCGCAATAAACATGTGCCAGTGTCTGTGCCCACTTGAGTGTGCAGACTGTTCAAGGCAACACTAATCACATCAAATCATAAAAAATGACAGGTTATCAAACAAAACAAAAGTCATGGAAACTATAATCTACACACCTTCCAATTTAAGACATTAAAGGAACGTAAAATTACAAACAACAGTATGCACATCTACAGCAGAATAAAAGTAAACAACATATTTAAAAAGTAAGCACTGAGTAGATTGATAGCTAACTGGAAGTTCTACTGCTTGTACAGGACAGAGAAAGAGTGAGAGAGAGAGAGAGAGAGAGAGAGAGAGAGAGAGAGATGGGTGGGAAATTGAAATGCATTATCGCCATCTTGTGGCAGTCTATGTAACTGCTTTTCTCACAAACTCATTGTCTGCTGGTATTAATGAAGGTATGTGGAGGGAGTCTGAAGGTAGAGGACGGCTTTTGGTTGTAATCGGTCAGTTGCCACTTAGTTGTGACCTACATACGCATTAAACGAATGACCTTGTCATCCCACGTGAACAAAAACACTCCTAAACTTCCATATACGTGGCAGATGTGATTTAAGAGTCCCTTTTATGGGCCAAATGACATTGTAACATTGAAACGTGCTTTTCTTGCAAAGCTGCTTTGAAACTAGTTCTACTGTGCAAAGCGGTGGACAAATAAAGGTGAAATGAATTCAACTGAAAATTTAAAACAGAATGATGTTTAGTTTTCTTCTTCTCAGTTTTCCTATAAATAACCAAACCTGCCTCTTTTTCCATGAAGAAATCTTCAAATGTTACATTTTTGCCCATTTAAAGACAATGACTGTTTGGAAGCCGGTGCACAGTAGGTGTAATACAACTGAAAAATGTCACAAGCCAGATTCAAACATGCATTGCTTGCATGAGCACTATAACAACACTTAAATCACAATTCCAGCCTTCTCTAGGTAAATAGCTACTGATAAGGAATAGGTGATATACAGTAGAAAGGACAACTGGCCACTTTCTGTAATCATATCGGTTACCAGATCTGCATGGATTAGGAACGAATCAGCTGGATACATAGTGAAGCAGGATTCCTGAATAATACATTTAAGCACAACATATTTAAAAAGTGTGTAATTTCTGAGCCACCAAACTGAATCAGACTGCATGCCATTGGTTGAGCCAAAGTTAAATGTTAGGAAGTTGGGATGCTCAAAAAACAGAGCAGTGTTTTGATAGTGCCACAGGGAATCATCCTACGAATGGCTCATTTACAGTCTGTTCACATTAAGATTGGATAGGACAAGGGTTTTTGGCATACTAAAAATTAAGCCCATCACCTTTAAAAATCCAGATCTAATCAACTGTTATTTTTTATTAAATAGAATCGCCTCTATTTATTGCATGATGCAACTCCCTTTCGAATGTCACTGTGGTCTGTGGTTACAATGATGGTGTAAGTCTAGAAATAATCTAGCTTTAAGAACAGAGTTAAAAGAGGTGTGGAAGAAAGTGAGAATATGATCAGCAAGAGAGAGAGAGAGAGAGAGAGAAAGAGAGCAGTAGTTTGTGTTACCCTGCTTTTTCTGAGAGTCCCGCCACCGAAGAACAGAGAAGATTCATTCCTGAAGGTGGCGTGAGTGAGCGAATCACTGGGCCTGATACAATGACACATCAGTGCACAATGTAATGCATTTAGATTAAGGACCTCATAATAATAATAATAATAATAGTAATAATAATAATCTTCCCAGGTTGATGTAATGACACTAGACTGTTGCACCAACAGTAAACACCAGAAATCAAACTCAAAGAGAACGTAATTCATACAAATATTACTGAAGTTTTCATAACACCATGTTTTTTTTTTCCATAGTCCAGATATTTTTTTTTTCATCAACTCGGCATTTCCACGCATGTAAGAAAACCAGGCAGGCTCAGAGAGTATATACTGCACTATCAGACAGTGAGGTTAGAGAGAGATAGAGAGAGACGGAGGATATATTTACAGCACACTGAGTAAAAATGATGCTATATAATCATATATATATGTATTTATAAATTTATATCGGGGGTCCCACATAATGGTTGCAGGGGCTGCTGTTTTTTTCCTGGTTATTCTGTGTGTGTGTGTGTGTGTGTGTGTGTGTGTGTTTGATAGTGTAATACTGAGGTGATGTACAGTATATGAGTGTGTGTGTGTGTGTGTGTGTGTGTGTGTATGTGTGTGTATCTGTCAGTGATATTGCAGGGTTGCATGGTTTAAATTCAATTTTAAGACACTTTATGTTCAGTGTGTGTTTGCATGCGTGCCTGTTAAGAGTCTGTGTCTTTCGATGGTTTTGGGAGGAGACCATGTGTCTTGAAAGTTCATGCATGCACATATCACTGTGCAACATGTGCCAGAGTACATCTGGACCATTTGAAATGAAAAATGGGAGGTGAAGAAAGCGTGGTCACTGTCATATTGCCTCTTTTTATTATTTATGTCTCATCAATGGTGTTTGCTCACATGTCATTATGGTAATGGTAATGGAGAAATTGTATGTGTGCATGTGTATATGTGTGTGTGTGTGTGTGTGTGTGAAAATGAGCCCATGCGCCAGTGCGAAACTCTCTCTTCCCTGTCCTGTGTGTCGAAGCATATTTGAGGTCCTTCAGTTCGAACAGGTCAACACTTGTTTTGTTTTTTTTCCCTCACATATTTCCTCTCTCTCTGCCATCCCCGTTTTTTCCCCGTCAGGCTGAGTGAACTGAAGCGTGTGAAGGAAGAGGGAGCGGAGGGATGGATCTCTAAATGAAGTACTCTTTCTTGTCATCCACCCCAGAGTGGCCCCCCTCAGCGTTAATGATGGCCGTGTCTGCATCAGGAGCATCGTCGGATCCTTTGGCTTCATGAGTCAGGTACGTACCTGAGAGATAGAGACAGAGAGAGTGAAACCACAACTGCTATTTGTATATCATCGGCATTAATTGTATATCTTCAGTCATTTGTTGAAAGCTTATTTTACATTAATGCACTTACATTTTTTTATTATTATTACATTTTTATATTTCATGATTAAGATTGAGAGTAATGGCTGCTGTAAATTCTGCTTTGCCATCAAAGAAATAAGTTATATTTTAAAAGAAATTTAAATAGAACACAGTTTGTTTAAATGAATAAAATAATAATACAATAATATTTCACAGTATTACTGTTTTACGCAGTTTTTGATCAAATAAATGCAGCCTGGTGGGAATAAGAGATTTTTCCAAGTTTTCCAAGTAAATATAGCTTGTAACTAGTTTTATTTTATTAGAATTTTTTATTAATGTTTTATTACTATTTTATAACTGTAAAGTTGTCGTTCACCCAAAATGAACATTTTGTCATCATTTCCTCCCCCTCAAGTTGTTTCAAACTGTTGAAGACAAAGAAAGATACTTTGAAGATTGTTTGAAGTTGCTGGTAGCCATTTATTTTCATAGTACTGCAAACAAATACTGGAAATCAATGGCTACCAGCAACTGTTAGCAACATTTTTCAAAATATCTTCTTTTTTTTTTTGTTCAGCAGAAATAAATAAGTCATACATGTTTGGAACAACATGAGGGTGAGTAATTTTCGGGTGAACTCACTTTAACAAACTAATATATTAAGCTGCATCTACACATTAAGATCTAATATTTTGACATCCCTGATTTTTTTCTCTCCTTTTTCACTAGATCTAACCGACCGTGTTTACATTAATACCCCACCAAAGAGTACATACAGTATGATTTTTCAGTGCACAGCTGCATTCAATTCTTGTTCAGCATTTTTCCCTGGCTCTGAAACCAGTTTTCCCCAGATGCATAGTTTCTGACAGCTTTTCTTGAGCTATATGCTGTTAGTCATAGATATATACAGAGGGAAAGCTGCAGCACAGCTGTGATGATCTGTTTACAGTGTTCCTCTGTGCAGTGACACAGTCTGTCAGTCTTTGTCAATTGCTGCTTGCACTCTGCAAAATATCTGTTTTTAAGGGGTCATAAGATGGGAAAGAATTGCTCTTGCATTTCTGAAATAAAAGAAACTGATGTACTGTGCAGACATCAGAATTTCAGAACTCCTTCCCCAGTCCCTCTAAACTATAAAAACACTGTATTCAGTGTATGTCACAGTTATGATGTCAGAATTACCAGTACTTGAGTAAAGGTGTAACATACAAGTTATGTATACAGTATTTTTATATATGTTTTTTAAAAACATATCATTAATGCATTAAAATTTGTTGGTATAAAAAATAAAGAGGTTTTTCTTTTTTTTTTGTAGGCTGAGTACAAGAATAAACAGAAAACATTTTGTCAACATTGTTACATTAGAGCATGCAATACTTATTTTTTTGTTCCTGTGACCGTGATTCCTGTGTTATTCCTTGTTATCAGAAAAGTAAGAAGTGGCACAAGAGGCTCACACAATGTGACGATATCCTCCCCCAGACCTTTCAAATATATTTGCAATACACTTGTCCTTTCACCAGCTGTGGTACATAAGATATTTCATGCTCCGGAGTCTCTATTTACACTAAGTGCAAATACCCCGCCTTGTTGGCTGAAGCTATTTACACTTATTTCAAGATAGTTTAAATTGAATCTATAGCTATTTGCACTTATTGTAAATCACATTAAAATGCTGCTATTTGCACTTAGTGTAAATAGCCGCTACCTTTATGTTAACATCAGGCAAGTGGACATATGATAAGCGTGAAAATTACACAGCGTAGGCTTTATCCAGTCATAAAAACTGCATTCAGCTTAACGAGGAATGTCACAGAATTTGTCAAACTTTGAATTGATTAATCAATCAAAAGTAGCTCAGTCGATTAAGGTCAGCTGATTTTGACACTTTAATCACAATACATAAATATAATATAAAGCAGCAAAATTCAATTTAAATATGAATCCTGCTTGTTGTTAATGAATGGCACAGATGCGCAGTTTCATTTACTACACACAGAAGCACATGTGACGCTCACGGTGATTTCAGCGTCTGTCATCTTTTATCATACAATTTAGTAGTAAATCCCTGTTTTTTGCAAAAAAAATAAAGTTTGCTTAATTTTCAATGATTAAAAGAGAAATGATAAATCTAATTAATGTTTTATTCCTTTATTTGATAACCAGAAAAATGTAAATGCAGACACAAAATTTCTGAGGGGAAAAAAAATTCATAAGTTGTTTATACATTCAAATAATTAGATATGCTAAAACACAGAATTTGGTAAAAATGAAAAATATTGATATTATAGTGAGAAAAGGTAAAAGGGTCCTAAACATGTAATTTTTGTTAAAATTTTAATAAAATGGTGTGAAAATGTATAAATTTCATGATTTGAACTAATTAGACATGCTTTTTCATTAATAACATTTAATTTAACTATTAAAAAGAAGTTGAGAAAATTTTTAATTGAAAAAAAAAGCAATACAGAGCCATTAAAACGGACAACAACGGAATAAAAAAATTAAATATTTATATATCTTATATTAAAATGGATTTCATAGGGCTTTAACTATACTGCGCCCCACAGTTTGGGAACCACTGCATTACTCTTTTAAATGGACACATTAATCCTGTTTATTATTTATATTTACTAAATAATAGACTTGACTGAATGCTTCACTTCCACTTTAAAGGGATATTTTTGTTGTTATTATTTATTTATATCATTTATTTATTTATATTTTTATACTATTTATAATTTTTGTGCAATTACTTGCCTGTCGGTTGAGTTTGTGGCAAAACCTTTTGCAGTGTTTACATGTTGTTTATTACTGCATAAAATTTCAAAAAATAGATGTTTAATTTCATAAAGTACAAGCTGATTTAAAAATGCACCTACATTTTTTGCATTTTATGTTTTTCAGTTGAATAAAAGACTATTTTTTCCCACCATATTTCATCATTTAGAATTTCTTTTTAAAAAAAGTCTAAAAATCTTTTTTTAACTCATTCTCGTGAACCCAGACTCGTCTCCTGGGATAAGTCTCATCACACCCCTAGTACATTAAAATACTTCCACCCACACAGCCAGACATAAACGTTAAATATAGATATTTTGAAAATGCAGTAGCAAATACAATTCCAAAGGCAAGATTAATTAAAAATTAATCACTATTAGATACTTATCTTATGTTTATACTGAGCACTTCATATGCATTTATAAAATATCAAGGAAATGCTACATAGTACAGTATGAGCCCATACTTTGTTCTCACCCATGTTCATAAACTCAGCATTTTCATTTCATTTTTCCCCATCCCATTTATCTTATGTTTATTTCTTTTCTAGGTGCACCGTGCAGTTAGACACTCGGTTCATTCACAAGTATAATGCCCCAGCCAACAATGAGATTTTGAGTCAAGCATCTAGAATGTTTGTTGATGCTTAAATTCAAGACAAAATCCATAAAGAATCTTTTTTTAAACAAAAAAGCTGCTGATGTGGCAGGATGCTGCCAGACCCTCTGTCAGGAATTTGAACACAGTCCCAGAAGGTTAGAAGCCCTCCAGACGCCCCAGGTGTGTGTGTGTGTGCGAGAGAGATCTCTTTGTGTCTGATTAGTTCTGGGTGTGTGTGTGTGTTTGAAAGAGAGCGAGGGATTTCTTTGTGTCTGATTAGGGTCGTGTGTGAGTGTGTGGTACCTTTGTGTCTGATGAGGTATCTGCCGAGGACAATGAGGAGACAAAGCATAATGAAGACAATGACAGCAACTACTCCACCAATCACAGCATGGTCTACTCCTGAAGAGGTGGACATCGCTGTGGGGTCTGAGAAATGGACAGAGAGACAGGTAGATAGTCAAAGCTGTGCAGAGAAGACGATCAGAATGACAGCAGATGTCTTAACACTACTAACCAGGCAAAATCAGAGAAACGTTTGAGAGACTTCAGTTGAAACTCACTCAAAGACTGAAAAACATACAATACTTATTCATCGCCACACCGTCTCTACAGACACAGCAGAGGTCATTCATGCATCTGATTTTGATTCAGGGAGTCAGAATGTGATTACAAACAATACATTCTCTCTATAATTGAGTTTCCGTAATTGATTCTGCTATTTTGCTGTTGATCTCTGAGAAGCTGCTTTGACACATTCTGTATAGTATAAAACGCCGTAGAAAGAACGGTGACCTGACAGTCCTCTAAGCAATGGCATTAAGCTTAACATACCTTCTCGAAGTACATGGAGTCTGTACAATAGATTGCAAAAAATGTGCAATATGAATTCAAAAAGTTATGTTCCCTATTTAAATGTGACATGAATCCCTGATGGAAATTCGTGCTAAAGCTATTCAGGTTGATGTGAAAAGTTTGCAAAACTGAACAAAAGTGAATCACGATTATTCACAACGACCTGCTCAGACAAAAATACAACACCTCTGATAATACCGCACATGATTTATCCATAACCATTATTATTTCTAATTATATTACTATAAATGTAACCCTTTTTTATTATCTTTTTTCCCCCAGCACTGATGAACAAAAATGGTTATCTTAGGAAACAATTTGAAGCGATTTCTCCTCTTTAATAGGCTCTTGACATTTTCAAGCAAACCAAACTAAAATATCTCACACATGATAATAACAGATAGCTATTTCCCCATTTAAATATAGAGAAAAGAAGAACAGCACTTGTTCCTGTTATTTCACATTATGCATTCTACAGTTCAAAAGTTTGACATCAAGTGATATTTTTTTGTAATGTTTTTGAAAGAAGTCTCTTTTGCAAATCAAGGCTCTGTTTATTCAATCCAAAATACAGTAAAATAGTAACATTGTGTAATATTATTAGAAATGTAAAATATATATATATTTTTATTTTAATATATTTTAAAGTGTAATATATTTCTGTGATGCAAAGCTGAATTTTCAGCATCATTACTCCAGTCTTCAGTGTCACATGATCCTACAGATATCATCCTAATATGATGATTTCATGCTCACAAAACATTAATGTTGACAGTTGTAGTGCTTAATATTTTTGTGGAAACTGTGGTCTAAAATATAAAAAACAGTATTTATTTGAAACAGTAATCTTTTGTAACATTATAAATGTCTTTATTGTCACTTGTAATGCATCCCTGCGGAATAGTAATAATTTCTTTAAAAAAAAAATCTTAACTTTTGAATGGTAGTAGTTCATATAATGTGTGAAGTGTATTTGTAATGGGCTGGCAAGTTACAACAATGTCATTTTCCAAGTCCCACGAGCCGCTGACCTCTTTGTTTGAAAGGAAACACATGAATAATCAAAAGCAAGATTTCAGCGAAGAGTCTATCATAAGCTTCAGTGACTTTGCCTGGACTCAGAGAGCGTGAACGACATCCATCACTCCCACCCACGGCACGATCTCTGTCTCCTTCTCAAACAATACTCCATCAAAACAAGACAAGTTAACAGTCACCCTAACGCTCGCAAGCTTCAGGAGAAGAAAAAAACAGGGAGCGATAGATGAGAGCACAGAGGATGAAGGAGGACAAACAGAGTGAGTGACACGACAAGAAGCCCTGAGACAGCAGAGAAAAAAAGGAAGAAAGAAAGTGAAAGAGAAAAATATGAAAATATAACGTCTCTTTTACAGGAGTCATTTCAGTTAAACAGGACTAAAAATGATAATTTGAAAAATAAATAATCATTCAAATAATGGGAAATAATAAAATAATCATTGGCTGATATTATAATAGATCAGTTTTTAGTGCTGTGCTATGCTATCGGGCTAATGTCAATTTAGGCATCACAACATTATTATGTATGGTTTGAAAATATTTATGAGATTTGGTAAAGATTACATTTAACTTATAATTTTAAGTGGGTGATAGATAGGGAAATCAAAGCGACTCTAAGCACACTGGCAAACATCACATTAAATTAGGCCTCTTTTCAAGGCTTCATAGCTATTTTTGTTGAGGACCCACACTTTGACGTCAAAGTTCAATACATTTCATTGATGTTGTTTGAACTCAAGAATACACCGACAAATCATACTCAAGTGACTTTTTGAAAATGGCTGTCCAGATACGGTTTATGTACACTCACTGATGTGCTATCGATTATTTGCTTCCCATTCATTTCACATTGCTGTTTTTCTCTGCAGAACTGGACTTAAGTGAGTATTTTTCGCATCTTTTTCAATGCATTAAATAGCGAATTAGTTTAGATAATAAAATGCTAATAAAAAACTGAATGAGCAATTTTATTAATTTTAGCCCGACTATGTGGCGCCTTCTCGTTCCAAGTCGTTAGCTAGCTATAATGGTAAAGAGCTGCTGTTAGTACTCATGGTAGAGAGAAGAGGGTGTTTGCAACCTTATAGCCTGGAAAAAAAAAAAAACTTGAGTCATATTACGACTCTGATGTGGGGTCTACAGTATATGAATTTTATGATGGTGAAAAGAATATGTAATGCTGGAAATAAAATAAAAATATTTTATAAATTGTCAGTTTTTCTTGAAAATCTCAAAATATAACTTTTGCAGCATAATGCTGAAGATTAGCACCAAGGCAATACATTTATTATGTGATAAACAGTTTGATTCAATACAAAAATTGTTTATTCATGCTATTAAGGCATGTCCTCCATTGACTTCCATACAAACAGAAGAGCCTCTGGCACCCCGTTGGGATCTCATGGTGTTGCACATTTCTGAACAGAGATTGTTGTCCCCCCTGGGGGAGGGTCTCTGCATGATGCACTCATGTTGATGATGCAAATGCACTACAGTTAAATTAGCACAATGTGGAAAAAGACCCATGAGGAGGGGACAGAATCGAACTTGCAGCATGTAAAGTGACAGAAATCGGCACCCCTTATCAGTCAGGCTCTACAAATGACCAGATTGATAAAGGGGGAAGATGCATTTCCAGGTTCAAACGATTCGCTGCTGAAGACTTAGTTTTGCTTGTTCCACCAGGCTACAGATGGCTGGACCTCCCTGTAGCAAAAACTGAGGTGCGTCAATAATATCTCATTCATTCCTCTAAGCGAGATTGTTTTCAAATTGGCTGAAAATGCAGTTTTTGGCATTAACCTAATTCAGTTCTAAGCTTTCAATGGACCAACAAATTTGCACTGATATTAATAGTTTTCTATGTAATATCAAATGTTTTGCCTTCATTAACAGCGGTCCTGCACCATTAACTATATTCATAATGACAGTATAATTTAACAGAGTTGTAGCTAAAAAAAACAAAACACCCAGATCCATCATAAACTGACACTAACAGAAAAGAGATAGAACAGAAAGAGAGGGACAGAGATTCATTCATAGATCCCAAAAGAAAGACAGGACATTTTTGAAAGAAAAAAGGAGGAAAGTCAAGAAAAAGAGAGAAAGTTCGAGAGAGGTGACAATACCTGCTGGCTTCACTCCGGCTTCTTCTCAAGAGGATGATGGGATGAATGGATGGGTGGATGGATGAGTGGATGGATGAGTGGATGGATGGATGGATGGATGGATGAGGACCATATGAGTGGAAGCACGAGAAAAGGAACATAGAGAAACGATGAAAAAACGTGTGTGAGCGTGCATGCATCTGAGAGCGCTCACTGAACACTACCAAAAAATAAGCATCGTGGAAGAGTATTAAAGAGGATGTCATGTAGAAAAACAATGAAATAACTGAAGCAAAAGTTTTCTGGAGGGAAGGTGTGGTGTCAGATTGCGTTTCTGGATAATCAGAGGCTTTGCCGTGAGATGTGGCTGGTTAAATCCTGCATTAGATTCAAAGCCGGCAGCAGATGCTGCTCAACATGCTTCTGTGATACTGCACTGGAGATCTCAATATACATCTCTATCTTTCTCACACGCACAAACACAGTCTGCTCGATTATGAAGTGACACATTCAAGCTGTTCCACCCACACACCAGGGATGGCCATTTCACTCGTTTTGTCTACACAGGTACGAAAAAGATGAATCAAGCAAGTTCTCAGGTGCTTTGGAGGAGGGGGGAGGGGTCTACACATCTGTGTGTTTAGATTTTTTTATTTTTTTTGACATAAATATGCCATGCATTAGAACAAACCGTTCTAATAATGGAAATTCTGTCATCATTTACTTACCCCCCTGTCGTTCCAAACCTGTATGACCACTTCATGAACAAATTATTTGGAACATTTTTTTTAACTACATCAAACAAAAATATAATACAAAAAAAAAACGATTGATTCATACTGGAAATCGAACAATGTTATCTCTCATGAAGAAAAGCTATGTTGTATTCTCAGTAAATAGTGATTCAAATGATCAGACAGCTTCTCAGAAGATAGATATAGTCCGTTTTTATCATTAATGGAGCTTAACAGCTGCATTTCTCATTCACACATTCACCTAAACGTTCACCTTTTCTGTTCCATGAAAGAAATATATAATACAGGTTTGGATCAACATGAATAAATAATGACATTTTCATTCTTCTGTGAGCCACCTTTAACTGGACACGCTCAAAATTGATGTCCTTCAGGTCATGATTGTAGTGTTAATGAAAAAACTAAGCACTGCCAAAACAGTATACACTTCCATTCATAAGTTTGGGGTCAGTAAGATTTTTTTAGGTTTTTGACAGAAGTCTCTTCTGTTCACCAAGGCTGCATTTATTTGATAAAAATAGAGTAAAACAGTAATATTCTGAAATAGTATTAAAATGTAAAGTAACAGTTTTCTATTTTAATACATTTTAAAATATAATGAATTCCTGTGATATCAAAGCTGAATTTTCAGCATCCATTACTCCAGTTCTCATGCTTCAGAAATCAATACGCTGATATGGTACTTAAGAAACATTTATTATTATAACAGTGTTGAAAACAGCTGCTTGAAATTTTTGTGGAAACTGTGATACATTTTTTGGGATTTTTTTTTGTTGAGTAGTCAAAGTCTTTACTGTCACTGTCAATTTAATTCATACTGACTGAAAAAAAATTATTTGTTTCTTTAAAAAAATATATTACTGACCTCAAACATGTACGTGGTAGTTTTAATATATTAACAGTATTTTTTATTACATGAAATATTCTTATATTAAATATATAATGGCAAAATAAATAATTAACTAAATTTCGAAATAAACCCTTTTATCTGATCCGTGCATGGTTGTTACTGGAATTTGTTCAGTGTGAAATGTTTTGAAGTTTAAAAGTCAAGGCAATTATTGTGTTGTCATGGTTGATCATTGCGGCCTCTTCTCCGAGAGCTCGGGTAATCATGCCCATCCCTATCCCACACACACACACACACACACACACATAGATCAGTAGCACAGCAGTGGTATGTTAAACCGTGGTTAGGTTTGTGTATGTGCACGATGGATTACCTGTAAAGGTGTGCACTCCATTCAGCCGAGAAACAGATGATGGAGTGGCAGGGGAGGAGGAGGGGGGTGAGGGAGGGGTGCGAGTAGGAACGGATGAGGGCAGAAGAGTGAGATCAGGAAAGAGAGCATTGGAAAGAGAGGTTGTGGGAACTTCAGGAGAAGAAGGGAGAGTTGAAGGAGCAGAAGTGAAAGGAGGGAGAGTCGAGGAGAAGGTAAAAGACGATGAAGATGAGAATGGAGGAAGAGTTTTGTCTTCAGTAGTTGTTGAAACTGAAGGTTCGGGAGAATCAGTGGGAAAAGCAGAGGATGAAGGGAGAGTAGAGGTGAGAATAAAGAGGTCGGAATCTTCCTGGTCTTGGAAGATGAAGGAAATGAAGGAAAAAGATTGACAGCAAAAAATGACAGATGGAGAGGTGGATGATGGATGGGAGGGAGAATAGAAGAAGAAATAAAGAACACGTCATGCAAAAAGAGAAACAAAAAGAAAGGAACGTAAAATTCAGAAAAGAGACGTGAAAGTAAACGTAAAACAGCAAAAGAAATAAACAATGACGAAATCACCCTTTCTCTCCATTCCTCGTTTGTCTTTCGTTAATTACCTTGTACCAGAAGGGTGTGCGTTATGTCCCCCATGCCGATCCCGTTATCAGCCTGGCACTCATAAACACCATTATCTGACTTGTTGAGGGATTCGAAGCGCAGGAACGCACCATCCACCTTTGCCAGCGGGGGGAGCTCTGCGTCTTTTCTCCGCCACACAAATGCAGTCGGCCTTAGAGAGGGAGAAGATTACATTACAAAACGGACCACATATACAGCGTTTTGAAATTTGACATCAAAAGCAAAGCAGAAAGAGTCGTTTAATTGAGCAGATTGAAGGGTTTTGCAATTTGGCACACTATCAAAAGAGCTGAGGGGCACAGAGGGATGCGCTGGAAAGCGTCCCGAACACAGCGAAGCTCAGTCACATGTCAAGTGAAACGAACCAGACTTGATCAAATGGGAAAGTAAACCATGTGGCCAAACCACCAGTGCTGCGACAAACGTGACCCGGAGGCTCTTATGAATCAACCAGACAAGCCAACATCCAGAAATAGCTGCTCTCGTTCAATATAATCAGGAATAAAAGTGAATTTCTAGACTACTACCAGCGTGGTGGGATTTGGGACAGGGCCAATGATTGTGTTCAAAGATATCATAAACACTCTCCCTGTTTTTAATTGGTTAACCAAACTAGCCCCGCCCCTCTTTAAAATCCTGCCATTGGTTTAGCCAGTGTTGCTGTGTTATGCTGATCTGGAACTCAAATGTACAGAGAAATGTTCTGATAGTGCCACAGTGTTCACACTTTCTGAGGACGTCTACTTACTGCTGGGATAAAAGAAGGTATTTTAGCATCAAAAAATTACACACTTTACCTTTAAAATCCTCTCAATATGCCAAAGTAACTGTGGCTTTTCTCTGTGTGCTCAAACCGTGTCCAAGTCAGCGTGTCTGTGAGTGTTACAGGGATTTAGAGATCTACGGTGAGGACGAAGGCGTATCATTATTTGAGCGTGTAAATAATCCAAATAATATAATTCCTTTATTGATGTAGTTATGACTAAACTAATATCTCAGTCTCCTTGCAATACAGTAAGACACCAACATAAGCAAGGAGTTATGAGATGTAGCGTTTCACAAAGGCTTATATACATGATAGTGACACAAAGAACGGTTTTATTTTTTTATATTTAAAATGTAATTTATTCCTTTGAGGGCAAAATGTTCCGCAGCCATTACTCAAGTCTTCAGTGTCACATGAAACTTCAGAAATCATTCTACTATAATGATTTGGTGCTCAAGATACATTTATTATTATTATCAGTGTTGAAAACAGTTCAAAAGAAAGTTCAAAAGAACAGCATTTATTTGAAATTGAAATCCTTAGTAATAGTTTAAATGTTTTTGCTGCCACTTTTGACCAATTTATTGTGTCCTTGCTGAATAAAAGCATTAATTTCTTAAAATAAAAAAAATCGTACTGACACCAAATGTTTTATAGACAATAATTCAAGCGCAGCAAAATATTATTACAGATCCTGTAAATGCCGCCTTTGATACTACAGGTATCTTCTTCATATACGGCCCCCTATTTGTGCTCCCATTCCAGTAAAGAAGACATAGAGCGTAAAATCAAATGAGAAAATGCAACAGAGAGACATTATGGGATGTCTAAATGGGGTTGAATAGCTCTTGGTGTGGTGCTAATGGATGTCAGGAGCAATAATGAGCTGTAATGCGATCCTGCACCAGTAGAGGGTGGTATTCAATTACATTAATGTCTATTTCCAGGGAGAAATATTTATGTGATATAAGCTAGCTTAAGTAGCTAAAATTGTAATAAATACATCTGAAATAATAAAATTTCATCGTTTAGACCCAGAAAGGGATTTGCTGAAATCACCGAGATCATAGAGGTTGTGTTTTTAAAACAAGCCTATGCAAGGACATCTCCGATCCCTCTCTCTGTTGTTCTGTTTCTCATGTAACATCAACACAAATATCTCGGTGATACTGTCAAACCAAACCCTGCATGTGTGTGTGTGTTTGTGTGTGTTGAAAAGAGAAAGGAGATCAATAGGCTGACCATTTTGAGCTTCATACATAAAACATGAATGTCAAGGATGGAAATGAGAGAGAGAGTGTGTGTGTCTTACTCTGGATTTCCGTTCCCCACACACTGCAGGAAAAACTTCTCTCCTTCTCTGGGCAGGTCACTCTCTGGATAAATCGACACGCTTGGAGAAACTGAGAGACACACAAACAGACATTTTGCTTTTGTTTTCGTCATGTTAATGTATAAGGGGTAGGCAGTATGACCAAAACCTAAAATCCCAGTAATCACAGAAACTGTGCTGAAAATGTAAGATTATAAAAAGATTTTAAAAGAACACACACGCACACACACACGCTATATATATATATATATATATATGTGTGTGTGTGTGTGTGTGTGTGTGTGTGTGTGTGTGTGTGTGTGTGTGTGTGTGTGTGTGTGTATGTATGTGTTTGTGTGTATACGTATGTCTTTCTCAAAAAAACTAATTCTGTACGGTTTATAAGCGTTTTGAAAAATGGGGACATGGGTTATGTCCTCATAAGTCACCCTCTCCTTGTAATACCTGTGTCATACCCATGTCATTATACAGAGTTGTGTCCTGATATGTCACAAAAACAAGAGCACATACACACACACACACACACACACACACAAACACACACACACACGCACAAGCAAACATTCTGACCAGTTCAATCTTATAATCATTGAAATTATGCAAGAAAATGCAACTGCTCGTTAACTCAAATCTAAATAAGCCCTTCAGATGGCAGCGACTCAATGGATTTAGGCATGTAGGCTTGGTCAAGACAATCTGCTGAAGCTCAGACCGAGTATCAGAATGGGGAAGAAAGGTAATTTAACTGACTTTGAATGTGTCATGGATGTTGGCGCCAGATGGACTGGTCTGAGTATTTCAGAAACTGCAGACCTGCTATGATTTTCACACACATCCATCTCTAGAGAATATAGAGAATGGTCTGAAAAAGAGAAAATATCCAGTGAGCGGCAGTTCTGTGGGCGAGAATGCCTTGTTGATGCCAGATGTCAGAGGAGACTGGCCAGACTGGTTGAACTAACAGAAAGGCAACAGTAACTCAAGTTAATCACTCGTTACAACCAAGAAGTGCAGAAGAGCATGTCTAAAGGCACAACATGTCCAAGCAGATGGGCTATAGCAGCAGAAGACCACACTTGGTGCCACTCTTTTCAGCTAAGAACAGGAAATTGAGGCTACAATTCACACAGGTTTTCTAAAATTGGACAACAGAAGACTGGAAAAACGTTGCTTGGTGTGACAAGTCTCCATTTCTGCTGTGACATTCAGATGGTAGGGTCAGAATTTGGCGTAAACAACATGAAAGCATGGATCCTTCCTGCCTTGTATGAATGGTTCAGGTTGCTGCTGGTGGTGTGATTGTGAGGAAGACATTTTCTTGGGACAGTTTGTGCTCTTTATTACCATTTGAGAATCATTTAAAGCCACAGCCTACCTGAGTAACGTTGCTGACCCCGTTTATCCTTTATGATCACAAGTGTACCTATCGTGTGATGGCTACTTCCAGCAGGATAACAAGCTCAAATCATCTTGAACTGGTTTCTTGAATGTGACAAATGGTTCACTATTACTCAAATGGAATAATGCCTTATATATATGGCATATATACAGTGCTTAACACATTTATTAGACCACCACCGAATGTAACCTTTGTGCCACATCTGCCCTAAACTAACATTATTTGGTGATTTGGTAACAAATTAATTTTTTTATGTTTATGTAATGTGTAATAAGTATGTGTAAGCTCTTTAGTCACAGTAGTATTTTTTAAAGCTAAAATATAATTGTTGTTATACATTAATTTTGAAATGTACTGCTTTACTAGAAAGGCAAATAGTAAACAAAAATAAATAAATAGTAAAGCATTTTCTTTATAATTTTTTTATTCAAAAGCCTATTTATTTACTTGCAGTCCTTAATAGAAAAATACGTTTTAATGGTTGAATGTTATGCTTGATTTATTTCTGACTTCTGAAAGAAGATGAATGTGCCAGCTCAGATTTGAATGAACATAATGTCTTCTGGTTGACATTTCTAAAATCACACAGTAGTAAGCGTTCTGGCTTTTGCATGTGTGTCTTACACAAGACGCTGAGGGGCTGCTCTGTCCTCTTGTCTCCATTGGCAATGGACGCGTGATCCACCGCACAGGCGATCAGAGCGTTGTTATCACTTCTGTTGACAGTGAGGGTGAGCTCGCTGGTTACTGTGTAGGTCAGTTCATCAGGGTTGGACTCCACAACATCAGGACGCCCTACACATGCAAAGTAAACACTGTAATTACTGAACAACAACAGTTTGGGTTCAGAGCAGAAGCCTGACCTGACTGCTTGTGTGTTTGTACCTTGTATCTCCTCTTGATCGCGGTACCAATGTAGTTTAGCAGGAGGTTTGCTGCCTGAACTTGTGCAGGTGAGAGTAACCTTGCCGCCCTCCACAACAGCATCATCAAAACCTGTTATCACCGGCTTACCTGGAACACCTGTGAGAGAGGAACAGATGTTAAAGGAAAACATAACATTTTCAAGTGCAATTTAAGGGAAATAAGGCCATCGCTGACCAGATAAAACATACATAAAAATAAAAACAGTTCTGTTCTGTAAGTAACGGCTCACTATCAGCAACCAGCTACTTGTTAGGAGTCCTGCACGGAATTTGCACCGAATTAAATCTGCTCTGTAGACTCCTGCGGAATTCGAATGTCCATCATTTTCCTCTTGAATGTTCTTTTATATAAGAATTTGGCGAATTGTGCATTTTTAGCTGCCAAAAAGAGTACAGTACTTTCAGCTCCGCTTAACACATTTTACCGCATTTAAATCAATTATGCAGATTTTCCCCCAAAACTGGTACAGAAAATGTGGAGAGGTGTGCAGGTCCTGCGTGGGCCTGGTCACATCAAACATGCTTACCAGGAGCGGCTGGTGCTTCCAAAAGAGGTGAAGCACAGATGTCAGTTATCAACAACAAAATGTGTAACTGGATATTTGATGATTTTGGTGTGCAACATGGCTCCCAAAATCAGCTGCTAGCAAATATCACAAGACTGTGCACTGGAAAATAATGAGCAATGAGTTGTCCTCTTGAGCTACTAACAAGAATACATGACCATCACACAACAGTAATCAGTGTTGAGCACTACTGTAAGGTTAACCCAGCCTGGTTTACATGTTAGAAACAGTTGAAAACATTAGAAACAGTAATCCAGTGTAATCAGTTACTTTAATAAAGTAATTGGAATAGGGTAACTTATAGTCTGTAACCTTTTTATATTTCCAGTAACCTTTCCAACACTGACTCATAAGAAAATTATTCTTATTTAGACATTATTCATTCACTAATGAGTTTTCCTAATATGAACTGGCAGATAGATAGATAGATAGATAGATAGATAGATAGATAGATAGATAGATAGATAGATAGATAGATAGATAAAAAGAAAAGACTGTTTTAAAATTGCAACGTTAAATAACAATATTCAACAATATAACTTTTTAAAATATTTTATAACAACAACTATTTCTGTCTTCCGGCTGTGTTTGATTAAATGTTTTCATTTTCTAATGGTGTCAGATGCATCACCATTTCAATGATTGAACATTTGTGGCTAAAACACCACTTTGAGAGCTCTCATAAACATCTAATAGAAAAATCCTTGCTTTCAGATGTCACAAAATATTAATTGAAAGGCCATTAAACAAACAGATTTTTTTTCTTATGCTAAAGGCACCCATTATAGTCTCATTGACTTTCAGTGCAATCCGAGAAGAGGAATGAGGAATACACTAAATATAGGGCTGACTGGGCCATTTTTCCCCCCAAGTCATCTTACTGACTAAGTGCCCCAATTCACCCGAATTCACCCTATATCAATAGCAATTTCCACTGATTCCTAATACCCTGGCTCAAAATGCACACTCACATATACATACCCAGTACAGTAACTGTGGCTCGTGCAGTCCGAACAGGCATGGTGAAAATTGAACAGGTGTACTCTCCATCATCTGACAGCTGAACGTCCGCGATGGAGATTATCAGCTCTGTGGCCGTGGACTTTACCAACTGGATACGGTTATCTCTCAGTGCTGAAAAAGACAGAGCAGATAAGAGTAACACATACACTACAGAGGTGTCATCCACTACAATTTTTTAGCATTTTATTTCCCCCCCGAAGTCCACTGATAACGTTAGTCAAGGTGTCTGGCAAAAAACCATTGTGATTTATATTTATGTGATTACTTTCCACCATCTCTCCAACTCTTCCATTTTTCAGGCTTGTTTTCAGGCTTGTTTTTTGTATTAAAAAACCCCCACAAGAAATATTATTTGTACAAACCTGATTCACACTACTTTCATTTGAAATCTAATTAAATTATTATTTTTTTAATAGTCTAAAAGGTCACTAATTTTCGCTTACTCTTCTAGCAAAACGTGACAGTTACTATCTCATGAATAGTGAACTAAGTATAAAAGATCAGATCAGATTTCAAAGCAGTTTTGTCTGTTATTTAGAATCAAGTATTGAGCATGATACAGAATGTGCAATATCGCCTGAATACATTAATTTTCGCTTACTCTTTCCTCATCTACTAACCCATGTTCACTATGTTGTGAATAGTGAGCGAGTCAGCAGTTTTGGATCCAGTATACTGTATGCATGAATGCATAAAATGCGTCTGTTCTCTTACAGATCTTGTGAGTTCAGCACCACAGCGGGATGACAGACACAAGTAAAGGCAAAGTTTTCAGTTTTCTCTGCTCTCTTTCCAGTGACAGCTACTCTCTGTTGTTGAATGAGAAAGTCTCTTGTCGTCGTGCTGATTCTGACATTATTACTATAGCAACCAATGTAGATACACTGGATATTGACTACACAGACTTCACCAGAAAAAATGACAGCGTATACAGTCTGTCCTCAGATAACGCTTGTGTGCATCCAAGCCTTGGAAATTACCAAGATGCACATTAAGGAATTCTGTATGTAAAAGACCTCTGTTCTGATTGGCTAGCATTGTTGATGATCAGAGCAAGGTAGGTGATTAACTATTTAATATCAAAAGGTAAAAAAAAAAAAAAAATCCATTAAAAATAAAGCATGTCTGAAAGCTTTAAGGTCATCTATATGGTAATGTTGTCCTAACTGTTCACTTTAATAAACGTACACATTTATATACAGCGTTTCTCTTGTTCTCTTATATGCTGTAATATTATTATTATTATTATTATTATTGTTATTATTTTATTTAGCTATTTTAATAAATGATTAATTATTAATTATTAAAAATAATACTTGTTCTTTCTTTGTTAAGTTTTACAGAATTTTTTTAATATTGTTATGAGCTTATTTTTAGTTTTGTTTTATTTCTATTAAGCTTTTTTTATATCAGTTAATTTTTTGTCATTTTAGTACTTCAAAACAACCATTTAAATTTAAATAAAAAGTTTTTCTTCTAACATTTATATTAACTAACTAACCCATTAACTAACATGTAATAGTTTCAGTTAACAATAACAATTTCTCTTTCAGCAAAATGGAGCAAAAATATTGATGACTCATCCTGCACTACATCGATTTTTATCCAATTACGTGCTCTGTAAAATAAGCCCCTCCCCCCATCACTGACATGTCTGACCAAGCAGACTGGCAAAGATCAGGAAAACCTGCTTGAAAAGTTATTATTTTTTGCTAATGGTGCAGAAATGACACACTTCACCTTTGAGCAAAAGGAGAACTGTCTAACACTGATTTACAGTAAATGTGTGTGTGCTTCATGGTTTATCAGTAAGTGAAGGGCACTTAATTTGTCTTCATCAGCTGCTGATCCTCTGTCCTCCATCCTGCTCTTTCATGCACACACTCCTCCTTTGTCATTTCACCCTTTATCTTTTTTCGCTCATCCACCCATCTATCGTTTCTCCACACTAATCTGTTCATCGCTTCTCACTGGAGAGTATGTGCGGGTCTCCCATTCTCCTTTTAGTGTGCTCTCTCTCTCTCTCTCTTTTGTACACAACAAAAACACATTTTCTTAAACAATATTTTTTATTTTTACTTTTACAAATATCGAAACATCCTTCAAACAAGATAAATTTACTTGAGAAGCAAGATCTGTGTTCAGAGAATATAACTTGAATCCAGTTTATTTCTTTTTACTTAAAGAAATAGGGTAAAAAAAATTCTTCATTGGGATTTTTTTTAAACACTTTCTTAATCCACATGAAATAGTCACTTTAAAATTATAATTTATGTAACTAAAAAAATGTGTGTGTGTGTGTGTGTGTGTGTGTGTGTGAAAAGAAGAAATTGATTAAAAAGTGATTTTTTTTAAAGTTCATCTGTGAGACTGTATTTCTCGCCTCCTTTCTTTTAACACCCCTTCCTTCTCGTTCAATAGACTGTTTTCTATTTCTGCTTCTTCATTGTGCTCTCTTGTCGCCTCCTTTTGTTTTCCTCTTTAATTAGGTCACCCTGCTCTGTTATCACAGAGCCACCTGTTTGTTTTTGGGGTGATATTAATGTTTTAGGAAGGTGTCTCACGCATCGTTTTTGTGTCTGGCGTTGAGGGAATGAGAGCTCTGTAGAAATCTCTAAGGAAGGGTCCAACGAAAATCAATTTCCTGTTCTGACCAAAATGGTGAGTAATTGCAATCACAGACCACGTTTTAAAAGCGATTGAGTAAAAGAGAGGTCATGAAATGTCAGTTTGTACAAATCTGTGTGAATTGCCATTTACTGTTCAACCAGTTTTATCTGTAATTTGACACTTTTTTTGTGGGAAAAGGATATTCTACTAAATAAATAAATGTAAAAAATACTCAAATTATTACAATTGTATGACAAGACTTTGTTTTATCTTCAGGTATTGACTGGATTGTGAAAAGAGAGAGTTGCCAAACAATGTAGCCAGACAGAATGAATGTTTGCTAAAAACACTGCTTAAATAAAGTAATGTGAATAAGATCTTAAAGTTATGGCAGTTGGCAATATATTCAGCAACTAAGTACTTTTTGAAATCATTTTTGGAGCTAGTCATCTACAGCCCCCATTCATTTTTATTCAATGGGCAAAGCGCATCCACAAAATCAAAAAAGTCATAGTTTTGGAAAAACATGAGGATGAATAAATAATGACAGAATCATAATTTTCCTTTCAAAATAGGCAAACCTCACCTCTCTTTTCTCCGAAGTAAAGGGTCTGCTGAGCCGTGTTGGACCACTGGAGAGAGGAGTTATCATTTTCCTTCACACTGCAGGTCAGGGTCACCACCCCACCCACTGCCACCGTCTCATCTTGGGTCACTGGCAGGAAGGGGTCCTCATCTGAGCAACAGGACAGAGATAAATGAGAAGATATTAGAGTCAAAGAGACCAAAAAAAAAACATCATGAAATAAGCTATAGTTAGAGACAGGAGGAGACGGGGAGAAAATGAGAGTGAGACTTAGGTGAAAATTAGATGCTTCGTCCCCATCATCATGATCTTTGAGTGCAGTGCTGTGTATTTCTTGCAGGAAAAAATGAAAATGGCATTGTTAACGTTGCCTGCACCTCATGCCGTGAGAGTAGCCAGAGAAGGAAACTGAAGACCAGGAAAAGAAAGAGAGAAAAAAAGAGAGAGGAAGGAAACTGAACAGGTGATAATCAAACCGTTAACTGACAATGAATGGAAAACATAATTTGGTACAAAATAAAACTAAATTTGAGAATTTTAAAATTTAATTTTTGTTAAACTTATAATACATTTCTGATTAATATTGTAAATTTCCCGATTTAAGTTAATTAGACATTGAAATAGACACTTAGACAAATAGACATTAATTGATGAATAACATTTAATTTAACCATTAAAACTCTGTCTCTGTTGGCTCTATAGAAACCACCCAGAACACCCTAGCAACTGCATAAAAACATGTCATAATGAGTTTTGCACTGGTAAGTTCTACTTAACTTTTTTTTTTCCGGTTGCTTAGTGTTTATGGGATTGAAGTTTGATCCAACACATGTACTGTAGAGCCCTTTAGGTATCTAAAAGATGACAACTTAACTTAAGTGTGTGTATAAAGGCCAGATGTAATGCCAGTGTGAGTCTAGCTGTATAATAATTACGCCCTGGGCTGCCCATGCTCCACTTTACCTAATAATTACAACTTAGGTTATAATCGATGACCTTTTTAATGCTGACCGGTGCTGAAAGAACTTTAGGGGAAGCGTTGTCTGAATGCTAGGCTAATGGCAGCTTGAAAGGAGCGCCGATGTTTAGTGAATGTTGGGCAAATGCTGGCTTGGCAATGGCCAAGCTTTGGACTCAAAGAGATTAAACACGGTGCAAAACTTGGCTGAATGTTGGGCGTATGCTGGCTGAATGACGGGGCAAATATTGCTAATTGCAAAGCTAACATTGGCTGAATACTGAGCTCAACTTGGCCCGACATTGATATTGCACTAACCTAATGATACTCGCTTTTTGTCGATCTCAATCTTGGATTGATTTAGGCTAAGCGCTGACTTAATTCTAGCCTCATGTTTTGCTAGCACTGGGGATTAACCTACTGAATCACAGGCCAAATGCCGGCTTTCCACAAGCAAATATATGGGACATATACAGGTGCACCAGGCGGGCATGAAGCTAGGCCAAACTCAGCCTGATTAGCCTAAAAGGCTTTAACAAGACACTGCTTTTAAAAATAGAGCTTGAGCAGAAGGCATGAGAAAAAGAAAAGTCTCAGCATCTATATCACAGAACATCTGGCAATGTGTGTGTGCGAATGTCCAAATCAACACAATGGTAGAATTAGTATTAGCTTTCTAAACCCAAAGAACCTATGCCAACAGATAATAAGCTAAAATTAGCCTTTAGCTTTAGCACACATGGTGCGGGCTACTTATCGGCAACCAATTAGAGCAGTGTTAGCAGTTAATAAGCGATTAGTGTGTCACACACGCGCTCTCTGTGCAGTGGACAACTGCTGCAGGGGGCACTTAGACTCTCAAAATGCCATCTGATCCATTTAACTGGTTATGTCAGGACACTGACTCAACTCTAATCACAGAGTGGATGGAGTGAAGTGGAGATGGGGAGAGAGAGAATATGGGTGAATTCAATTTTAAAGAGAACACCACTATGCATACCTGTCAAGTATCCCGTTTTGGCCGGGAAAGTCACGTATTTTACCCTTCTTTCCCGCCGTCCTCCCGTATTAGTATTTTCCCGTAAGTCTCCCGTATTTTTATTTTATTTTTTTTACCTGCGTTATTAATAAAATAATAATAATAAAAACATTCCCAATCTGAGCTCTGTCACTAGTCTCGCGATAACTCCCACCTGTAGTAGCCTGTCGCGAGGGGTGTGTGAGGTCAGATGACATGAGTTATAACGTGGGAAAAACAACAACAACAAAAGAAAAAACAGAGACGGATGATGGATGCTACAATAGAGAGTGAAGGCACACCTGCCAAAAAACCAAAACCCATGTGTAAATACCGTGATAAATGGGACAGCGAATTTACTTTTTTAAAGAATGCAAAGTCTGCAACAAATTGGTACAACAACTCACTAAAAGAGTAAAAGAAAAGTTATGTGAAATGAAAAGAAAAACTGTTAAAGAAAAGCAATATGAAATGAAAAGAATGTGTGGAATTAAAATAAAATGTAAATGTAAAGACAAGCAATGTTAAATTAACAGAAAATATGCAAATTAGCCTTTAAATAAATGCTCTTCATATATACCCTTTTGTGTTTTAATTTGGGCTATAACACCTGTCTTAAAATGTAAGGGATACTGGAGCTTTGTTGGGGTGGTGGGACTGCTCGCAATGGGCGCTGGAAAATTTCCCTTATTTTCAAATCCAAAACTTGACAGGTATGCCACTATGTCCTACTCACTCCAAAGGGCAGAGCACTTAAAGTGAGTAGTCTGAAGGGTGCAGGGTGTTACCGTCTCATTTGTGCGTGATTGGAACACAGTACACAAATACGTGTCACTGTCACTTTATTTTGAATCCCAATGGTATCTTGATAACGTACAGTATGCTGCAAAATTCATGGCATAGTCTGACTAAAAATGAAATTGTTCCAAATGTGCCAGGAACAAAAAATGAGATCTTTAATAAATATTATAACAATTAATAGATTTAATAAATGTAATAAATATTTTGTTGAATAAATATATAAAAAAACACAGTTGTACCTTTTGCATTAGGAACCACATTTTACAGTGAGAAAAAAAAGTTTTTTAAATGTAAAAAAAAAATAGTTTCAAGTCACAATGAAATCAAAACTGACAATTCTTTATTTTATAGAATGCTATTATGGAGTATTTATCCATGTGCATAAAAAAACATTACTGTTTGCTCTTCCTTGCAACAGTATCTCTTCTCTGATGACTTGCACCGAATCGAAGGCGGGCAAACAATCCAGCAACCTGTCACTCACACGACATCGCAGCAAAGTAAACGACTATGATCCAATCAATCCCGAAGGACAAAATCTAGCCCGCCCAACAATTTTTCTTGTTCAATAAGCTGTTTCACTCAGTTATATCACAGAACAGAAGACAATGCAAATTTCTGTTTCATGCTTTTGAAACCGCTAATAATTCATTATAAAAACCTAGCAGTGCAAATCTTTTGGGTTGATTTGATTCTTGATTCACAGGTTCTTGATTCAATTCAAAAGCCATTTTTAACTTTTTTGAAGATCTGCAAATTCAAAATGATTCATTTTAAATTCAATTCGATTTGATTTAATCATTCGTTTCTCTTTTTAAAAAGCTCACACTGTGTTTATCCTCAATTCTAGTGAACCCTGTATTTAATGTAGCCTGGATTTTACATTTATCTTGTTTCATCTTCCGCAAAGCGAGAGATGAATTTGTCCCAAAATACCACAGAGTTTGACTGGACAAACTGTTTTTGATGTAAACAACAAAAGACATGGAAAGTGCTCTCTCTTTCCTCTGAGCAGCTGATAAACCTGTTTATTTAGATATGCACGATCATAAGGTTAGTTAGTATTTATTATTCTCGTTTAGCATTGTTCATCCTGATGCCAGTAGCCTTTGCGACCCATTTTTTGGTCACGACCACGCAGATGAGAAGCACTGCCTTAGAGTATTTACACACACACACACACACACACACATACACATGGTTGAGTTAAAAACACCCAGACAGTGTCATTCTCTATCACATCTCACTCTCTCTCTCTCTTTTCTAGGTGTCTCTCGCTCACACACACAAATGTGTGAGGGTGTAGAAAGCACACAGCCTATATTTAAAGCAACATCGTTTACACCCTCCTCACATAGACGAGAGACAGCAGAGAGGACGGCTGCTGAGAAGAGACAAAAGCTAAAGATTACAGATAAACAGATGAATACGGCGGAAGACTGACAAAGAAAGCCAAAAGGAGAGACAGAGAGAAATAAACGAGAGGGAGGGAGGGAGAAGATGAGTGTTTGTATGTGAGAGATAACACAGGTTGAAGTGTAATAAATACTGTCCAAAAACAGACATTGAAAAATAACCCCTTCATCTCTCCATTTCCCTCTTCCTCCTTTCTCATCTCTCTCCATCTGTGCTTCACTTCTTCTTTCTTTTTCCTCCTCCTTCCATCTGTCTCTCTCTCCCTCTCTCTATATTTTCCCTCTGGTATTCTCTCACCTCTACACGCTCTCCTCCGTCTCTCTGCCTCTGTTACAGTCTCTGTTTTTCCTCTGCTGCATATGTAGATGTCTATTTTGCAGCCCGATTAACATTTGATTGGCACTTAACACCCTGTTGGTTCCTCTCCAGTGTCCAGCTGTTTGTGTGAAACAGCTGGACTAAATGAAGTCCTTTTGCTTTATTGATTGGTCAGGCTGCACACATTTATATATTTGATGAAGATTTGGTTTGATCTTCAAACTGCTGGAGCATATTTGCTTAATCATAGTCTGTGGGGGGGCAAAATATTGGTTTATGGAGTTCAATGGAGGTGGGTTTCAACAGAATTAGAATTCTGATAAAATTACATTCATAGTCAAGATTCTAGCTTATACTGCACTTTATATGAATATATAATGAAAAGTTTATATTGTAAATGTATTTTACACTGCTAAAATAATTTTCTTAACCAGAATTTTTAAGATATATTCTTTTAATATATTAGGTTAACTATCTTAGAAAGTTGTTTCAAGTAAATATGTCTTGTTTTTTTTTGTGTGTGTGTGTTAGTTTTTTTTTTTTTGCAGCACAAAGAACTCTTGCTTTCATCTTTTGCAAAAATTATTTTTATATATTATCATTGTGTGTGTGTGTGTGTGTGTATATATATATATATATATATATATATATATATATATATATATATATATATATATATATACAGTATATAGCTTTAGATGAACAGATGAAGAAAAGTTTGAGTCAGTATAACCATTTTTCAAAGAGATTATTATTTCATTCAACAAGGAAGGACACGGTACATTAATCAAAAGTGACGGTGAAGACATTTATGTTACAAGAAGTTTCTATATAAATTAAATGCTGTTCATTTGAACTTTTACTTATCAAAAAATGTATCAGTTTCCATAAAAATATCATACAATAATCTAATATATAATTATATTATATTATATAAATAAATAATAATAATAATAATTAATTATATAATAATCAGAAATGTTTCTGGAGCACCAAATCAGCATATTAGAATGATTTCTGAAGGATCACGTGACACTGAAAACTGGAGCAATGATGCTGAAATTTCAGCTTTGCCATTACAGGAATGATTCAAATTTAAAAATAAATTCAATTAGAAAACATTCATTTGTAAACAGTAATAATATTTCACCCTATTACCATTTTTTATCTGGATTTTTTAATCAAATAAATGCAGCCTAGGTGAGCATAAGAAAAAAGAAAAGAAAAGAAAAAGCTGTATGCAGTACATTAGTCATTGGGAGGGTTTGTCGACATGACCCTCTCCAACCACCCACTCAATGCCAGCTGTTGCCCTATTACTGCCCCAGACCAACCACTCACACACATGCACTGCTGACCCATAACTGCCCCCCTGGGTGTGAACGCCCTTATCCTTATGTCATTCACCCTCCTTTTTCATCCTTTCCTCCTCTTTTTTTCTTTACAGTTCTGCTGACAGCATTTCACATTAATATATTTAATATCAATGATACTGGAACAACATTATTGTTACAACATCATTATTAAATTGAGCACACAAACAATTTTTTTGCTTGCTTGAGTTGCAGGATCAAGCTAAAATCAAAAGTTCCCATTAGGATGCTATAGAAAATCTACTAGAAAATATAATCAAATGTAAATATTTACATTAGCACTGGCTGTTATAACACACAAATCATCTATCACTCTACAGCAGATGAAGAATTCGTTTAATGACTGCAAACCCAAAATTAGTTCTTGAAGGAGTCATTCTTTCAGTCTTTTTCCTTCCTCTTTCCCGCTCTTTTTTCACAGTTATTGTTGGTAATGCCGCCCTCCTCTCTCTGCTTGTCAAACATTGTTAGTTCACTATCTCACCCCCCAGAGAGAGAGAGTGAGCAGGGGGCAAGAAGGGATGAAATGACACAGAGAAAGAGAGAGGTGGAGAGAGAGAATGGTTAGGTATGACTGGCTGCATGTGATGCACAAGCTCACTTTGTTTCAAACAGGATTATGATGGCCAAAAAATATTTTCTAGGTAAGCTGTTCACTTGCTGTTCCGTTCAATTTATTGAACTTATCTATAATGGCCAAAAATGCTGTGTATAGGAAGGACGCTTATACATTCAAACATGCATTTGATGCCCCAGAACACTGCATAGACAGACAGCTTAATAAGTTTGTTTTGAACATTCGATAATGCATTCAATGCTCAAAAATGTTTCCATTAAAATGTTTGCAGGTCCAGATTTTAAGGCCCAACAATGCAGTCTAAATCTAAACAAACTGAATAACCAAAAGTGGGCTCACTATTCTCATTACTGTAGGTTCAATTTAAACATTCAAACCTATGCTGCCCAAAAGTGCTGTCTACATTTAAACATATGGTGTCTGAAAGCACAATAATTTCCATTTAAATGTTTTTTGAATGTCCAGAATTGATAAGGCCCAAAAATAGGCAGCACAATTAAATTAAACATTCAGGCATGCATATGATGCACAAAATGCTGCCTAAATAAAAATGAGCTTAGTTGTTAGTTTGTTTTTTGGTTTGTTTGATTGACTGATTATACATACAATGCCCACAAATGGGGTAGACGGTTCACTAAGAGTCTAGAATTTATAATTACCAAAAATGCTGTCCGCAGTGCATTTAAACAGAACAAAGGTGTTGTCTAGGTCAGCAGCTCACTAAATGAACATCAAACATTCAGACACGCCCAGTGATGATGCTCAAAACTGCAGTCTACGCCTTTGATTTCCAAAAAGGCTGTCAAGGCAACTCAATAGCTTTTGAGACAAAGCCAATGAAAAAGAGCATTTAGTGCTTTGGCAGGTATTGAGTGAATTGCAGCCAATAAAGCACTTTGAGAAATAAGAGGTCGATTACAAGGAGGAGGAGATATGAGCTCTTTATCAAGCAAACAGACACACGGTGACCTCAGCCACCACAATGCCACCATAAACATACCCGCACCACTAACAAACACAGCAGTACAGACTCAACTTCCAGCACTTTCTCGCTCACTATCGCACCATCTCTCTCTCGCTCATACGCACTCCGACAGACGCCAGGAGCCTAGAAGAGACTTGTGATGGATAGAAGCAAAGAGAGGAGAGAACAGGGTCCTGAGGGAGAAAGAGAGATATAGAGACAGATAGAGGGAGTGACAGTGAGAGGTGAAAGAAAAAAATGAGGGGGGAGATAAACCATAAATTAAATCATTTTAGAACAAAGGAAGAAGGTTGCTATGCAACCAGACTGGGGAGGTTACCAGGGGCAACTGCTATGACCTGAAGCTTGACCCTCGAGACGAAGCGACCTGAACCCGCATTCACAACACAACCTGCTATCCGTTCAGTTGCTTTGTTTTCTTTCATTTTCAGGAAAAGACAGAACAGAGAAAGATTAAGCAACACATCAAAATTAAGAAAGCCTCAGTGGGAGTTTGCTATGTATGGAGGCCAATTTTATATATGCTGTGTGAGTGTGAATGTTGTGTTTACTTAGCTACAGTATACATCAGGGACAAAATTACCCACCAAAGTTAATGCTATATCTGACAGAACCTCCTGCTGGGGATGTCCTCAAAGGTAAGAATGAATAATAAATAATGTTGGTTTTAGTCTAAAATGCAGAATTGCTTCTTAAAGGGGAGGCAGGCTTCAAAATGAACAATCACAGAGGATTAAATGTGAGCAAAATCTGGCCTTTGCAAAAAGAAAAAAAAAGAAAATAATTAAAAATCTCTCATTGATGAAAGTGATGGATAAGTGAAATCAATCAAAAACCGATTATTTACTTGATAAGATATATATACTTAATATATAATTGTATTTTATTGTAATTAATATTGTATCATATTGCATTCATTTATATGAAACATATGTATATAATTATAGAAATACTAATCATTTTATATGTATGCACTATTGTCAAAGTGACTCAACAAAACATAGCGCCAGACTAGATGCCATGCTTGAATTATCTGATGTTTTGGTTTGTGCCCATTAAGTTACAAAAACACAATCTAATCAAATTAGATGAAGTCCCTTTTATTTTTAAAGCATTTTAGTCACTAGCTTATTAAAAAAGCAGACATTAATGCATTATGTAATAAATAAAACCTTTTGTAATTTAATTTCCAGCAAAAACAACTAGATGGTGATATATACCATTACTGTGATGTAGCATTAGTCATACTGTGATATTAGATTGCATGCCACCCACACCCATCAGCATTAAATAAAACAACCAAAGTCTATAGTATGTCTTCATTTAGCTTGGTAATTGTGTTTGTGTGTGCATGTGTGTGTGTGTGTGCATGTTCCAAAGTTTGCTGGTGATAGCAAAGTTGTACGATGAGAAGAAACATCAATATACTCTCTCTCTCTTCAATTAGAATCAGAGTTATTTTGTTCTCAGAGAACTGAAGTATGATGAGAATTATTTCGGACGGCAGCACAAAGGCTCCCTCAGCCCTCAACCGAACACACAACAGACCAAAGCAGCGTTCACTGTAAGCAGTCCCTCTCTCATAATTACCACAAACACACAGACACAGACACACACACTTCATGTACCACTGCACGTACATGTCAAAGTGGACAAAGACTCAAATGTACGGTTCACAACAACACACACACACACACACACACACACACACACACACACACACACACACACACACACACAGACTCATGCCACATACCAGCACACTTGCACAAACCGACACTGCATTATTGGACAGTAGGGTTCCACGTATTCATTCATAAATGATAGCATTTACATACGCACACAAATCACACACATACAGGACATAAACCTACACTCAGGCTAGTATGAAATATTCAGTGCGCTGCACAGTGCAGACCACACTTCCCTGCGATAAGACTTTAAATGGAGGGATTCACTGCTCTCCTCAGCAACACCTCTCTCTCTCTCATCCCTCCTTTTTAAACAGTTCTCTTCTGTTTCTCCCCTTCAGTTCTTCGCTTTAGTCTTTTATGCTCTGTGCATGCAACTTGGCCTCTCTTGCTTTCTCTTTCCCTCAGTTCTGTCACTATGCATCCTTTAGTCTCCATGATCTCCCTCCCATTTCTCTCCTTCGTTCTTTCTCTCTCTCGTTCCCCAGAGTCTGACAGCAGGAGACTATTACACTCACAGACGGAATCTCTCTCCTCCAATTTCTCTCTGTCTGTCTGCCGTCTTCCCTCTCTCTCTCACTCGTTCTCCCTCTTGTGCATTCGCTGTCCTATTCCCTCCCACTCATTCTGCTCCATCCCTACTTCTTTTTTCGCGCTGTCTTTTCCTGAGTGGATGTAATTGGTATCTATAGGACACTCCCTGAGAGCGTAAGAGAGAGAGAGAACTGACATACACTGCAGAATGAAAAACAGACAGCACAATACACCAGAGCAAACACACCATGCTACACCGGAGCAATCAGGACCAAAACAACAGATCAGAGCCATCAACAACACAACGGTGCAAACAAACAAACATAGGCACAAATGACATCACGCCAGAGCAAACAAGTACAAAACAATACATGCAAGCAAACAAACATGATACTCAAAAAACATCAACGACAACAAGCTTTGAGAAGTTCATTTTATACAATAGTAATATATTTCTGTCATAATTTCTTCAAGTTCTTCAAGAAACAGTGAAAAGCTTGTGATGTGACCTTCAGATCAGCTCTAAAGATTAAGTTTATGTGTTCGTGTCCTCATACATTGAGACGGCAGATGTTGAAAACACGGTGTGCATCACATGTGTTTGTGTAATAGACTCAACCATGGCACTCTTTCACATATATTTGCAGAAAACACAGACTTATGAGAGGCATGCACTTACTGGTTGTTGTTACATTTATTTCTGCTGTATGATGGGCTGTTAGATTAAAATGTCCGGAGCTTATCATCATTGTTGACATACATTTTATCGCTATCTGGATATGATAGCATTTACCACCCAGCCATGTCACAGCTCAGTTGTATACTCATTTATGTTTCATTTCAGTATCAGATCATTTCCAATAAAACTAAATAGGAGAAATAATAATGCAAAACAATTGAATGTGATAGCATTGCTCTTATAATTTCATTTTGAAAATATTCAATGAGACAAGGCTAAGTTCACATAAAATTCTTGCTGGTGCTGATACCTTGGCAAAACTGAGCCCATATTATAGATATTTTCTGATCTTTTGAAGAGACACATTGGAGAAAAAAAAGCCTATTCTCTCACCATCATGTCATTACAAAGATTAATCACTTTCACAAAAAAAAAAAAAAAAAAAAAAATCCCACTGGACCCTACTGACTTTCACTATCCTGTGTTTCAAAGAAGAATGAAAATCACACAGGTTTGGAATGACATGAGAATGTATACTGGATGACAGAATTGTCTCTTTAAGACCCCGTTTGATCTCCAATTATTCACTTTCATGTCTTGGAGAAACAACTGATATATCGAAAAGATCTGATGGAGGCAAATAAACATGATGACACAAAAGCATACAAGCATAAAACAGCATAAAACACAACATAAGGCAGCACAGCAGTTCAAACCTGCAGCTTAAACCACAGGATGTGAGCAACGTCTTAGCACAGTACGAGAGCAATGTGCAACACAACAAAAAGAGAATAAAGAAACAACTTTTTAAGGGCTTGAAAACTTTCCGTACAGAATGATACTTGAGAAACAAGATAAAACACCAGGAGAAACCTTTTTGAATTATTCTGCCCAAGTGGCCAAAAGAAATCGATTCATGCAAACCTGACGTTATTCAATGTCCAAAACAGAACACAGCTATCAAGTGTGGAATACCACATAAACAGACCTGAACAATCCTACTGTGGAGCACCACAAATTAGACCTGAGAAAAGTGCTGTGGAACAAAGTGAACTATCTGCTGCAGAGTCAGGCCACGCCAATCTACTGAAGAGCACCACAAATTGGGCCTAAAGAATGTTGGACAGTGAGATATATGAAAGAGATAGAGAGAGAACGGTTTAATGGTTTAGTGTCAAGAGCTCTGAATTACATGCTGTTTGTATTCCTTCTATAGAGAATATAATGAATTAGTTTTTTTCTCGATACCAACATTTCAGTATAGTCAGTCAGTACCAAAACCAGTTAAATTATACAATTCTCATTTACCAATTTCAATGTACTATTTTATGTTCATATTTTTTTTAACTATTTGCAAATAAAAATATAAAATGTTTAATTAATTAATTATTAACGCCCACAATAACAATTATGATACATTAAAACATTACACTGTAAAGATGTAAAACAACAGAAAATCATTATCTATTAATTTTACAGACATGTCCATTAACCCTATACACAATGCTGTGAAGCAAAAAATACTAAATGCCTGTTAAAAAAATAATAAAACATCGAGTTGTCGCTCTGTAAACTTTGCAGTGTGTACTTAGCATGAAAAATGCTTTTTTATTAAAATTATCTGTAAAAAAAAAAAAAATCTTTACATTGCACAATG
The DNA here is from genome assembly GCF_023724105.1 of Carassius gibelio. Taxonomy (NCBI): domain Eukaryota; kingdom Metazoa; phylum Chordata; class Actinopteri; order Cypriniformes; family Cyprinidae; genus Carassius; species Carassius gibelio. The sequence goes on from NC_068397.1 coordinate 25,894,851, forward strand.
AAACTTCTAACTACATTGTGTTTACAAAATGAGTTCATTTTGCTCATGAGCTTATAAAAAACAAACTCTGGTGTATTAAGCAGATTCTGACTAACCTAAATGACGCTGGATGGCCAAGCTTTGACATGCTCAACATACATGTTTGTCTTAACACTGCAAAAACACATTGTTAACAGAAATCTTTTACACCCTTCACAAGGCACTAGCACAAATGTGCACTGAAGCGTTTGAAAGCAGCCGTCTATTAGTGGCTACCGAATTGTTCTGGTACTCAGTGTTATCAATACTTCCAATACAACAGAATATTGTTACGTTGGACAAGAGTAGAATGTACAGTATACTTTTCATAGTATGACACTGTGTACTGACACCAAATGATACAGTAATAAAGTCCAGTTACATATAAAAACTGAAAGGAGTTAACATAACACTCAATATGGCAGTTGTACTGCTGCTTTACAGTTTCAATAAGGTTTACTTATTTTGTTCTTAATTTACACAAAACTCAATTAAAATGTAAAACAGCTGTTTTTAATTTCAAGATACTGCCACTCACAGAATAAAATATATGCATAAAGAGGTTGTATAACAAAGGCAGCAAGGTCATGTTGCTTGCAACAGTAGAAACAATATTACAAAGTTTAAAATGATTATTGTTGCATAATGTGCATTGTTGCACATAGTCTTCTAAAAATATAATAGGCAATATTCAGTGTACCCTGCAGAGGTATAGAGGCATCTATGATATTCTTAGTATGTGTGCTCAGCCATCATGAATATGCACGTATGCATTTCTAAGGGCATGCATTACAAGTTCTGGAGATGAAATCATCTTTACTGCTGGTGTTCAAAAAACCTCAAGAAAATCATGCGGACTGAACTAAAGTGTGGGTGGAGGTCTCTTCAAAACATCTTCCTTAGAGAGTATTGAGTCCAAAAGTATTAAATTAAACCCTGAAACTATAAAACTTTCCATTTAAATTACACATTGACCATGAAACGGACATACTGAGCTTTTCCATTTCAAGAATCACCATTAAAAATATTATTATTATCAGGTTTAACATAACTAAGGAAATGAACACTTCAATAATGACTAGGTTTACACTAATCCAGCAATTCTGTTTAATATCATTGTTATAATTAATCCCCTGATCGGGTTTAATATAATAAAAATATGAATCCCATGATGATAAGCAGAATATTAAAAATTAATCCCCTGATCTGGTTTAGAGTAATGAGAGGTACACTTGACTGAGCAAAATGAAAAGCAGAGGAGACAAAATGTGTGTGTCATAGTTACTGAAATGGAAACATGCAGAGCCCTGAAGAGGAGAGTCAGGAATCACATTTACACTGACTTGAGTCAGAATGAAGACAGGTCATGTTCAGCTATAAATTCAACATTTTCATGATCAGTTTAAACCAAAACCATCCAGATAAAGACAACACAAATATAAAGACACAAATAAGGTAAAAAAAGATGCAGATATTATTTGAATAGCTATGGTTGAAAAACGTTTCGCTTCTCTTCTTTAGATAGGAAGGAACAGTCAGACATACGGTGGCCGAGAAAGCTCAATGCACTGCAATTTAAGAAAACACATGCAAATTGAAAAAACACCAGCAAATAAAACGCGCTGCAAATCATCACAACACATGCATATAACGAAACGCACTGCAAATCATCACAACACATGCATATAACGAAACGCACTGCAAATCATCACAACACATGCATATAACGAAACGCGCTGCAAATCATCCCAACGCATGCATATAATAAATAAGCTGAATAATTACATGATTAAATATAAAACATTACTTTAGATGGCTAACTTTAATATCCTCAGCGAAATATAATTTCAAGGTTAATGAAAATAAATTTGTAATGCTTCATTAATTGTTTCTTAATGTGCATGTGTTGTGATGATTTGCAGCGTGTTTCGTTGTATGCAAGTGTGAGGATTTACAGCACGTTTCGTTATATTCATGTGTTGTGATGATTTGCAGCGCGCTTTGTTATATGCATGTGTTGTGTTGATTTGCAACAGTTGTGTTGTCAAACTAATGAAGATGTTTTCTTCATTTGCTGGTGGGTTTTTTTTTCAATTTGCATATGTTTTCTTAAGTAGCAGCGTGTTGAGCTTTCTCGGCCACCATATAGACATCTCTATGTGCATTTGACTAATTTTTCCATCCAACAGGGCTGCTGACTCTTATTCAATACTGCTTGACTGCAGGCAGCGTTCAAGGTGAAGTTTGAAATTAATCCAAGGAAAAGAGTTTACATTTAATCCCTGGTAAAGAGCTTAGTTGTTCAGTTATCTTGATGAAGCTATGTCCCTCCTTATGAGAGAGTAGTATTTCCTAATGAGAGAGTAGAGTAGTATTCTGCTTTCTGAGTAATGTATAGTGCATACAATTGTTATTTTTTTTAAATAGTATATGAATCATGCAGCAAAAAACATGGATGTAACATGACCTTATTACATGAACATCTCCCCAATATCATTAAAAGAACAAAGCTATATTGCATAAAACATCCTAATGTTTTGCATTAAAAAGAAAATAAAAGATGTTTAAAATGCAGCTGGTTTATTCATAAATAAAGGTCAAATCAAGTAAATTACTGGAATACAGCTTAATGGGATACAGCAATGCTCTACAGTGTAACCATTTAGTTGCACGAGCAACTGAAAATTACTGTGTGCAACATGATAAAATGTTAGGCGTACCGGTGTGACTGACCCAATCAAAGTTAATAAATAGCTGCATACAGGTTTCAAAATTAACATTTTGCAAGCTCTGAATGCAAGTAAAAAATGTGAAGGCTGCAATTTAATCATCTTTATTTAAAGTCTAATATGCATGTTATATTGTAGCACATAAAGGGATAGTTCACCCAAAAAGGAAAATTCTGTCATTAATTACTCACCCTCATGTCGTTCCAAACCTGTAAGACCTTCGTTCATCTCTGGAACACAAATTAAAGTGCCCCTTTTCGAATATTACCTTTCATGCAATGTGTTATGTAGCTGTATGTGAACATAAACTATCTGCAAAGTTGTGAAGCCAACAGTGCATGATAAACAAAGTTATTGTCTAACCAAAAAAAAAAAAAGTTGGCTCGCAATTGCCTAAACAAGTCATCAGGAATTTGAATCTTGTGCTTGTGAATCAGTCTCTTGTCGATCAGCCAGTTCAACTGTTTCATCAGCAGACTCCGGCTCAAATTGGTGAGATAAAATCGATACTATCTTTTCTATGTACTGACAAGTCTCCAGGGCTGTCATTCCATCATGGCAATGGGAATTTTGTTTCCGACATGCGCTGTATGCGGTAGACCAATCCAGAGCCCATCTCCATGGCTCTGGAACAATCACAAAAGTTTGAGCCATCTGACCAATCACAGCAGTGAGGGCTCACGGAAAGGAGGGGTTTAGAGAAACTGATTCTTTAAACTGCTTTGCTTGAGTCGTTTACAAATCATTTAGAAATGAGCTCAAATTAAATCTATTTTTTAATAGTGTTTTTTTTTTTTACCTTGCATGCATGTAAACCTGTTTTAAGAGACTCACAAAACAATATTAACAACCTTAAAAACTGCATAATAGGGGCACTTTAAGATATTACTGATGAAATCTGAGAGCTTTCTTACCCTCCAGTAATGGAATTAGTACATTCAAGACCCAGAAAGGTTGTAAGGACATCGTTAAAACAGTCTATGTGACATCAGTGGTTCAATCATAATTTTATGAAGCTACGAGAATACTTTTTGAGTGAAAAAAATTATGACTTTATTCAGCAATTTTTCTCGTGGTACTCTTGTGAATGCACGGCAGAAACTGACACGGAAGAGAATAAAAGTTCTTTAAATTATAAAAATGTTACAAATATGAATGGTATTATAGTGTTAAAACTAAAATTAAAACCATGAAAACACCTTAAGATAACTTGTAGAATGAAAAAAAGAGCATCTTAAGTACACAGAATAACATAAGTGGACTTTGCACGATTATGTAAATGTGTCATCCATATTTGTAATCGTGATTAGAAATTATATTAATTGTGCAGCCCTACACAGCAATATGTTTTTATAGTGCCTGTCGGAAACATGTGTCATGCATGTGAAGTACTTCATGTCAAGTAACTTACTGACAGAGTGAACTTCATTCAGAGCTAGCTAATTAATTCTAATGAGTATATAAATAGATCTCTCACCTGCTTAGGCGAGAGAGAGAGAGAGCTAAAGAGGTTGTGTGTGTGTGCACTTCCAGTAATCGTTGGTATGGAGCCCAAACATTAAAGGAATGTAATGTGAACCATCCAAGCGTATGTCATGTGATTTGTTTAAAGCTGTGCTAAAGAGAAGAGTGTGAATGTGTGTGTGTGTGTGATTATGCTGTATGATACGATATGACAAAGCGTGAAAACCCTTCATCGCTCATCTCTATCCCCTCCTTCTCTCTTCTTTCCACTTTCTTGGTTCCCATTCATCTTTCTCTCTTCTATCTCTTGTTCGCTCTACTGCCACCTCTGCTTGCCTTATTTCCTCTCTCTTTCTCTCCAGCCTGTTTATTCTGTCTGTCTGTGGTCCCTTTTTATGTATCATTCATTCACTCCTCAGATTAGAAACGCTTATTACCGCTCTTTTGTCTCAGCCCACAGAGACGCGGCTGAATCAGACACACGCGCACGCATATACATGAACACAGGTTCATTGACAGGTTTGTACTCATGTTATTTTCTAGCTCATATCATGCAACAAATGAAGATTTAATCACAAGGCAGAAAAAGCCACGGTTGGCACTTACAACTCTGCGGTGAATTAAACCACACAGTGCACTTCTCAGCGCTGACAAACCTGGTGAATAAAACAACACTGTAGAGCAGCTGAGACGAGCAACACAGCGGAGCTTTCAGAGTGAAACTGCTGAATAAAACAACACGGCTCTTTCATCCTCAGCCAAAATGATGGGTGACTCCACAATGTGCTGCTTTCATCACAAGCAAATTGCGTGTGAACATCTGAGGAGCGCACATACACACATTTATCTCAAACACGTATGCGCACACACAGCTGACACTTTTACCCCGCAGACAGACTACTCTCTTTTTTATACACACTTTCTCTCAAACACACACTTAAAAGAACTCATGTTCGATAATTGGATCTGAACAATCTAAAAGTAGAAGTGAGACGGAGAATGAACCAAACGGGCTAAAGGTTAACAACATTCATCATTATAAAAACATACACACGTGTGGCACTCTCTGGCCGATAGCTGCTGTTCAACAGACTCGTGCTGATCCCGTCTGATCTCATCTCTCCCCACTTATAGACAGTTTAATCAAAAACACAGTGCTGTGCAGGAGCTCTGCTGTCCTGTTAGATCACAGGAAGGGCGGCGGAAAGTGACTGGCTACAGATAGGAGATCAGTGGAATCAGACGCGAGTGCTTCGGGATGTGGTTAATTTGATGTTGGAATTGTCTGAGAGAGTTTCTGAGAGCAGCTGGTTGGTTATGTTAGAACTGAAATCTAACTGATTTTCTTTTCTTTTCTTTTTTTTTTTTTGCAGAATGTAATAGGAAACGGGTACAAAACCAACCATCTAAATTCTTCAAACTATCAACGTTATTAGCCATACTTTTATTTCATTCTAACCACTTCCAGTTTGGAAAGGAGGCCACCAGAAGTTGGAATGCAAAAAAAGCTACTTCTGCTTAGAACGAAGTAAAATTAAACATTTGGCTCAGTCTATGTTTGGTGAAATCAGTCTCAGTGGCCAAATACAAATATGCATACTTTTGCAGAACATGCAAAAAGCTATATATTAATTAAGTAGGGCATGTTTATATCTATCTATCTATCTATCTATCTATCTATCTATCTATCTATCTATCTATCTATCTATCATTTGTATGTATGTATGTATGTAGATTAGGGGTGTGAAAAAATATCAATACATGTGAGTATATCGCAATATTTTGTTTGGCAATACTGTATTGATTCTCAAAAACAGAATATAGATGAAAAAAACATACACGTTTCATGGCAGTTGTTTAGTTTTGAATTCATATCCCGACCGCTAAATAGCAATCTTCGTCTCTGAACTTGCTATGACAGGTAATACTGGGATTAAAGGGTTAGTTCACCCAAGAATTAAAATTTGTCCATCTTCTACTCACCCTCAAAGCATCCCAGGCGTATGTGACTTCCTTCTTTCAGAATAATCCAATCAGAGTTAAAATTGTCCTTGCTCTTCCAAGCCTTTCAGTGGGGCTAAGCAGGTGTTTGTCATCAACAGTTCAGAAGACGAGAAATAAGTAATAAAACGTCCCTCACATGGCTCCAGGGGCTGAATAAAGGCCTCCTGTAGCGAATTATTGCATTTTTGTAAGATAAATATCCAGATTTCAAACATAATAAACACTTTTTTTCTCAATTCTGCTGACTGTTGGGAACTGGAAGACGTGCAGGTGGATGATGTAGTACGTCAGGGCTGCGTGGTTAGTGACGAGAACAGAGAAAGAACAAAACAAAACACCATTCAAGAATTAGAAGCACAAAACGAGAACTTGTAAAGAAAAATGTTGGAGGATTTCGATATATGCCAAGAGGAGACTGGTTTTCCTTTGCTTCTACATTTCCCAGAGGCACGGGCACAACCTGAATGTGTTCCATGTCCCACAGTCAGCAGATGTGAGAAAAAAAGTTTTTATTATTTTTAAAATCTGGATATTTATCTTACAAAAACGTATGGACTCACTTTATTCACCCCCCGGAGTGAGGGCTTTTTATTACAGGTGTGTGTACTAAATACGGCTCTGTGTAGTTAATGCTGCTCAGTCTGAAAGCAGGTGACGATAATTTACTACTAATCACCGAACCGGTGTTCTGTCGATTTGTCCTACCCTGTCAGATTTTGCTTCCTCCCATTAAAACAGTGGGTAGTACAATTCGACAACGAAAAATGCTACTGTGAAGTTATAGTTTATTAACGCCTACACCTACCACAACCCTAAACCTAGACTTACAGTAATGCAAATACCGTAATGATGTGTTATACAGTATTTGCGGTTGTAGCTAGAAAGGATACAGTTACAGGAAACCAACAATAGATATTTTTTCTACCTATGAGATTGTGTTTTATTAAAGTCTACACCTACCCCAACACCTACAGTAATGAAAATACATTAAATATTGTTGTTCAGCATGAGAAAAGGATACAATATTGATGTGCGCAGTGAACCCTGGTAGGAAAATCTCATTGGTAGGATAAAATGTCAAGACACCAGCTCTACAGGTGAGTTGCGAATGACAATTGAATTCAAATAATTGCACAGCCCTATACCGATCCCAGTGTGTTCTGGTTAAAAAAAATTCTTTAATTGTTTTTGCTAAAGTTTGCAGATGGTGGTGCAATCTTAATGTCAGCTTTCCTAAAAATATATCCTATTCCTAAAAAAGAAATATCCCAATATATTGACTTGCTTACAGTATTGCAATGTATCGCAATATATCAAATCGCAACCCCTGTATCGTGATACGTTTCGTATCGCCAGATTCTTGCTGATACACAGCCATAGATAGATAGATAGATAGATAGATAGATAGATAGATAGATAGATAGATAGATAGATAGATAGATATAAAATATCTCTGTTTACTGAGGCTGACTGTTGGCAGTATTTCATTGTTTAGGTATTTTTTTCTGTGTCCTTGGTCTTAGGTGAAAAGTTTCATTGATTTAGACTTGGAATAGATTGAGAGTGGCTGACACAATCAGTTAAAGACTGAGAAAAGCCGATACTATCAGAGAGACAGACAGACAGAATCTTCTAAAGTGATCTCACACCGGCTGCCAATTCTGAGTTCTTCCACAAGAACTCAGAAGACTGAAAGTACACCTCGATTTTTAAATCTAAAATTTTTTATGATTTAATCCAATATAAATATAATACGTAAAAATATTAAAGTTTCTAACCACATCATCAATGCATCTTGGACTGATTAATTAATATATGAAAACATATTTTCAGCTTAAAAAATCTTAATGGCTTTGAAACCTTCGAAATTGTAGTGTTTCTTATTTCTAAACTGTAGTTTTTAGCAAACTTAAAATTATTTTTTTTAATAGAAATAATAATAATATAGTATTTAATGCTGCACAAAAAAACTGTCAATTATTCCCTTGAAATTGTGATTGTGATTATTAATTATGATATCACAATTTACATTGAATGATGTTAATACCATTGTTTGATGCAACTGCATGCACTATTTTTATATGAAAATAAAGAAGCTGAAAACACTCGAACTAAAAAAAACTTTAGTGCTTTTCTATAGTATTAAGCCTCAAATGTCAACTATACATTTGATTGGTAAAAATATGAATGGTATTATAGTGTTATAATAAAACTAAAATTAAAACAATGGAAAAACCCTTAAGATAACATGCATGAAAAAAAGCATCTAAATCACACAGAATAACATAAGTGGACTTTTAATTTCAATTGGATGATTAATTTCCGCTTTGAACGAATACGTAATTGTGGCATCCATAATTGTAATCGTGATTAAAACTGTGATTTATTGTGCAGCCCTATTTCATGCAAGGGATGGGTGATTTATGCAATATTAGAGATGTTTTCAATATAAAAATCACTGGATAGTGTGAATATTAATTATTGTTGAAAATTAAGATTAAAGTGTCAAAGAAGGCACCAATGGGCAATTTCACTCCTCCTGCAAAGTACCCAATAAGTGCTTCCAGCAACCACTTTCCCATCTGAAAAATGTTTCAATGCCAGTGTGAACATACTGACATACCATAGAGCGTCTCTTAAACCAGAAACTGATGATAGACTTTTGTTCTTAGATACTGTAAAAACTTGTGAAACACTTGCATACTTTACAGCATAAAATGTAGTATGTCAATTGCATTGCTCTAAAAAAGCAGTCAGAATGCACTTTATTTTTTCATAGTGTTACATTTTTTTGCACTTAACATTTTATGTGCTTAGAAACAATAGGCATACCTGTTCTATCCAAATAGAAGGAAATAACCTTTTCAATTATCCTAAAGCAAAAGCAAAAATTTTGAGATATAGATATTTTGAATTGATATATTGAATTTTAGGTACATCCCAGCTCCATATTCAGACTGTTATTACCTGCAGAACTTTAGAATTTGTAGCAGCAGTTAAATAAACCAAAATATCAGCACTGCACTCAACAAGTACTGGGTAAAACAAAACCAGTATTGTTTTTAAAATGTTGTAGGAACACATTTCAAAAGCAAAGGTTAATCTACTAAATACATGCTCAGAAATCATCCAAGGAACTTCTAATATCTTCTCTAAATAGGAGATAATTGGAGAGAAACAGAAGCATGGCTTGGTAATGGAGAAGAGGGTACGACCTACACTGTGCACAGGTATAGCTTTCCCCACAAACAGTGAAGAAACACAGCTTTTTTTAAAATCCACTTTAAAAAGGAGGAGGACATAAAGTGCTCATTAAAGCGATGAAAAGCACTGCACTGTTAAAACAGAAGCAGCAGAGAATAGGCTGATTGTTTTCGAGCATACAGCAAACATACAGTAGATCCCCATTTGCTAATGATAACTTCACTAATCATAGTCATCACAGCAGAACAGCGAGCCATGGGATCATAAGAGGCATAAACACATTTACCAGCTCATCTGTGGTTTGTCGACAGATCGTATTATCAATGATTGTGGATCATTTCCCAGAGGAGAATGACCTCTGCTTGAGAGCTTGTGATGTATCTAACTGTCAGAGAACCCGGTAAGCATTTCCTGAAACCATGATTCATAAGATAAGACCTTCTGTGGATCTGACAGGGTTCCCTGCTTCTTCTTAACACTACGGTCTCTTCCTTTCTCCCCCTCGCTCTTGGTTGCTTCCCAGGCCTTCTGCTCTACAGAGTTACGTTTCAGCAGAAAAATGCTGGCAACAAAAACAGAGAGAGAGAGGAAATGTACAACAAATAGCCAAAGGGTGTGTGAGAGAGCGCGAGAAAGAATCAGCAGCATTAGAAAAGGTGCCAGCAACAAATCTGTCCTCTGAGTTAAGTGAGCCACTGGCACTTACAGACAGCTCTCCCGCCTCTAAATCTCATCCACATTAATGATTGGCCAGCATTACCGCCCATTGCTTAATCGCTCATCATTATTGGCCACATCTGGAGGAGCCAAGCCGCTCAATCAAGCCACGGCCGCATGTTACGCTGAGGTAAGGAAGCAAACACGCCAGCACTTTCAAACGGATCGCCTTTCCCAGGGAGCTTTGCAGTGGTAAACACAGCCCCAGGGCACTCCTGAAAGCAGGAAGTGTGATCCAACTGCCAACCGGCTAATTGGAAATGCTTTCCTTCGTTCGAATGGACACAGCCCTCATTCCTGTGGACCCAAGCTTGGTTCAGCAGAAACTTTGAAGCCCACTACATGGTCCCTTTAGCTTGCTGCCATGGCGCAGGCAGGAAAGAATCAAGTCCATGTTTTTATTCATGAAAAATATATCACTGGCGATGTTGGCTGGATAAAAATACCCGCGTAAGTGGGCCAAACTGCTTTGAGTACAGCACTGTGATGTTTGTTATTCCCAACATTTAGCTTGGAATGTTATGATGTCATCAGAGCCATGGATACGCTCTACCTTGTTTTGGGCATTTGATTAGCTGTTATTGCTGATAGTGCTACTGCTACAACACTTTCTTTTAATTGTATAACTTTTACAAATAATAATGGCCAATAATGATGAGCGTTTAAGCAAGGTAACCTTCGTGTTAAGAAGAAGCAGGGAACCCTGTCAGTACCACAGAGCATCTTATCTTATGAATCATAAGAAAAACTATAAATGGAATCTGTCTGTGATTGGACAGCTCTCTGCCACTTGATTCACTTTAAGATAAGGCTTCAAGGCATATTTTTTCAATCTAACTTATTTTTTCTAGACTTATCTAATGATTATTTTTTCCAATTAGTCGATGAATCTACTGGTTTTATTTTCCATTTATACTAGGGTTTTTTTAAATGCTTGAAGCTGATTCACTGACGAACCTTCTAAGTCATGCAAATATTTTCAGTGAAACGCATGGCGAACATAATATCAGGCAGCTCTCTTGGCCACATCCATATCACTTCGCCCAAAGATTTCAGTTATTTCAAATGTCCTTACAGCCTGAAACAGCAAAAGAAGAAAAACCCTGCTACACTGGCCAAACAAATAAATATAGTAAACAATCAGATAAAAATGACAGATAATTTCATTTGTTGCCACAAAATTAAATTTTATTATGTACGGAAAGCACAGACTCTATCTCTCTATCTCATTCACAGAGACACATACCATCTGCATACACAGTAACATAAGGGCTAATGTTGTTAGCGCTACTCTGACCATTTTATCAGTAACATCAACTTAAAAACATCATGACTTCCCGCAAGCGAGGTAACAACAGTGCTTGCACTATTAGTATAAATTTCACTATTAGCAGAAACTGCTGCAGAACACGTAAGAGACTCACAGAAGTAATTTAGCTCTCTCTCTCTCTCTAACAACTAAGATATTAACTGCAGTCTGCTATGCACGGCTCAATCCTCCGTTACTAGGTCTAAAATTACGTTTTGGAATTAGCAACGGAGGCACTGGATGAGAAGCGGAAGAAATAATCCTACTCACAATAGCAGTTTAAGTACAAAAAATTAAAAAAATGTCTTGAAATATATTATTCAATTTGTTCATTAAATTACTTACTTTGCAACAAAAAAAAAATGCATAGAATTAAAAATCTATCAGTACTACAAATGTCCATAAGTCCAACAAAAATAATAATCCTATGTAACGATGACAGTATCAAAAATGCCCATGTCCATGAATAGGGGTTTAGCACAAAACTCATGGTTCAGATTATATTATGAGTTTTGAGTCACAAATTTTATCATTTTTCAGATCAGTTAGAAATATATATTAGTATATAAGTAATATATATTAATATATACAGGGTTTTTTTAGGCTGCTGTCACTTTAAGATTGAATTCATGGATTTGTTTACATTCACTTCACCTAAAGCCTGAGACACAGCGCACAATTTTAGCAATCCGATCACTGCATGTCACACCGTGTGACATGGATCTAATAAACTTGGCTACAAAGTGTGCAGACTGTACGATGAAGTCACCTATTTACTCTTACGCTACGACGTACGTTACTATAGAAGAATAAAACATCATCAGCATGTGCTAGTGGTAAACAAAAAGAGCATGATAAATCACACTTTATCAGTTGTAGTTTTATGTGTGCTGGAAAAAATTGAAAGCAGCGAAAGAGTAAGGGATAAGAGCTTGAGGTAAGCAGTTTTATGTTTTAGCGCCATGTTGCACTGATTTCATGTTAAATTTTTATTGGTTGGTCGATGTGGACAGTACCAGCAAACACACTGTGTGATGATCATGCTGTATTGTAGACTATCTTTGGTCACAGAAATGTGACAAATGCTTTCTTTGAACCTCTCTCTTTTTATGACACAGGACCAACGATTTGTAGCCACAATCACATGATATGCACACATTATGAACACACACCCATAGCAGTGGGCAGCCATTTATGCTGCAGCGCCCGGGGAGCAGTTGGGGGTTCGGTGCCTTGCTCAAGGGCTCCTCAGTCGTGGTATTGCCAGCCCAAGACTCGAACCAACAAGGTTAGGAACTTAGGGTTAGGAATCAAACTCTCTAACCACTAAGCCACAACTTCAACACAAAAAAAGATTGGAACGCTTCACGGATTTGCGTGTCATCCTTTCGCAGGGGCCATGCTAACCTTCTCTGTATATGTATTTTTAGCACATGTGCCGCCATGGCGTGTATCACCATGATTGTTTCACAATGCTCATCTTTCATCTGGGACAGCCAAAAATCTTGGGCTTAAGACATAACTGGGTATTTTGAGATCATTTTGTGCGCATTTGTACATTTGTGTGTCGCAAGTGCAAGGAGGTGCCAAAGTAAACTCAATTCTATGTTTTTGTGCTTTCTGACATGTGCATGAGTATAGAATCGACATGAAACACATGCGTCAGTCTATAATGGTTAAACTTTGCAACTAATCCATGTATCACATGCGTGCCAAACTGTAAGGCCTGGTCCATACAAATCATGGATCAGCTGTTGAACCCCTATCCATAACACTGGAAAGTTTAATCACAATTGATAGCATGATTAAACAGTGAGTTAATCTATCAGATATTTTAGATAACCAACAACGACTTTCAATGTTTTGTAACAAAGTGCAAGTAGAGTACGTTTAAATCAATACAACTAATTTCTCCATCATTTTATCCCTAATGTCAGATTTCTGATTATATAAACAATTAAGCTCTAAGTAAATCAGAGAAAATATCAATCCATTTGTGGCCACTGTGAATCTCTGTTGCAGTAAATCCATTACAATCATTCCCACTTGGCAACAGCAGTCAGAAAGGATATGTGATGTAATTTTATGGAATGCTTGGAATGAATCTCTGTTTTTCTCCCCACTCCCAGATTTGTGTTTTCCCAAGCAATGAATTGGTGGCTGAGGACAGGATAGTGCATTTTGCAAAACAAGTACGCCACAGGGCAATTCATGGTTTGGCATCACTCTATTGTGAAGAAATCAGCTCTCATCCTACAGCCCTGTAATAGAGATAGCATCTGTTTTAAGAGCTTTGGATCTCAGCATCGTGTCAGAGTAAACATATTGTATGCTGATGAATCTAGGGCTCGGGAGTATCAGTCTAGAGTTATTTAGAGTTTAGATGGAAGATAACAAATTAGCAATAAGGAATTATCCACAGACTGTGCATGCACACAATGTACAAAGAACATTCACCCCTTAGCAGAACACACGCTTACAACTTTTACACTGAACATCAAATCAAGGGCATCAAATGCAAACTTTTCTTTAGAAAATATAGCCTTATGGCTAAAACTGTAAAAAAAAATAGGTTGCCTTTCAATTCATGTCATGAAATATGAACTGAACTGACCACACCCAACAGGAATGTGATTTGAAATTAAGACTGAACTCGAAAATCACAGAAAGAGATTTTATTGAGTTACTGAGGTACTGCATTCTGGACAATGATTCATTATTTTACCTTAGTGTACAGAAGTTAATTTATTAAATATAATGAACTACATCTGGTATTTCAAACATATCTGTCAACCCATCCATTTAGATAACAAATATTGCTTAAAAATGACAAATATATAAAAGTTCAATTTATTTTAATACTACTTCCTTACATTGAAATTTATATTACAATTCTGAATCCTGTTTGCTCCGTCAATTCAAATTTAGGATATGAACTGGAATTTAAAAGGCATTCTAAATACAATTTCACAGACCTGGATGTTCAGTGCTAAAATTGCATTGTTTTAAGATTCAAATTAAGGCAATATTCTGTGAGTTTGTTGCATCATCTCATGAATATGCATTGCTGAAAATTCCTGAAAAATGCTCATGTCCTGATTAATGACAGGAGATCTGTATCTAGCCTAGCTTTTAACAGAGGAAACATGAGAAGATGGAGCCAAATGCGCATTTAATGCAATCAGATAGCCACTCTTACATCTCTAGATACAACCATTTTGAACTCACAGAAGTCCCAACACTTAACCTTAATCTAATAGGTCAAGCTTCTCTTGCTTGTACACAAGCTCTGCACAAACCCCTTAACACGAGATGGCTTTCTAAAGTGCAAAAAAGGTTCACATAGGCAGAAAAAAGAGAGAAAACACACCCTCAGTGCCCACTTCAGTTTTTTGGAGTAGACTCTCAATTGTATCACTTTCTAACTCACAGATAAGCTCTAGTACTAGTGAGAACGTTTCAAGCTTTGGGAAACTACATTTCCCAGGAGTTGGTGAAGGGTTCTAGAGATTATAGACAGGAAATAATGTCCTCTCTGTGACTTTGCCTGTCTCACTCGGGGGTTCCGGCATGTAAACGACGCCAAGACAAGGGTGACTTTCATTTCCCCCTCTCTCCTTCTGTTTGTAGGTGTACTTCACATCCAGAACCACACACAATCTCAAACACACCTACTGATCTCACGCCATGTCTATAAAAACCCAGAACAGCTATATACTCATTACACTGATCTTTATCCAAGTCCACATTGAAACAAGACAGCCACACTGGTGCTGAGCCAGGAGAGCCAATTCAAATTCATTACGTACCTCAGAGCAGAGCCACTGTCCCTAGATTCGTTTTTTTGGGGGGGTTTTCGCAAACAACAGCTTTGATTGGAAAGGACTAAAGGGAATCAGTGGTTCTGTTATGAGAATCTTTGCAAATATGGGACTAGAACAACATTATTTTATCTTACTGTCAACTAATTTGACATTAAGTCAGCCATCACATCCAAACATATGAATTTGTTTTTCTTTTCCCCATTATCTTTTCATCTTTAACACCAGTCTATTAAACGATCAGCAGGGGGATTGTGGCAAAAAATGGTAATGACCACATGATTGAAAACAAGGAACCGCTTTTTGTGCATTAGTCTATTGAAAAGTCACATACTTAAATCAAACACATTTTTGTCCTATACTGTGTATTACATCCCATGCTTTTTAAACTTACATTTATGCATTTGGCAGTACATGACAGTGCATTCAAGAAACAGATTGACCTATTGTTTCATGTATTCCCTGGGAATCAACCCATGATATTGCCATTGTGAGCACCATGCCCTACCATAACTACAATAACTCAGCATTAACTACAGCATTACAGGCAATACCTAATTTCGACTACCAATTGTCTTAAACAAAACTGAAATATTTTTTCAAAGATTCAGCATCACAGACCTTGCAGACTTCGAATATAGTGACTGACATTCTCACTGTAATTACCTGGGAGCTTTGTTTTCCAATGGAATTAAAAACGGGCTCCCAGGATTTGCACAATGCCAGTCAGTTTGGAGCTTGCTGTTTTTACAAAGCTCTTGCCATTTTGGAGTGCAATATGCTTCAGATGGTCAGCGAGCGGCTCATAGGTATGCATTCTGTCTGTATGTTGGAAAACATAGCTTTTGCTGTCCCAAAACCTAGAAAGCTGCCAACCTAGACCATATTTTAAGGCAATACAAATGTAAAAGCTGTTCTACATCTGTGATGTCTTATTGCCTTACCTCATTTCAACCAAATTCTATAGCATGTATTCTTCTTGGAAAGTAATGTATTTTGACAAGCTCGTGAAAAATTTCTTTTCATCTGAGAAGCTACCTTAAAAGGCACTAGAAACTGCTTACTGCCTCTTGGAACGGAGCTCATATCTTGAACAAAGACAAAGTACTTTAGAGAACATTTTAAATCAATATATCTTTACATTTACAAACACTGTTTATCTACAGTTTGTTTACTGTAATAGAATACTGTTTAAAGGTATGACCACTTTGGCACATCTAGCCGTATTGACAGCACACTTACAGAAGGACTGTTGCAATAGTATGACAATATTTGTCTCTACAAATGGAAACACAAGAGAACAACAAAAGCCAGAGCAAAGGCAAAATGAACATTCTAGCTCTCCTTGAAATTAAACGAGTAAATCAAGTAAGACAAAACTCTCTTCTGAGTAATTAAAAAAAAAATCCCTATAAACCACTCGAAAAAATCCATAATTATGACTTTTAAAATGTACTACTGTATATCCCATGAGTGGTTCCTCCACACAGGCCTCTGGAGTTTTCTTGTGTGGTGAGAGAAGAGAAGTCATCAGGGGTTAAGATGTGCAATGTGCGCGTCTAATTTGTGGCTTGTCGCCTGACTAATCAGTTTTTTAGTGATCCATTACTCTGCATTATTTATGCTAAGTAGCCATTCTGTTCAGGATCATTTATAATGAGCATTACTCTAAAGATCTCTTAAAGGCATTCAATAACACAAACATACTCACACACACGTCAATAGATAACACACACATACTTCCACTTTAATCCTGACATGCTTTCACAAACATGCACACATTTCAGCATCACTGTGGTTTTACACTCATTGCATAAATCTCTCAGCATAAATGTACACTAGCATCACAAATAACTATCAAAATTTGTGTCAGGTCAGTGGAGGGACACAACAACATGCTTCAACAGACCACCAGCAACCACACAATGCCACAAACAAACAAAACGGCTCATTTTCCCTTGAAGTGCCTATTTTGATAAATCTGTGATGCACAGTTGTTAAGCCCTACGTAATGAGCCCCAGAGCTGTGCATTCCTCTTTAAAATGACCTTTCGGAATTTATCAAGCACATTATGGAGGATATCCAGATGCTTCCACCACATGTTGGGCTGCTTGCAGACATGTCACAGAGGATGTAGCACACATATCAGAGGCTACGGGTGATCGGTCCTACAAGTCGCATACACATCAGAGACCACATGAGTAATGTGGACTCAAACACTCACACAGACATCAGAGACCAGGGATGGAAACTCCACTAACACATACACACTTCAGAGACCATGAGCGATGAACTGGACATCTCTCACACACAATATACACACTTCAGAGACCAAAGTGAAAAGTTGTCTTCCTTACACACACACACTCACACACACATTCAAATCCATAGCCTACACCAAGGGCGGACCTACCCATTAGGTAAAGGCAGGCCACCGCCTTGGGCCCCCAAAAGCCAAGGGCCCCCTAAAATTATTTTCATATATGAGATGCGCATTACGCACTGACACACAGCTTTTACTATGTACCCCACCTATGGGGCATGTTGTCACATTTCACTTCCAATTTTTTAGGGTAAATAAAGAAAAACGTATATGCTGTAATTATGAAACAAAGCATTATACAGTACTTGTACTAGACAAGTGTGAAATTACTGTGGATAAAAAAATTATACTCTGGACCCCATGTGGATTTACACAATTTGAGAAAGTCAAAAAGTGTTACTTTGTGCCCTGCTCTCCCCTGCTACTGCATATAAACTAAAGTATGAGTTTCTTACATATGCAAAAAGCCTGCAAACACGCACACACACACACACACACACTTACATTCACATTAAGGATGCATAAGGCCAGTGGATATGCAAAAGCACAATAATGAATAATGCAGTGAGCAGCAAAAACAGCTGACAGAGTTTAAATGTGTGAGAGAGAAAGGACAAATCAGGATCGATACAAAGATTGAAAGAAAGAAAGAAAGAAAGAAAGAATGAAAGAACGAAGGAAAGAAAGAATATGAATAACATGGTTCATTACTGCTGAAACGATGACAACATCTAACTAAAGTCAACATTTCAACACAAACCTCCAGTTCACAATTCATAATGAAAAAGGAAATCTCTATCACAGTCATCATTCATGAATAATCATCCATATTTTCACTGAAACATTTGGACATTTGATGAAGATCTGTTCAGAGAGTACCCTAGAGAGTAACAATACACCTACACAAGCCAGGAGACTGATTCAGTCCAACTCATTGTGATTGTATAATGTACACTTGTGCAGCAATTATACTTCTACTTCAAATTAAAAGCAGTTATGATCTCCACTCATCAGTCTGCTGAAACAGTGACAATGAAACACAAGCTGCATTCCTTCGTGAACAAATTTAGACTTTATAATGAAAAGGATTTTATAAAGATATACTGTTCGGTCCTTAACTCTATAGAGAACCAAAAGCCACACACCTACACAAACCAGAAGACTGATTCAGTCCAGTAAGGATTGTGTACTGTGCACATGTGCTTGAGGATATACAGATCTATAGCCTCTATTTCTGGTGTATCTGTACTAAAATAAAAGCAGTAATGATTTGCTGACTATGATACATTCCTCTGATCTACAATCTATGGTGGCCCATAGTGCACATCACAACAAAATCTCCACAACACAATGCATAGAGCTAATTTCATTGTGTTGTGGCTTGTTTCTGATGTGGTGTGGAGATTTTGTTGTTTTGGGCACTACTGGGCCACAGTAGCAATTCCTTCTAAGTATGTTAAAACACTTTCTAATGGAAAATTAGCTGATACTTATAATATGTAGTCCAGCAGGATAGATAGATACTGCTATAGCTCTCAAAATAACAGAATCTTGTAGAAAATTCCTTTGCAGCTGAGATGAGGGGGGAGGGAGGTCCCTCTGTGCCCCACAAGCTTATTAACGGTTTCGTGATTCCCTTGTAAAGATGAAATCTGTCAAAACATGAGGGAGGAGCTGTGTGAGTGGAGAACGGGGGTGTTTCTTACCGTTAACTAAGTTGCTCCGAACGGAGGTCGCCAGAAGCATCATCAAGGCCGCGAGCGCCCTGAGAGCGGTCCGCTGGAATGCAGAGAATGTCATACTCTGACGCGCGCGCATCCCGCTCATCCGTCCAGTGCGTTAAAGCCAACAGTCCTCTCGAGGCAAGGAGAAGTGGAGAAGCTCGGCGAGGCGCTTACTGGAAGAAAGGACACACACATACACACTCATTACCAGACGGGGAGCGCCGATCGGTTGCACTGATGCTGAGGACACACACACTTCACTCACGCGTTGCCCCAGTGCGTCCATTGATCGTCTCGTGTCACTCACAGTGTGTGATGTGTGACGCAGTGATCGAAAACATCCCCTTCGTCACTCAGTAACCCTGAAAACGACTCTGAATCGACAAACGCAAAGTAAAAGCGAGCGCATGCCTGACAGTAATTGAGATTTGTAGAGAGCTGCCCCTGAAACCTTCCAGGTAGCCAGGTCTTAACACCGCTCTCATTTATTCTCCCGCTCGCGAGAGGAAGAATCACCTGTCGCCCGTTGAGAATTCAGCACGTAGCCTCACGCGACCGTGGCCCCAACCGCGCGCGCGCGCTCCAGGTCGGTTTGGCTGCTATTCCTCTCGCTTAGTGCTCCTTTGTGAACTGTGCAAGTCATGGCGGTGCCTGCGGGGCGAGCGTGCGATTGCGCGCAGAGATGCTCTGTATTGTTGTGCAACTATAGAGGGAGGCAAGGACGGACAGTGGCTGCGAAACTATGTGTGGATGTTCAGCGCGAGCAGCGAAACCTTGCCTCATCTCGACTGTTGGGATGAGGTGATGATACCTGCTGCAATTGTATGACACACGACCCATAACGGAGCTACCCGCGCAGCCTCCCTCACTCATCGCATCTTTCTTCGTACTTCTCCTCTTTATCCACCCCCACCCCCCAGCTGAGCACCAGTCCCGTTCTCACCCGCGCAACCAGGACGCCCCACCGAACCACGGAAAACAGTAGCAGGTGCACACAGTCCGAGCGCGCTGAATGCAGAAGGAGCGGCAGGGATGTGATGGGGAGGGGAAAAGCGAAGGGGCAAAGCAACCATCAGTGCATTAACAGTAAACCTAAGCACACTTTAACATCAACCCCCTTTCCTTCGCTCGTAGTTTAACAGCTCCGAGCTCGTTGGACGGTTTCCTGCCCGGTGCGCCCGTCAGGAGAACAAGCGCGCACGGATCCAAGCGCATTCCAGAGCACGAGCGTGCCCCTATTTACAAACCTGACAGGTGTCTCCCCCCACCCCCCTCAGCATAAGCGCCAGGACACCAGCGACAATAATACCCCTGCGTGTCTGTGTGCTCAAAAGGAGGGCAGATTACAATACGCACCGTTATAAGCGCTCCTCGTGATGCCCGTCGGCTTCGTCGGTTCTGGAGTGTCGGACCAGTCTATGCCTGCTGGCGCTCACACTAAGGTCCCAAAGGATCAGTCTGTCTTGGTTCCCGTTCCGCCCTCCGCTGTCTTCTTGTTTTTCTTGCCTTTTCCTCTCTCCACGGCTACCGTTCACTGCAGCAAAACAGTCTGTCTGAAAACACGGAGAGAGGGAGGGAGGCAGTGAGGAGGGATGGAGGGAGGGTGCAGGCGCGCGGGGTGGAGGGGGGAGGGGTGGAGATTTTAATACGATTTGGCCGTACCATTTGGATAAGAGGGCTAGACCATACTGCATGGGAGAGATTATTTTTATTATTGCTGTTGTTGTTGATATATATTTAGAAGTGCGTAAAGTTTGTGGCCTTAGTCTGTTTTTAGAGGGATCTCACGAAACGTATAACATTATTATTTATTTTAATATCCGTTTATTTATTTATTTGTTTGTTTGTTTAATGTTTTCCGGTAAACAAACTAAAACAAATAGGCTAAAGAACATAATCGTTTAGCCGACTATATTTATAAATATGAATTATACTTTATTCATGAATAATAATTATTGAGAGTAGTGCAAAATAGTTTTGTTACGCATTAATTAATTTGTATTTTTTTGAAGTTTAAAATGCAAAATTAATTCTAAATTGAGAAATTAATTTCTGGTTGAGTAAATGTGCAAACAAATTTGTTAATTTAGCCTACCTAATGTAGAAAACACGTTAAAATGTGCAATGTTTACAACCAATTAGAAAAGTGTAAATACTGGATGGATGGATGGATGAAATATGGTCCTCTTCAAATAATTTACACGGAATTAAAAACATTTAGATATACAGTAAAGAAACTCATTCATAAATATTTGTGTAATTTACAAAACGTCTGGGTATTTGAGATTAATGTTTTGTTTGTCAAATGGTTTGGTTGTCATGAAAATAATGTCACAATAAATGTTCACCGATCTGAAAATATGTATTATTTTGTTCATCCACATTTTCGGGGTGAAATGTAAGCAGCAGGGCAAAGATTTCCTGAGGTTCCCCCTTTATATATGCGCTGGTGGCGGCGTGAGGTGTGGTCTCGTGAACAGAGTCCCCCGCGCGAGCCGGGCTCTGGAGACCCCGCCGGCTGCTCGGGAGGCCCGCGAGAGGAGGAGGAGGAGGAGGAGGAGGAGGGGGAGGAGAGGGCGTTGCGACTTGCGAGAGGATTTAAGGATTAGTTCTGCACGCGGATTACTCGCTGTGCGGTGCAGGGGACGCACGGGGTTAAACATGGACGACTGCACGAGAGGCAGATACCCCGAGAGAGCAGCTACTCGGTCAGCGTGGCGGTGGCTCGAGCAGCCAACCGGAGCTTCGGGGCGGGACACTTACGGCCCAAATCACTCCACACTTGTGTTTAATGTCAGCAGCAGCCTACAGTCTGTCGGCTTTTATTCATTTCACGGAGTGAATAAACCATGACACAGATTAGACGGTGGAAAATTAATCCCTTTATGCGGTAAATAAAAAGATACAGTATGTTTGAAGTGTTATCACCCCCGCTTGTCTTCATCACTGATACGGATGAGACAGTAGTTACATCTACCGGTTAGGAGACTGTACTACGAACGTTCCGGGGTTCCCAGAAAGCGCTCGGTTATAATCATTCCACACAGAAATAGTTCAGCTTATCGGGTTGAGAAAATATTCAGGCAACTGTAGCCTATTTCAGTCTGCGAAGCGCTGTCCAGTGTACCTTCAGTTTCCAGTGTTTGGAAACAGAGCCCATGCCCATTTCATCATTTTATAGAGACGCTGACGTCATTCTCCGCAGAGCTGTGACAGTCCACGCGGTCGAGCGCGCTCGTCCGTGACCTGCGCAATTCTTTTTCTTCGACGCGCGAGTGTCCGGAAGCGCAGAAACCAACACCCTAGTTTCCGAGCGGCCCAGGAAGAGGAACGTCTCAATTATCAGTTTAATGACTTGCTGAACACCTAAAATCAAATACTGCACTAAAATGAGCCCTCATCTCTTTCTCTCTCCGTCTCCCTCTCACTTACTCAGCTTGCCTGTGGAGAGGAAAGAAAAAGAGATAGCTTAGATGAACAAGCCAGGATCACATATGAATGGTAAAATTGTAGATAGAATTTCAAAGCTGGATTATTCTGGTGAAATTGCCTCGTGTGGGTAGATGAGAGAATGAAAATGAGTTCAAAGTGGATAAATGAGTGAATGAGAAACTCTCTAGTGAACATTCACACTTTCAATTCAGATAAATGCATGACAGGGTGAAGGAGGGTTTCCTGGAAGAGAATTTCCTGTAGAGTTTGATCAGGCAGTGCAGAGGTGAGATTCCTCTCTATCTCTATTCCGTAATGACCGGGAAGAGCCAATCACACCGTTCGCTGAGAAATCAATAGGACACTGATGTCTCTCTCCATCTCTCTGGCAGGATCTTTCTCTCTCTCCCAAGTGCAATTGAGGATAATTCTCTTCACGTTAGAGAGACTTCATTGGCAAGGCCATGGACAAGTATATTACATCTGAACTGATTTGAGAGGGTAAAGGGGGCAAGAATGCATTAAAAAGAAAAATACTGTTTTAGAAATGTGAGATAAAAAAGTAAAAATCAAGCATACTGTGTATTGAAAGTTTCCAAACCACTGCATTTTGGGACTTGTGACGTTGACTTTCTTTTTAATTAACAGTGGATTAAAAAAAAAAAAAAAAAAACTTAAAAGTATAATACCAAAAGTGATTTGTTGGAATGCATACACAAGGATTCATTCACAAAAAAGGTATTATAAGATACATCCACTACATAATATGCTGCATCTCTTCAAAAAAAAAAAAAAAAAAAAAAAAGTTTTAGAAAACATCTACAAAACTAAGAGTTCTATTCCAAGCTACCAAACCGTTGCATATCGTTTGCAAACTGGTCAATAAATAACTGCAGAAAAAAACTCATACGCTTTTAATTTTTTTCCTAAGTATAATAAATTAATGTTTTATTATTGTTCTCATAACGAATAGTTTATTGCTAGTCATGCACGAGTGCATACATTCACAAAAATGTAATATGCATCGCACCCTCTGTGGCGGATGAGCATCGTAAAACCTATTTATTCATAAAAAAAGCCATCATCCCGCGATGGCGTCATTAGCCATTCATCTCTGCCGGGACTCGAACCCGGAGCCTCTGGATTAGAAGTCCAGCGCGCTATTCCATTGCGCCACAGAGACAGAGCCACATGATGCAGCGTAAAGCGAGGTTATATTCTGCATCAGTACCGCATTCTGCAGCATCAGGACCAGTGTCCTGCGCGTGCTGTAAGTGCGTCATGGGTCGCTAGGGGGCGCACGCGCTTCTCTCGCCTGACGTCGTGCTGCAATGGCGGACAGCCGCCCTCAGCATCCGTAAGAGAAATAATCATGCTTCATTTTGAACACTTTTTTGAAAACGACAATCGTAGAAGTCTCAGAAACTCTACAAATCCTCTATGTTATTTAAATTACTACCATAGTTCAAACAAACGGTAATTATTTCGCGAGGCATAGGCTACTCTTAATAATCATCTATCAACGGTATTCTGGACAAAACAAACATAATCCGTGAGAGAAATAAATAACATTAACTTTACCTGAAAAGCGGCGTTTTGTTGATTAATTATTTGTTTATTTTCAAATGAGTCCGTTGTAAGATGAAATAACCTACCTGTCACTTTTTAGATCATGGGCTTTCAAGCTCCTGAAAATAACCATAGGCTATACTAATAAAATACAAAGGCAGCTATTTTGTGCATTAAGACCCATTTAGAGTGAAAACAGTGAACATGATATTATAAAAACATTAAATAATTTGTATTCTGTCAAAAATGGAAAATAGGAAACTACTTTGTAGGCTATTAAATTAACGATGAATTCTCTTCAACATTAGAGTACCCTTGAATGTATAAATCTGAAGAGAAACATTTTCAATTCAATTTGTACAGCACTTTTCATAAATATTATTACAACGACGCTTTACAAAGAATAGTTCCATACAACCTCGAGGAGATAAAGGTAACAACATGAAGAAGAAATTCTGTAATGTACAGTAGCTAATTCATGACCATATATATAGATATACACACTGTAAGGAAAGAGAGAGGAACTGCGTTATTATTTATTTATTTTCATAAAATATATATAAGGAGAGAGTGAGGATGCATAATGTTTTAACTGTTAAACCTATGGCAATAATGAAACAAAAATAGTTACTCGGTACTCATCATTAATCTAATGGTTATAAATAAAATTGAAACATGTGTTAAGAATCACTATTAAACATAACTTGGAGAGTTCAAAGTATTTTCAAAAGACCCTATAAGGTCGCTAGATCTCAGTTTGAAAACCTGATGCAATACTGAAACTGAACATGATTTGTTTATTCTTGACCACAACAAGTGGAATTACAAGCCTTCTAATTTCAGATGCAGATAAATATATTCAGATCTCTTTAACTGGGTTTTTTTAATATTAAAGAGGAAGGGAAGTGATGAGAGACCAGGTGCTTTAGGACTCCAGGATGGAGTTTTTCAATAAACATTCAGTGTAGTGATTGCATGTAGTCTGTAATCCAAACCAATCCATTTTACGACATTACCATTTAAATGAAAAAAGCCCACAGCAATCCCTGTCATTACCATTCAGGTGAACAAGATTCAAGGAGAATAATTTAACCTGTGCAGCCAGATTTCAACATTTGGGTTTATTTAAAATACTAACAAGATTCTAATCACGCTTTCTTATTAGCAGTTAACTTACTACGAAACATCACCGGTACCATCATGATGACACATGAAGGCAACAGATATAAATGTTTTATATGCATTGTCTCAAAAAAGTATCATTATAGATGCAAATGCAACAGGAAATTAAATGGAGAAAAACATTATGTGAGTCATACTACGATCTTCACCTCTTCATGTCATTACTGAATAATGCTGGGCGGAAATCACACAACATTTGTCACATATACAGAGTCTAGATGTTTAATTGTTGAAAAGACTGCTCGATCTTGCAGGTTTGCATTGCACAACATCAGAAAGATCAGGCCTTTCCTATTGGAGCATCCTGCACAACTTCTTCTACAGGCCCTTGTAATTTTTAGGCTGGACTACCGCAATTATCTTCTGGCTGGACTTCCATCTAGCACAATCAAACCTCTACAAATGATTCAGAATGCAGCCGCACGACTGGTCTTCAACAAGCCCATGTTACGTCTCTCTTTATCTTCTTGCACTGGCTACCAGTTGTGGTTCGCATCAAGTTCAAGACACTGATGCTTGCATATAAAACAGCCACATGCTCAGCACTCACCTACTTCCACTCACTCTTACGAATCTACACCCCCTCCAGAAGTCTGAGATCCACTAGTGAGCGACACCTCGTGGTACCATCACAGAGAGGCTCAAAATCACTTTCCAGAACATTCTCATTCACCATTCCTGGCTGGTGGAATGATCTTCCCACCCCTATCTGGAATACTCAATCCCTGAATTTTTTCAAGCGGCAGCTAAAAAATCATCTCTTTTGAGGATACTTGACTTCATCATAAAAAATAAAGTGTCTTTCTCTATACTTGTTCCTTCTCTTCCTAGCTTATTTGAACAATGCCTAAAACATGGCATTATAAGCACTTCCTGTATCTGTTTGCATCTTTAATAAGAACTGCTTGAATATATCCAATTGTAATTCGCTTTGGATAAAAACGTCTGCAAAATGACTAAATGTGAATTTAATGTGAAGGGCTTTTGCAACCCAAAGTGAGTTTATTAAACTGAAGTAAAATCAAGCACACACAAGTCAACATATTTGGAAATACTGCAGTGACACAATAAAACAAGGCAAATGCTCAGCCCACTCCTCACATTTTCATATATAAAGTTCATTTTAAATGCCAAGTTAAGTGCTATGCCCATCTTTTCCAGTTTAGCAATGTGCAAGGCATTCAACATGGAGAAACACTGAGGATATTTTTTGGGTTGATATATATTTTTTATTTTATAAATAATTTTTATTATATTAATGTATTTGGCACTTCTAGACCACTTCTAAGACAGATAAACAAAAGAACACCACTTTCTCTAAGTCCACGTCTTCTTCATTTGTGTGTCATGTCTATGGATTTACATGGCAGCGAGACCGATCGAGGTGAGAACGGTCAAAGCTATGACAATGTAGCCAGAACGATAGACTTCAGGAATCTTAAAACCCTTCCCAAGATCCCACGCCTGAAAGAAAGAGACAAAGAGATATTTATTGTATCAAAAATGGAATAAAAACAGTAATTTTCTGAAATATTATTATTATATAAAATAGCAGTTTTCAGTTTCAATATTTTTTTTTATGTAATTTATTATTTTCTGGTTATTTTCTTATTATTATCGATGTTAAAACGTTTTGATACAAATATCGTTCAGTTAATTCACAGAAAATACAAAAGGATAGCATTTATAAGCTAAAAAAATATAATTAACATTTGTAAATGTATTTTTATCCATTTAATGCATCTTAGCTTTACTAAATTAATTAATATTATTAAATATTAATTCCTTTAAAAAGTCTTACTGACCCAAAACTTGTGAACCGTATTAGTTTTAATTTCACATTTAGATCACATATTTGGTAACATACAACTTGTTACACTGTCATGAGTCATTATCACAGCAGGAGAGAATCTGAATATAATTAATTATTATATATATGTGTTTGTGTGCGTGCGTGTGTGTGTGTGTGTTTGTCTGTGTACCAAATGCCGGATGCCGTTGAACGAGTGGTAAGCCACTGGGAAGGCCAGAGCAAATTTGCTGAAAGCAAGAAACTGGGGCCCAAAAGTCATGGAGTGAATCAAATCAAGGTAATACGGGTAACTCTCAGGTAACACCAACGCAGCAAGTGCAAAGACAGAGATTCCTGAGAAACAAAATATCAGCATCTATTTTTATAATTATAATTCTATTTTTATTGTTATATTCAAACAATAACTACAGTGATAACTATAAAGTTTTAATCCACATCACAGCTATAACAATAACAACACAGTGGAAAGACATAGTTGGAATCACTTTCAGAATCTTTTTTCCAGCTGATGAACAATAAAAACACTGACAGCCAATCAGAATCCAAGTGCTTGAGCATTTAAAGCGGCAAACAACATGATAAACAGAATGTTATCATGCTTTGATGTGGATGCTAATATATTTATCATTATATTTATTTTTCTAACATCCTTTAAACACAGTATTTATGTTAGCTACCTGAACTCAGTGCTACGCCTGTTCCTCTGTGTAAGATGGACATCATCATGGGGACAGACCACCTGAAAACACCAAAGCTGTTCATTCAATGTTTGTTTGTTTTTTGGACAATTTAGATACATTCCATTCAAAACTAATCACATTTCTTTTAAAACCAACATCCTCTCACATATAATCCTGTAGATAGTATGATCCAAACACTCCAAGAAGCAGACGTGTTAACACTCACTTGTAGATGCTTATATGTGGGGAGACAGGTCGGTTGAGTTGTGTGTTTTTTGCCCAAAACTTGTTAATTTCCTCTTTTGCTGCAGTTCCCATAGGAACTGCACTGAGAAAAAAAACAACAACAGGAGCTTTATACATTAATACAAATTCTTCATTTGAAAATGTGTTAGTGACACACAAAAATACTCACGGTCTGTAGAGTACACCGAACTGTGATCGTGACAAACACAGACCCTGTCGGGCCACCGTCCTTGAACACAAAGAAACCACATATATTGTTCATGCAAATATAAAACTGACACATTTTAGTATAAACTACATTTGCATACAGTAAAAACTGTGCAGCAGGGACACCTAGGTATTCTGTACATTTGAAATATCCCAAATCTGGCCTTTAACTGGTCAGAAAACGTTAGTACTTGACCTTTTGGTAATATGGCCTTAAACACTTTGAAGACAACAACAGCAGCAGAGACCTGCATATGAAGATTCTCTGCTTGTGTGTTTATATAAGTCACATAATACAAAATAAGTAGGCCTAACGTCTTCTATAGTTAATCCTAAAAATCTCAGCAATCTGCTAATGGAAGTCAGTGCATATGACAGGACTCCAGAGACGAGCTCAGACATATGGACATTACAAATAAAGTAACACACAACATACTACTCAGAGTTGTTATGTAATTATCATCTGGTGGCAAGAACCTTACAGACAGTATGAACAAACACAGCAGAATAAATTATTAAAATTAACATTTTTCAAGTATCCTGTTTTTGAAAGAAAAATAAATGGACAGAGAATAAAAACAAAAACATAACGCAAGGCTATAAAGATTACAGTAAATCAAAGTGCACTTGAAACTGTTAAGAACATCAGCAAACCTCAATTTTACGACTACCAATCTGACAGCTAAGATGGCATCAAAACGAATGTCACAACGATTAATTTCACCTTATACAAAAGAAAAAGCAAAACTGTCACATTAAAATAATTACATGTTCGCACTGACCCATACTGACCTTAGAAGCAACGCCATGTTTTTGAGCTTGAGTGTTCGGACGTGACGCAGCCGGATGCGCTATGTCACAAACGAGTTCACTCGCCACCGCCATTTTGGTAAGGTCAGTACATACGCTAGGTGCTTAAAGCTTCACTCTTTATTCATTTTTTAAAATTATTTTTATTGCAGAACTTGTTAAAACGTCACATGGATGCATTCTAACAAACACCAATAGTAAAAAAATAAGGACAGAAAACCCATAAAATGTGCTTGCACACATGCATCAAATTATGGTATTATCCACACAAAGATTTTGTTTTTTTAAAGGACAGAAATAAAACGGCAACGTATTTTAAGAAAATTTGTCATAATTCATAAAAAAATCTCTATTTGTAATTTGTAATATTTTGCAAATATGTCTGCATTTTCGATCTAAGATATCGATACCACCCAAACTTAAAGCTGAATAAACAATATTCCCTTTACTGAACTTAAGGGGATTTTTAATTAACTGGGTAAATCCTGTTAGCATAGCTTTCATGAAAGTATTATATTCCTTTGATGGGACTGGAAAATCATGGAGATTCATAAATTGTTTGTAAGTAAAAAATATTACCAAAATTATCAAATGCTGAAAGAATGCAGTTCAAGTTTTTGTTAAACCACCCAGAGGAAAAAAGAGACTTATTTCTAACAGTTATGTCAGCATTATTCCAGAGGAGAACTTTGTGGGGGTAGAAACTATGGACAAAACATAAGTGCCATGAAAGAAGACATTACTGATGAAAGTTATGTAGGAAATAGGTAACTTGTCAGGCAATAAATTAACTTTATAACTTATAAGAAAGATAGGGCACCAAGTTTGTCAAATACATTACTTGGAATAAAAAAAAAACACAATGACATTGGATTCCCAAGGCATCTTTTCAGCAAATTTACTTTAAAGGTGTTTACAATATCTGCGAATTCAAAAAAACTCAAGGCCACTTTCGCTTCTGGAGTTAGCAAGCATGGAAAGCTGCATATCTCGGCTGCCACGTCATCAAACATTGCTGAAGGCCATCTCAATGGGAATGCAGCCTTCGTTTCACGTCCTTCATCCAGCTGAATTTGAAGGATGCATGGGATGTATCCTCCACGACCTTTAGTCACCCACAATCCTTTGTACCCATTCCGTGAAAATAAACGGATGAAAACCAAGTCAGTACTAGGCTTGTCAGAATTTATTATGCAATGTAAGACAAAAATGTTTTCGGGCATGAAAGGATGTTATCTTTTGTTCTGGTGTAGATTACTTACTAAATGCTAAACTGCCAATAATTTAAGCCACAGGGAGACTAGACTGTGATTCATTGTATTGCATTAATAGAAAGCAAAATAATATAAAGAATTGTAATACAAAATATTTTCCCAAAAGTTGTATAAGTGTTTTTGTGCCGTGGCAGTGAGAGTGGGAACATATGTGACATTACGACACACACTTACTAGAATCTCGGCTACAAGACTCTGAAGGACTGAAATAGGATGCAGCACCTGATATTATTATAATGACACTTTAGTCAGCAGTGCTGGGCATGTTACTTTAGAAAAGTAACTAGTTACAGTTACTAGTTACTTTCACAATAACTGAGTTAGTAACTGAGTTACATCATTATAAAATTAACTAATTACCAGGCAAAAGTAACTATTGTGTTACTTTTAAGAATAATGTTCAAATATGCCAAATATGTTTAAATATAGACACTTTCAAATGAAATATTATACAATAATCCCCAACAACACTATGCACACCTTGGCAATAGAATTGCCGTTGGCTAGTAAATTTTATTTGCTTATCAGACTAATATTAAATATCTGATATATTAGCTTAATTAGCACTTAATTATATAAGCACAGTTTATTTCTTTATTTATTTCTTTTTGTATCTGAAAGTGCACTTATCAGTCACTTATAAGATAACTTCTACGAATTCTACTTCTAATGACAACCTAAATGAACTAAGGATTAATGAGCTGCTGGGTTCATGAATATTAATCACATTGTCTGCCTTTGCTCGAATTGATTTGCTGAAATCAAAACAGGGACGATAATAGGTGAGCACCAGCCAATGAGATTGTCGTTTGCGCATTAGCCCGCCCAATAATGGGGAAACCGTCAGTTCTTAAAAGCTGAAGAATTCCAAAGGAAAATACAATAAAGAATATCATTTACATATTGCGCGACATTCTGCATGGTATGTAAGACTCTCTCACTCGGTATCTTTCTCTGCGTGTGTGAGATTATTATATAATAATATTATAATAAATTATGGTAAATAATAGCAACATTTAATTGTCAGTAATGGTAACTTGTAGCGGATTACTTCATACTGACTGACCGCACTGGTAGTAAATTATGTAAATCAGTATTCCTGACTATATTCACAGTCGGTTTAAATAGTAATAGTCAAAAAGAAAGGTATATTCAGCCATTAGATATTTTATTTAATCTTCATGTACAGAGTCTAGGTTAGAAAACATGCCACGTTCAAAAAGACAAACTACACATCCACACAATTTTAGTTTGAATTTTTGTTTTTTATATTTCTTACAAATATTTAAGTAGAATCATAGAATTTTAATTGTAGCAATATTACCACACATCTGTAATAGCTTTGCATTAAACTAGTAGGCCTACCAGCAAAAATCTTTTCATATATTTTTGCAGTACATAAACACCAATCGCAAATAAATATGTGACCCTGGACCAAAAAACCAGTCATGATGGTCAATTTTTCAAAACTGAGATTTATACATCATCTGAAAGCTGGATAAATAAGCTTTCAATTGGTGTATGGTTTGTTAGGATGTGGCAATATTTTATAGTTTAGTTTGTTAGGATGGGGCTGAGATACAATTATTTGAAATTCTGGAATCTGAAGCTGCAAAAAAATCAAAATACTAAGAAAATCGCCTTTAAAGTTGTGCAAATTAAGTTCTTAGCAATGCATACTACTGATCAAAATTAAGTTTTAATATATTTACATTAAGAAATTTACAAAATATATCATGAAACATGATCTTTACTTAATAATGATTCTGGCATAAAAGAAAAATCTATATTTTTGACCCATACAGTTTATATTTGGCTATTGCTACAAATATATCCCAGTGACTTCAGACTGGTTTTGTGGTCCAGGGTCACATTTTGAATTATGTATGTAATAGTACTACATTTCACACAAATGAGTTAACTTTAAAAGAAAAATTATATCCAGCCTAAAAGTTATAAATTCACAGGAACATCAATTCAGTCGAAATGTAATGATCCTGAAACCTGCAGTAAACCTGTTTTGGTTTTTAAATCATCAGCTTATTGAGGATAATGATATTCAGGATACATCATGTAAACAGATTATGCCCAGTGCACGTACACATTCATTCTTACATGATAAATGTCACATGATTGTCTGATTCTTCTTTTGTCTCATTACCTTTCTTCATATCTTTCACAAACAGACACAAGCACCAGCAGTTATGCAGACTGCATATTCTTGTTAATAGTAGGTCTCTTTTTCCACCCAGCCTGCAAATTAAAGACAGAAAGAACTAAATTAATTAACTAAATGGAAAAGATATGCAGAATAAAGCTCTACTCACATGGATTAAATTACTAGGCTCTACAGATTCTCTGTAATATTACTGTATTGTTTCTTGAACCTTGAATTTTAATAATAATATTGAAAAACTTAAGCTGCAACATTTTTAAATGTAATATGAATCAGTTTGAGTACCGAGGTGGAGTTTTTATTTGCCTAGTATACTTACAGAAAACAGTAAAATAAATAGTTAATAGTTAAATAAAACTAAAACTAAAATTAAAACCATAAAAGACGTTTTGTTAAAACCTAAATGCACAGAATGAGAATATAAACATTCTTTCAGCCAGTTTGCAAGGAAATATTTCAAAATTTTATTTAGTTTAGCTTGATGTACTTAAATAATGTATATATATATATATATATATATATATATATATATATATATATATATATATATATATATATATATATATATATATATATATATATATATATATATATAACTCTCTATATATATATATATATATATATAACTACAATTAAAATGAAAACATAAAAAGAAGATATGAATATAGAATAAACTATAAAACTATAGACAGTATCTCAATGCTTTTAAAATAACTGATCAGAACTGCAAACATCTGTGCTCACCTCCTGGATTCCTACGTAGGATCAGTTTACGGATTTCATCATACACAAAGATTAGTAAACTGTATGGGAGAGCACAGAACCACCACATAATCCTGTAAAAGGAATAAGAAAATGAGAAAGGAAAAGGAGGAGCAGAGCACATAAGCTCTTCTAAGGTGCAGAAGTGTGTGTGTGTGTGTGTGTGTGTGTGTGTGTGTGTGTGTGTCCCTTACTTGAGTGGGTACATCCTCAGGGCAATGTCCATACCAGGGCAGTAGGACAGGAAGGCTGCCAGAGCCGTCTCAGTAAACAGTCCGAAAATGAGAATCCTATTACTGTACGTGCACGGGTAAGAGAATAGCCTTTAACAGAGGCGTATGCAAATATCACACTCCTGAATACGATCACAAACACACATACTGACTTCATGCCCTGTTGGAAGACGGAGTTCCTGCGTGTCTTGCAGATGATGAGGTCGGCCCACTGCACCACCACAATGCTGGTGAAGAACGAGGTGTGACAGGTGAACTCGATGATCTTACGCTGCTCGTAAGTCTGAAACATACATATTTACATAAATACATGAGGAAATACAAACATGTTTCAAATAGTTTCTTTCTGCACATATGTTCTGTAAATTGCAGATTATAAATAATAATACTAAACAGTCTAATAATTTGCAGTTTAATCCTGTTAAATGTTAAAAACAAATAAAAAGATAATAATTTTGGTAAGAATATGAAAATATATATATCTCCTTTATGTCGACACATAATTTTGGAGTTCACTGTGCAAATCTATTTTATTTTGCACAGATTTATTAAAATTAATTCCATGCCTAATTACAATTGATCATATAAACCTATTTGAGTAATAGGTTTGAATTTTTTTTAATGATTCACCAGTATTTAAAAAAAATAAAAATTAATAAATTCAAATAAATGCTGTTCTTTTCTTTCTATTCTTCAAAGAATGCTGATTCCTGAAAAAAAAGTATCACAGTTTCCACAAATATATTATGCTGAATGACTGTTTTTTCTTGAGAAGCAAATCAGCATAGAATGATTTCTGAAGAATCATGTGACACTGAAGACTGGAGTCTGACAATTCGGCTTTGCATCACAGGAATAAATAACATATTAAAATATATTTTTAAAGAAGAATAAATAAATAATATTGGAAGTATACTTTTAATGTATTGTGTGTGTGTGTGTGTGTGTGTGTGTACCCATTGCTGTCCGTAGGTGTCCTCCAGGTCATTAACTGCACGATCATCCCAATCCAGTCGAATTCCCAGCAACGTTTGCGGCAGAAAGCCATTCTCAGCCATGATCACAAAATAGGTGAAGAATCCTCCCAGCGCCTGGATCATGCCTACACACAAAAACACAAGTAATTGCTTTTATCCCAGCAGAGCATGAAAAGCTATTTTATTCACAATATTAATCAGAAGCACAAGGCCTATTCACCCCCCTCAGATTTCTAAAGTGTTTTTTTATTGACACTTATAGTGCTAAATCTATTTGTTTCTACGTAAAATAAGTTCCATGACTATTGAGCATAAAAAGGTTCTTGTACTTACCCAACACTATCCTGTATTACACATATAAAGCAAAGTAATAAGTAGTTAAAAAAATTTTTTCCCCTTTTTATCATGTCTTCTCTTGCCTTAGGCAACAAGTGAACCTAGTGACCCATCAAAAAATAAGTGCATGATTCATCTGATGTTCATTTGTTTGCACAAAGTAATTCTTCACGGACCACAAAGTTTACAAGAATTATAAGTTATAAAGGGCATGTGTGTGCAAGTGCACTTGAGGCTGACCGATCTGTCCGTAAGCCATGCTGATGAGCCTCTCATTCACCAGCTTGTCAGTTTTGGGGTTTCGGGGCTGACGCTTCATAATGTCACTCTCTGCCGACTCGTATGCTAGAGAGATCGCAGGAACCTGAAAGAGAGAGAATGATGACGGTGATGACAAAGATGCTTACATGATTGTGTGTGTGTGTTTGTGTGTGTCTCTGTGTGAAATGGTCTGGTGTCTGGTGCCCGAGGGTAGTATCACACTTGACAGGAATTGGAAGTAAGACTGAATGCGCACAAGTATGAGTGTGTATAACACACCATGTCAGTTCCAAGGTCGATGCAGAGGATAGTGACGGTGCCCAGAGGCAGCGGCACACTGGCGATGATGAAGAGCAGGAAAGGTGTGATCTCCGGGATGTTACTAGTCAGTGTGTACGCAATTGACTTCTTCAGGTTATCAAAGATCAGACGTCCTAAATCGCAAAGTATATTATTTTATTGAATGTTATATACTGCAGACCAATACATTTAGAAATTTGAAAGAGAGAAAGCAAGGAAATTGTGTAATGCTTCATTTCTTTTGTCCTAATACTTAATATTCCTTCTGTGTCTTACCCTCTTCCACCCCCGTAACAATTGAGGCAAAGTTGTCGTCCAGCAGGATCATGTCAGCAGCTTGCTTGGAGACGTCTGAGCCAGAGATTCCCATGGCAACGCCAATGTCAGCCTTCTTCAGAGCAGGGGAGTCATTCACCCCATCACCTGTCACTGCCACTATGGCACCCTGCAGCCAGAGCCAGCCAATCAGAATCAGAGTCAAAGACCAGTCAGCTAGTCAGAATCGGAGAAAGAGTTTTCAAGCATTCAGAATTAAAGACCAGTCAGAAAATCAAAGTCAGAGTCAAAACGTCTGTCAGGCAGCCTGAATGGAGACATTAAGTATATATTATTGTTTAGAAATGTTTTGTTAGTAAAACATATTTTTAAAAGAAGACTCTTATGCTTATCAATGATGCATTTATTTAGTCAAAAATACAGTACTGTGCAATATTATTATAATAATTAAGAAAATGCTTTCTATTTTAATGTTTCCATTTTAGAATGCCATTTATTCCTGTGACAAAGCAGAATTTTCAGCCTCATTACTCCAGTCTTCAGTGTCACATGATCCTTCCGAAATCATTCTAATATGATGATTTAGAGCTCAAGAAACTTTCTTCTAATAATTCAGGCTGAAAAAAGCTGTGCAGCTTGATATTTTTGTGGAAAACGTGATCCATTTTTTTATATGATTCTTTGATGAATAGAGTTTAAAATACAGCAACTGAAATATTAATCTTTTGTAACATTAAAATGCCTTTACTGTCAGTTTTGATCAACTTAATGGATCCTTTCTGAATAAAAGTATTAATTTAGATACTAGAATTTAGATATAAAATACTTTTTGCCGATATCTATTTTATTCCTTTGATTTGTATATTTTACCTCCATGTAGGCCGCCGCACCAGATGCATCATTCTGTATGTACACAATCTCAAATCCAAATGTGGTGATGCAAAACAGTGAAACCAATCATCATTCAGTCAAAAGTTTGTTTCAAGACTAGCCACATTACTGATGTGATTTTATCTCTACCACTCACACCACATGTGAGCTATTTGTTTTTTCGGCAAGGCATATCTGCATTTTTTTTTTATCGGCAGATGCCGATGTTAACATTTTAAGCTTTTATCGACCGATTCCGATAAAGTTCCAATACTATCGTGCATTCCTAAAATCATGGTTACAATGAATAATGCACGGTGACAATGACATCAGTAACCAAAATATAGCTTTTTCCAACAAAACCATGAACAAAAAAATGACATACCCTTTAAGAAACACCTGCTAAAATGAATGTAAACATAAAACTTCCAAAGGTCTGATATTCCAGTCTAGCTTGTATTCAGTGGAATTTGTCATGTGTAAAACATCTAGTGTGTGATATTTTAATATTCACACACACACACACACACACCTGTCTCTGGCAGCCCTCCACGATGATGAGTTTTTGTTGAGGTGAAGTGCGAGCAAACACAATCTCTGTGTGGTTCCTCAGAATATCATCCAGATACTCGGAGCTCATGTCCTTCAAGTCTGAACCATGAATCACACAGGCCTTTGCGTCTCTGAAACGCACACACACACACACACGCACACACACAGAAGAGTGCCCCATTCCATTATCTGTCGAGAAGCAATAAAAGCAGATAAAAACCTCTTCAAATAGATTTAGTTTACACACACATATGCAACCAGACTCTCAAGCAAACACCCAAAAGAGACTGATTCACACACACAGACCGTGGATTGACTTCACTCAGAGGTATATTAAGTCTTTCAGCGATATCCTCCACTGTCTCGTTGCCCTCAGAGATGATGCCCACACCTTTAGCAATGGCCTTGGCAGTTATAGGATGGTCACCCGTTACCATGATAACCTGTAAATATGGATTATGGTCACCACTGGACATAAAAAGCTGAATTGAAGATAAATTGATGGATGGAACCTATAAATGGATACCTTAATGCCAGCGGAGCGGCATTTCCCTACAGCATCTGGCACTGCGGCTCGAGGTGGATCGATCATGGAGATTAAGCCCAAGAAACAAAGCTGGTTGACCGGGAAATTCACATCATCACAGTCAAACTCAAACCCCCTCGGAAACTGTGAGGGAGAGAGGAACAGGTGGCAGAACCCTGAAATGGAAAAAGGTAGAGAATTGAAGAAGGAAGGAAATAAAGAGGAAAAGAGGGTTAATTAATAAAGTAAAAACTCACCCAGAACCCTCTCGCCCAGTCCGCCCAGCTCCATGTACGCTCCCTGAAAGGCGTCCAGCCAGTCCTCGTCCATTGGCATTTCCTCTCCGTTGAACATTATGGTACTGCACCTGCATTACCAATCACCCAATAATCACAGTTATTGATTAAAGATGAAAATGGCTGTCAATAATCCCAGATATGAACAACAGCGCTGGAATTTTGGCAGATCAACAATAATTACAGCTAGTAATCAGAAATAGGAATTGTATGATGCACCATAAATAATCACAGTTAATAAATCATGTTTGCATATTGCCAATAACAGGGTTATTACAAACTCATAATACTATTAGTATTTATTAATATTTTGAAGGAGCTTCTGTTTAGTTGGTTTTAGTTTAAGTTATAGTAATTTCATTATGTGTTTTTGTCATTTTTCTTATTTTTTTATTCTATTTAATATTAATTAATTTTTATCTTATTTTTAGTATTAGTCATTTTAATCATTTTTTACTTATCTTTATTTTAATTCAGTTTGTTGAAAGGGCAACATTTCCAATTTTTTATTAATTTGTTAAGCTTAAGTTTTCAACTAATATTTAATTCAATAAATGTATTATTTTAAGTATTATTTTATACTTATTTTATTTAAAATAATCTTAATCATTTGTTCACAGTAACAATACTGTAATAATCTATTATATAACTATAAATCAAATAATAGTCTCATTAATCACAGCTATTGATTCAAGATATATCTGTTCTATATATGGATTTCATGTATCAAGCTCTGGTATTGATTACCTGTCCAGAATCCTCTCTGGGGCTCCTTTCATCACCAGGATGTGTCCAGTGGGACTGTCTTCTATCTCGTGAATAGACAGCTAAGAGAGAGAGATGGGGATTATTTACAGCTTAATCGATATCTGTATGACATCGACATCATTTGTTTGTTTAAAATCTTTACAACTTTGGCCAGGGGTTTCTTGTTGTTGCACCTGGTATTTGTTAGTTGAGTTGAATGGGATTTCTGCCACTTTTCGGTTGTTGTCTCTGAGAGTCTGAACACAGCCGGACGAGAGCTCAACACACTTCAACAGAGCAGACTCTGATGCGTCACCAGCTGTGTCCCTCTAAAAACACAGAAACTCACACCATCACAAATCAAACAACAACAGAGCACAATCTCTTAATTATAATTCACATAAATCTACATTGCTGTTTAAAATGTTAAGGTTGGTATATTTTTAAAGTCTTGAAGTCTTAATTCCTGTGATGTCACTGATGAAGTGTCAGCTGCTATTACTTCAAAAAATCATTCTAATATGCTGATTCGGTGTTCAAGAAAGATTTCTCATTAGTATCAATGTTGACAGTGAGGAGCGTTATTTTTTCCCCAATGTTTTTGATGAATAAAAATCAGTGCATACTTGCTGAATAAAAGTATTAATTAATTTTTATTAAAAATAATAAAATATCTTGTTGGTTCCTAACTTTTGAATGGTTTTGCCAGTGATGCATTACCTTGCGCACAGGAATTTTCTCTTGTCCAGGTTTGAAGACAGCACGGTTACAAAGTCCTGCCACTCGAGACAGAGAGAACCATGTGGGAGAGCTTTTATCAAAGCAACAGCCTACACACACACACACACACACACACACACACACACACACACAGAGTGACATAGGAAAAGAAGAGATTTGGTTAAATGTGCTCAAACAGATATACAGATGTATGAAAGATCAAGTGGAGAATTATCCCTGTGAATGTTCAGAGATATCAAAACATTGCCCATTTAGCATATGCTTTCATCTAAAGCGACCTAACATATGCTAATTACCAGAAAAGTGTCCTTTGAGGATTATGGGTAAAGTGCCTCGCTCAAGGACACAATGGCCACCGTAATTGTGATCAGCAACTCTAATTGACACTGGAAGCTTACATTGTGTCCTAACGGCCATGTTTTCTTCAAAAAACTAATTGAGTCAGATCGTATTTGCAATAGATCTGTGTGATAAAGAGACTGAAAATCAAGACACTATTTACTGATTAAAGATTAAACCTATGTGTCTACTACTGACATCTAACCTGATTGGTCCTCGGTGGTGTCGGCCTCGTGGATCTGGTTGTCAAACCACATGTGAGCGACAGTCATCCGGTTCTGAGTTAAGGTTCCAGTTTTATCTGAGCAGATGGTGGAGGTGGAACCCAGAGTCTCCACGGCTTCTAGATTCTTCACCAGACAGTTTTTGCGAGCCATGCGCTTAGCAGTCAGAGTCAAACATACCTGAGAGAGATTGAATGGAGTTAAAGGAGAGACGACAATGTGTCACGGTCTTTCTGCTTTTTGAAAAGTGTTTTTGTGGGTCTATAAAAATCTATGGCAGAGGGAGCCTTACAAAGAGAGAAGGATTTAAAAATAAAATAAAAAAGAACGAGAACAAAGAGAAACTTCTGTGTCTGTGCGTACTACTGTTCAAAAACTTGGGGTCGGTAAGATTGTTTAATGTTTCTGAAAGAAGTCTTTTGTGCTCACCAAGGCTGCATTCATTTGATACAAAAGGAAATATAACAGTTTTCTATTCAAATATACTTTCAAATATATGTTGCTGTATTTCTGTGATGGCAAAGCTAGATTTTTCAGCAGCCATTTCCACATTTTTTACAGGATTCTTTTAAGACTAGAACGTTCTAAAGAACAGTATTTATTTGAAAAGAAATCTTTCATAATATTAAAAATGTCTTTACTGTGACTTTTGATCAATTTAACACACCCTTACTAAAAACATTCAAAACATATAGTGCATATGTATCTCATAATATGTGTTTGTAAGATGGTCTCACCGTGACAGTAGCCAATAGGCCCTCAGGAACATTGGCAACAATAATACCAATGAGGAAGATGACGGCCTCCAACCAGGTGTAGCCCAGAATGAGTGACAGGATGAAGAAGGACACACCCAGGAAAATGGCCACACTTGTGATGATATGAATGAAGTGCTCGATTTCCATGTTGATGGGCGTCTGACCCACTTCCAGACCAGACGCCAAAGTCGCGATGCGGCCCATCACTGTACGATCTCCTGTAGCGATCACTATGCCATGGGCTGTACCTGCACATACACAAAAACCAATACAATTTTCAAGTTAAAGTAAGACAAAGGAGTGTCAAATAAACAAAAAAGAATGAATGCACACAAAAAGGAATTAATCCATTAATGTGCTAAAGAAAAAAAATCATTTGAATGAATGAACGAATGAACACACTCATTATTATGTATGAATGAAGGACTGACCTTCAACGCAGTTGGTGGAGAAGAAGCTGATGTTTCTGGTCTCCAGAGGGTTTTCATGAGTTAACTCTGGAGAACGGGTCTGAGGTTCTGACTCTCCGGTGAGAGATGAGTTGTCCACCTGAGTAAGACAGACAGGAGGTACAGAAGAGAGGATGTTCTCTCAGGATTCTTGCTAAGACTATAGGTTGCTCTCAGATCTGAGATCTTCCTCTTAATATCTACATCACTTGCACTCTCTCTATACCTTGCAGCCACTGGAGGAGATGATCCGAAGGTCTGCTGGGACTCTGTCTCCACCCTTGATCTCCACCAGGTCTCCCTGAACCACCTCTTCTGCATTGATCTGAAGTTTCTCTCCCTCACGAATCACCAGAGCTTGCTGAAAGACATAAAGTCCATTCCAAAGTTCCTCAAACATGATGGAGAAAAGTTATTTGGGAACAGTGAGCATGTCAGAACAGAGTTTGTAATATGCAATCTATTCTATGAAAGAAACACATTCACATGTATCTGTACGAGTGTGAATATTTATAGATGTTGTCTATTAATCATGATTTATTTTATGCAACCATGTATTTATGTATTTAAAGTAACTTTAAAATGACCTTTTATAATTTCGCTTAATTTAAAATGTAAAACGTATTTATAATTTTTATTAATTTTGTATTTCAACTTATTGTGCTCTCTTCTATTTTAGCATTTATAGTTTAATCTTAAAGTTACTTTAAAATGACAACATTTAATTTCATTTGAGAGAATTAAATTATTCTCAATAAAGTAATTCAGCAAAAGCGAGTAAAAATAAGAAAAACAAATACATTTTATTCTTCGCCTTTACCAAGTCCCTGTCTTTTATATTGCTCTTTATTTCTTTACTTTATTTCACCATATTTATTTCCGTAACATATGAACTGTTGAAATATTGTAATCACCATGCCGACAAAGCTAATTCTGAGAGGGGGGGGGGGGGTGACGTGATGACATGTGGTTTCTTTCATAAGTTAAGAAGGATTTACATACTTTTATATAAATCATACATGGGCTTTTAAATGTTAAAAGGGATTTACATGGATTTATGTAAATCATATAAAATGTTGCTCATAATGGCTTCCGTTTGGGATTTGGTATCATTTACATTTATTCATTTAGCAAACACTTTTATCCAAAGCAATCCACTGCTGTTATCACACTAACCTGAGGCACCATGTTTTTGAACGAGTCCATGATCCGGGAGCTTTTGGCTTCTTGATAATATGAGAAGCAGCCGGTTATGATGACCACAGCAGACAGAACCACACCCAGATACAGCTACAGTAAACCAGAGAGAGGGAAACACAAGTCAAGGGTCATGGGGTTCAAAACGGCTCACATTTTGTTGACTCCACAACTCTTTTTTCATCTGTAAATATACTATAAAAAACAACTAATAGACGACCTTATGCAAAGCTGCTGACATCTTGCGGTTAAATTATTCTTTCATTTCTGAGATTCTACGCTGAAATGCACCTGTACATATTCATGACCAGTATACAAAAGCTGTTGAATAGGTTTCAGTATAAAGATATAAGCCCACCAGCCACCACAAAAGCTGCCATATTTTAACCATGTTTACATGAAAAATAGGCATTAACTTAGCAAAAGAACAGCATAGTCAGTCCATTTCATACATTCATAAGTCTTAAACTAAACCGTTTAGAATGGGTAATGCACAAAAATCATGGTGTAAAAGAGCAAACACAGTTAAATGATCCTTAACTTCACATTTTCATTTATCACTGACCCTAAACTGTCCCACAAGCAGCTGGGAGCTCAGTCCACAGACTGGGACTCATTCATCATACTGGATATGGGACAGCAGAGCTAAAAGCAATGTATCCACCTCAGTCTCCAACAACATGCGCAGCAGGTTTTAATTCCCCTCTGGCGGAGTGAAACCAATTTAACTCTTCATTTATGTGATTTCCTCTTTTAATCGGCTTAAATACGGATTTTAAAAAACTTAGAGATTTGTAAAAAAGGAACTTGCCCAGGTATTAGTTAAATATTAGAGACATTTGAGTACTTTTTGATACTGTACCAGCATCTCCTTATAAGGGGGTTGTTTCGGATTTGAGCAATGCTTAAGTGGAATTTTAAAACAGGAATCCTGTGAAAAAGGAATTACTTAAGTATTACAATCATATAGTTACATTTACTATGAATTATATTTTTTCGATTTTTTTATATATAATAATTGTTTCAAT
This sequence comes from Carassius gibelio, assembly GCF_023724105.1. Classification (NCBI taxonomy): domain Eukaryota; kingdom Metazoa; phylum Chordata; class Actinopteri; order Cypriniformes; family Cyprinidae; genus Carassius; species Carassius gibelio. The sequence goes on from NC_068397.1 coordinate 25,938,426, forward strand.
GACATATTTGTGTTCACAGCATCTCAGACTTTTCAGATTTGCTCAATAAGCAGGTGGGATTTTTAAATATTCATTCCTTTCACAGATGAAAAAAAAAAAATTTTTTTATTGTATTTCAATGCACAATGCTACACTACAGCACACATCACCTAAGCTCAAATAACATTTAGACTCTAGACAGATTTAAAGAAGTCAGTGTGTCTGGAACAGGCTACAGCTCTAACAACAACTCACAGTCTTATTGGCTGCTAAATAAGCCCTCTCATTCTCATTGGTCGGATAGTTAGTGCACTCACATTGTCATTGACAGGCTCATCCACAGTGGCTGCCTGAATACTGTAGGCAAAAAAGCAGAGGATAGCACCGATCCAGAGCAGGATTGAGAATCCTCCAAACAGCTGCTTACAGAACTTCACCCACTCTGGTGTGGTGGGCGGCGGGGTCAGTGCATTTGGACCGTCACGGGCCAGAATTTCTTGCACTCTCTTATGGGTCAGACCCTGGTGGGATGGAGACAAAGTTACTCAAGATTCCCTGCAGCAACTTTGAAGATTCCCAGCTAATAGCTTGAACCAGTCTAAAGTGGTTTACTGGTCTAAAGTGGTCAAAAGGATGGTGGCTTTAGAGAGGTTTTGGGCATTCAGCAGGCAAGTCATGATTAGAGACCAGGACAACTTTTTCCAAAAGCATTATAAGGCTTGACTGTGTTTTCTACTTATGCTTAGGCTTTCAATGCTTTTGACAAATGCAGTCCAGGTTAACTAGACTGGATAAAAAATAAAAATAAAAATAAAAATAAAAATAAAAATAAAAATAAAATAAAAATAAAAATAAAAATAAAAATAAAAATAAAAATAAATAAATAAATAAATAAATAAATAAAATTAAATAACTAGCTTCTCAAGGCACTTGGAAAATCAAGCCTTTTAAGTCACTTAAACTATTAAACAATTGGTGGATACCAGCTAGAAGAGCTTAAACAAGTAAACTAAGCTGCAGCAAAAAAATATTTACAATTTAATAAAACTTAAAAGTTAAAATATCGCAAAATAGCTATAAATGTTATATTTATTTAGCTAAAGCTCTTAGTGGGCCAGAATATATATTATTTAAGCATTTTATGTGGCCATGGGTGTGCTGCTTGAATGTGCCGGTGGGTAAAATGTCATGACGATTAGAAAAATATCCGATTCATTATTGCAAATGTCGAGGGTGGAAGTAAAAATGACTCACTCTGGCAAGGTCAACTCCATAACGAATACTGAGCTCATCTAGAGACAGCTTATGATCATCCTGCAGACACACACACAAGAACATCAGATATAATACAACACTTCATGTTTGCCAATTAGTTGGATCATCAAATTGTATCACATTCTTTTAGAGGCAATTTCATTGTTTAATTTCTAATTATCATCTCTTACACTCTCATACCTGCAGGCTCACACACTTTCTCTGTTATTTGTACAATGTGCATAGACACAAGATAATAACTTCTTACCAGTGCCACCTCTTTCTTCAGCTCATCTAAATCTTTATCTTTCATCTTTCTCTTTCCTCCCGTTGGAGCAGCCTCGGGGCTGCTTTCATGTCCGGACTGAGACAGAGAGAATAATACCCAGAGAATACAATTTTATTACTCAGATGTTGCTCCTTCATAGCATATGAGACTTCTCAGTTTCATATGTACAGTGCATTCCCACTTTTTCTATTTTTTTTTTATTTGTAATGAGTTTGTAATAATTCACAGGAATAATTACATTTTAAAATAAATGAAAACAATGTTACAATGTATTTCACAATGTTACTGTTTTTGCTTTATTTTTGATCAAATAAATGCAGCATTGTTGAAAAAAAAAAATCATATACTGTTCAAAAATGTGGGAAATACTATATACATTTAGTCTATATTAGGTATATATAAAGAAATATTTTTTTTACACATTGCTATCTAGGGGAAACAAGTGCACTTTTAATAAATCCTCAGTTGAGATTTTTCTTTCCTAAATGTATATTCATATCATGTTTGCACATATTTGTTAATTAGTCAGCTGAATATTTATAACACCTGAACTGTAGCTCTGTACTTTACTGAACATCATAATAATAATGCAGTCATTGTCGTGCCTTTAAAATTACATACAACAAGCTACTGTATGTAAAACTATGACAGATCTTTGACAGTGTTATCAAACACTGAATGTGCCTGAGCATTTCGGTTCATGTAAAGTAGTGTACTTTGTGAGTGCGGTGTGCTGACACACTAGGAGCAGGGTGTCATGGAAGTCACCTGGTCCTGTCAATCTTACTCAGCTGTGACTGTATGCGTGTTTGTCAGACACATGTACATATAGAGCAGCAGAAGATCCTTCATTACTCCTTAAATCAGACCTCCTTTTGAAATTAATTCATATTAATACCAATCAAACATAATCAAGCCTGATCTATCACACCTCTCAGTCTTATTATGAGGATACAGACAGAGTCTTATCTGTAAAATAATGTTCAGATAATCACATACAGTAATCACAGACAGACAATAACTTATTATTTCACAAACATTATAAATTAGATGCAGCGTCCACTGTGAAATGTTCAGGTCATATTTTCCCACCCAGAATTAAACATCAGTTATAAATGAATTGTAGATTTTTGTTTGCATTGTGACATTATATAATTCATAAGCTACTTTTCCCCTTCCTTTAATCATTTAATTGTCATTACAGCTATGTGAAAAAAAATATTTTTTATTATATTACATTATTTATGAAATTGTAAATTAAATTTGTTATTCAATAATGCATATTTTTATTATTTAGTTATTTTTAATTTTCTATAATATTAATTAATATACTTTTTAAGCCTTTAATATAGTTTAATAATATAGTTTACATTATAGCAAAAGAACGAAAATTAGCTTAACTGTCATACAAATAATGTCATAACATTAATCATTTTATTGGTTTTAAAAACATTATTTATACTCTTAAAGGCAAATTATACTTTGTTCTTTCAATTTTGTTACAATTTTGTCACATCACCCAAACATTTCTTTGTGATATTCACGTTCCACCTCCTTTCTGTCACTTTTCTCCCACACAAACATATTCCTACATAATCATGCTGTATTCCAAAGGAACGCTGTGATACTAAACAATACATTATTTAAGGGTGCACGGCACTCATTACAATCTGAGTGAAAGAAAGAAAGCCGTCAAGAGAAAAGGATAGACAGAATAACTGATGAAGCGCCACAAGAAGACACTCACCCCTTTTCCCATGTTCGTTGTTAATGAACTGACACCCGGATTTCTCCCCTCACATGTGTGGAAGACACTGGTGGCTTTTTTTGGAGGTAACATACCCCTTCTCCATCCTATAACACACACACACACACACACACACACAGCCTGTTCTCTCCCCCCATTTGTGCCTCAGGTTAACCCGAAGCTCACTTCCCACCCCCTGCTCTTAAAAACACACAGATACACAAACAACATTAATGCCCACGGCTCTGTAAGCATGCACCTGCTTCCGCTTTCCCACTCTTTCTCTCCCTCTTACACACACTTTTATCATCATTAATTTTATGCTTGTTAGAAGGGCAGAGGAAGCGAGAACGCCTGATTTCTCCATCACCGAGATCTTTTGGAGATGATGTAGCTTGAGGATTTCTTTGCCATCTAAATCAAACCTTGAGAACGTGGGAACTACAACTGCCATCAACGTCTCTGCCAGATCCATTAAGAACCGGACCGGAGAGAGCAGCTGTTCTCATGACCCCGCTGTGCCTGGCAGTGATACTCGGCTGACGTAAAAAATCAGTGATAAATCACATGAACCTCACATGCTGCCCTATTTACTGTCTCTGTGGAGGATATTTCACCTTTAAATGCTTCTTTTTGTATTCAGGCTAAAGGTTTATAGATCAAAATGGTCTAAACTTAGCAGAGGCAGTCTGTGTGCACTGGTTATAGTGTATTAATATGTACTTAATAAAGGCTAAGTAGTTTACTGACTGTCTCTTGAACACTTGAAACTAAAATATAAAGATATACAGGGCCCTGCAAAGGATTCGTATTTTTTTCACGTACTGTTATGTTTCAGTCTTATGTTAAACTACATTTTTTCCACATCAGTCTACACTCCATACACAATGACAAAGCACAAAACAGATTTGTGACAACTCTGCAAATCTGTCACAAATAAATCACTGAAATAAGTACACTGCATAAGTATTCATACCCTTAACTTGTAGCTGGAGCACCTTTACAGCCTCGAGTCTTTTTGGGTATGATGCGACAAGCTTTGCACATCAACATTTGGTAATTATCTGCCATTCTTCTCACCTCTTCACCTCTTCACCAGTTCTGGCAGACATTTTCAGGTTTCTCCAGAAACATTTGATTGGGTTCAAGCCCAGGCTCTGGCTGGACCGCTCGAGTACATTCACAGAGTTGTCTATAAGCCATTCTTACTCTGTGCTTTGGGTCATTGACCTGTTGGAAGGCTCGGGACCGCTCTTCTGAATGCTCTGGACTGGGTTTTCAGCCAAACAACCTTTAAACTACATTTTTACTATCCATAATGTTATATTCACCTATATTTACCTGGTGTGCGATCGCGCGTTCACCAGATGTAGTAGCCATAGCAACAGGAGGAGCTCGGGAGCTTGGTCTTTATTAAAGAGTACAGTAAATTGAAGAAAACATTGTGTTTTGGAGATAAGTGTGTTGTTATTTATACTATTAGTTCTTTCACATGTCTGTAAAACTATACATGCTGAAAAAAAACATCATATGCTGGTTAGGTATGTTTTGACGCTGGGATGCTGGTTTATGCTTGTCCTTTGCTGGTTTATGCTGTTCTTTTTCTGGTTTATGCTGGTCCTTTGCTGGTTTATGCTGGTACTTTGATGGTTTATGCTGTTCATTTGCTGGTTTATGCTGATCCTTTGCTGGTCCTTTGATGGTTTATGCTGGTCCTTTGCTGGTTTATGCTGTTCATGTGCTGGTTTATGCTGGTCATTTGCTGGTTTATGCTGGTCATTTGCTGGTTTATGCTGGTCCTTTGCTGGTTTATGCTGATCATGTGCTGGTTTATGCTGATCATGTGCTGGTTTATGCTGCTCCTGTGCTGGTTTAAGCTGTTCATGTGCTGGTTTATGCTGGTCCTTTGCTGGTTTATGCTGTTCATCTGCTGCCTTTGCTGGTTTATGCTGATCATGTCCTGTTTTATGCTGGTCCTTTGCTGGTTTATGCTGTTCATGTGCTGGTTTATGCTGGTCCTTTGATGGTTTATGCTGTTCATGTGCTGGTTTATGCTGTTCATGTGCTGGTTTATGCTGTTCATGTGCTGGTTTATGCTGTTCATGTACTGGTTTATGCTGGTCCTGTGCTGGTTTATGCTGGTCCTGTGCTGGTTTATGCTGTTCATGTACTGGTTTATGCTGGTCCTGTGCTGGTTTATGCTGGTCCTTTGCTGATTTATGCTGGTCCTGTGCTGGTTTATGCTGTTCATGTGCTGGTTTATGCTGGTCCTGTGTTGGTTTATGCTGTTTATGTACTGGTTTATGCTGGTCCTGTGCTGGTTTATGCTGGTCCTGTGTTGGTTTATGCTGTTCATGTACTGGTTTATGCTGGTCCTTTGCTGATTTATGCTGTTCATGTACTGGTTTATGCTGTTCATGTGCTGGTTTATGCTGGTCCTGTGTTGGTTTATGCTGTTCATGTACTGGTTTATGCTGGTCCTTTGATGGTTTATGCTGTTCATGTACTGGTTTATGCTGGTCCTGTGCTGGTCCTTTGCTGGTTTATGCTGTTCATGTGCTGGTATATGCTGGTCCTTTGCTGGTTTATGCTGGTCATGTACTGGTTTATGCTGTTCATGTGCTGGTTTATGCTGGTCTTGTGTTGGTTTATGCTGTTCATATGCTGGTTTATGCTGGTCCTTTGCTGGTTTATGCTGTTCATGTGCTGGTTTATGCTGGTCCTTTGCTCATTTATGCTGGTCATGAGCTGCATAAACCAGCATACCAGTGTCAAAACATACCTAACCAGCATATTTTTTAGCCGTGCGCCAAAAGAGAGATAGGAGTAAACAAGAGCCACACAAATTTATAAATTTTTTTAAAAACATTTTTAAACTTAGTTTACAATACAATAACACTGATGGTTATTCAGTTTATATTCAGTGCACACAAAAACACACAAGGGATCTGATTTTGTTTTTATTGACGTTTTTCTGAAATTATTCTAACTTGAGATTTTCTTTTTACAAGACATTTTACAGAAATCCAAAGTTAGCTGTGTTAAAGTCAAAATAAATGTATAAAATAATTAGACTTTTTAATGGAGTTTGAAGAAAGAACGGTTACCTAGACCTGTACCAATAAAGGTGCACAATACATACAACATGGGAATTCCCCGATATTTAAACACAGTTTAATGGCAGGTACCATGTGGCTGCTCGACATTTACTCTGAGATGCATAAAAATCATCTGTCTGTAGGCTGACAAACATAATTCCCACAAGCCCTTGCAATTCTATAGCTTTTCCTAGCATTCCCAATGAGAGCCCCTGTCTGGTTTGGGGCTGACATGCATAGACATGAAGACTTGAACAGAAAAACATATCCTGTGAGACTGAGATGTTTATTGTACTTTGGCTTGACTTTTCACCTGAATATGAGTTCAGTCCATGTCTTCATCCCAGTATTTCATAATTTATGTCTCTCTCAAAAATCCAAAAACCTTTCCACCCTCATTGCATCACTTCCCGCAGCCTTAACATGCCAACACCATGATGGTAAACACTGTCACGAAGAAACAACCACATGAATTCTGCCATGTCAGTCAAATGAAAGTGCAGAAATATTATTAAACATCATTAAACTCTATTATATTTCTGCTTCCAACACACAAACAGTCCCAGGGTGCTGCTGCACAGCTTGTCATTACTAACAATGACATGACGAATGTTTCTACAATGTTGTTTTTATGTAGTTTTGCTCCCCAAACACGTTGACAGGTTACAGACATATCATCAGACTTAAAACACACACATGCAAAAGTCGTGAAAAACACGCATCTATCGTAGTCAGCAGAGAGCTAGCTAAAAGAACTTAAATTTTTTTTTGCATTGACATCTTTGCAACAGTACGGCCAAATTAAAATGTTTTATCCTGTGGGCAGCAGGGGGCAGGAGAGAGCACAGGGGTATTCTTACCAGCAGAAACAGGGAATGACAAGAGGTGGTGGTGGATGAGCATTCGTGATAGTTAGAGGAGGATTAGAGAGAGGTGAAGTAAAACTATGACTCGTGTTGGAGTGATGGGCCTTGCCAATGATGTGTGGAGATGGTTGGGGGAAAAGTGCAACGGTAGGAGCCGGCCCTCACTGGACAGAAGGAAGACACAGATAGCTCTCCAGTTACAAGAGAGTGTTAAAATAATCAGCTGTTTGTCAGACAACAGCTTGTGTGGACAGACATGAGAATTTGACTTAGAGTATCAAGTAACTCTCACACAGCGCGTGAATGTCTCTGCCAGCAGTATCGACGTCATTTTGGGTATTTCAGTCACTGCAGTCAGAGCAAAAACACACCAACTCTAAATCAGATTCAAATTCCTGTCAAAAACCTATTGGAATAGCACTTAAAATTGCTTGATGGGATACATGAGATGATTGTTAGTGTGTGTTGGACAAAATATGAAAAAATTTTATGTGACTGAAATGAAATTTTGTGAGGAAGTGTGTATTTGATTCCATGATCTAGTGCTATATTTAGCTCTCAGTAAAATAAGGATGGGGAGGGAGGCTACTTTAGGGGGCCGGCCTACAGGAAGTGATGTAATAGCACCAGTATATCAAATGACAAGAATAGTGAAAAAATAGAAGACAAAGTATATATATATACCAAACAAATGTTAGAGAGATTAAAGAATAGGAAGACCAAAGACAGACAAAACAGAGAGTCAGGAAGTAAAACAGAGAAAAATAGAAATAGAGGGAGGGAATGAAAAAAAAGACAGTTAATATAAAGTGTCTAAACCATTTTGTAACAAAAGTATAAAGTGTGAAAAGTGTGCAGCTTGGATTGTGTTCTTGTATAAGATTGAATGTGTAGAGAGTTGTCTGTCACTTAACAAGGGGAAACCATTCTGCCACTATTACAGCTCTCACAAACTGTCAGTGTGTGTGTAATGGACGGCTCTGAGCTCTGGGTTTTGTTGTGAATGTGTGATTTTTTTTGTAACCAAAAAAAAAAAAAAAAAAACCTGTGTCCTAACCAGTTGCAACACAACAACTTGTTTTCCCTGAAAGCAAATACTGAGCGCATTTTCACAGAACAGATGTACAATATACGACTCCAGTGGGAACAAAAGTCCACAATAAAAACCTGGGATTTGAGCTCATTTAAACCTGGAAACATCCCAGAAGGTTTTAGGATTTAGGACTTAAAATGATCATCTCAAATCAGTTTTTACACAAACCTGTGGAGTTCAAGCAGCTTGAAAGCTGCTGTTATAAAAGCAAAAGTCAAATCAAATACTAACAGATTCTGAAATTCATATATAAAAAAAAACAATAATGATATTTTCTTGCAAATTGTTAAACTGATTGTATAGTTTATAATCACAATGCATTGAAATGAAATAAATACAAATACAGTTCAGAATTTTGAACCTCCAGAAAAAAAATCCAGAGAGTGCTTTGGAATGAATTAGATTTTAATGTGGGCGGAGCTATATAGCTGAACATAACAATGACAGAACACAAACAACCCACATGATATCAAACTATATAATAATTATTTGTTATAATCATAAAATATTTTGTCACAGCTGCAAGTAAATCTATAGATATTGTGTTTGTAGATTTATCGTGTTGCATATTGATTGGACACAGTTTTTTTTTTTTTTGGAATTGAATCAAAATGAGAAATTTCACCTCTCTCCTGTCCTCCTGTTTTTAAGGATTTATCGTTATCTCCTTGCCTCCAAAACTCTCCACCACCCCCTCTTTTCATAGCCGTCCCTCTCACTTGAGAGTGAATTTGCGCGCGAGTTGAGAAAAGACCGTAGCGGGACTCGTTTTAGTTTGCCCTCCCTCTCTCTCCTGTTTAGTGAGCTCTAGCTCAATGGTCATAAGAACCCTGTCCTGCCTGCCCATCCCCGCAGCCTCTTCCTGGGCTTGGGTCTGGGTGGAGGTGGCCCCGCTCTGGAGCTCTAGCTCTCTGCTCCACAATCCCTATTTCTTCTCCCTGCGAGACTCCTGTTTCTTCTTCTCAGACGCTGCCGCTTTAAGCTTGGCCGGATCCGTCACAGCCAAAGCCTGGAAAGAGAGGGAGTGTGGAGAGGGCAGGAGTGAGTCACTACGGGAGGAAAGAGAGAGAGAGAAATAGAGGAATAAAAAGAAAGCAAGAATGAGAGAAAGGAGAGAAGGAAAAAGAAGGGCTTGTGGGTTAGGTGGGAATGGTCAGATGAGTTTAACGGATAAGAGGAACCACAATAAGGCAGGTAGTTTCATTACAGAAGAGAAGAAGAAGAAAGAAGAGAGTGAAGTGCTAAACGAGGGGTTAGAAGGAGATGAACACCAGGGGAACTTTTGGTTTCTGGAAAGGGAGGACAAAACAGGAAGTGGCCAGTTAGGGAGTGTCAGCGTGACATCACAGCACCTAAATAAAATAATCTTTATACAGCTGACCTTTGACCCCTTGGGATGCTGAAACAAGTCTGATTGTCTTTTGTTTTTTCAGAAAGAAGGTTCAGTTCTGTCAGAAACCTGAAATGGTGCTGCATGTAACTCACTTAAAGGTGAAGTGAATCATTTTTTAAAGTAAAAAATACTTTCTTTTAACCCAGTTTTACAGTGAGTAAAACATTTTCAAAACTATAAAAGCGTGCTAGTGGGGTTTTGGAAAGATCCTGTTCGTTTGATGCTTCTAGTAGTGCATAAATTAAACACTTCACCTTTAAAGGAATATTCCAGAATAAACACAAGTTAAACTTGATTACCATTGAATTTAGAATTCTGTTGATGGAACTTAACTTGTTTTTTTACCCAAAATATTCCTTTACATTCTTTGTGACATCAAATCTAGAAATATGTTCCAGAAAGGTTTACAGTTACTGTACATATTATCTTTTCTTTCTGCTTTTGTGACATAAATGCACTTTAAACTCATGTTAAACTCTGCAGCATGTTTCCGCTGTAGGATTTTAAAGTCCTGAGACCTTAATTCTATTCTGCAGCCCATAGACTCTTTATCAACCTGAATTCACCTGTTCACTGGAAATTGGAGGGTGGACTGGGTTTGCACTGACAGAACCAAGAAAATGACAGGAGACGCACACAGAGGAGCACAAATACAGGAGCGTATACTGAAACCGATGACAGAAAGAAAGAAAAAAGAAAGGCAATAAAGACAGAAAGAACATAAACAATACAAGATCTGCTAGTTTGATCCTGTACAAGATGAGATGTGTGCGAGGAAGGCAGTGGCTTGATTGTACGTGATGGTGTTTGTCATGATATAATATATGATTAAAGCAGATACATGATTGAGTCTGACAGCATTTTACAGTTCACCTGTGGAGAGAACGAGGACAGCAGGAAAGGGAGGGGATGAGACAGCTAGAGGAGAAAAACCAGTGATATGAAGGATAATGGAGTGGAAAAGTGCACAGAAGCAAATAAACCCAGAGAGACAGAAAAAGAAGAGTAAGGTGGTATGTAAACGAATGGCATGTTAGCATAGAAAAATATGTTTGAGCTCAATTTGACTGCCAGCTCAATGACACTGATATGGTGATCCCTAAGTCCACAGGACCACGGGGAAGAGCTGAGAGGGATAATGTACAGTATTCTTCAATCTGGACCACAAATCATTTTCCATTATCTGCGTTTTGGTTTAACCTTTAATGTCATCCCATTGGTATCTTAAGAATTGTTATACTGTAGCCTAATTTCTCCACATGGCTTATTGCACACAATTGCAGTATATGTAGCAACAACAAACTTGCCTGTGTGCTTGTGTCTAAATGAGGCTTCATAAACTGGCATGCAGACAAGAGCACAAACAATGAGGTAGATGTAGCTTTAATTGGAGTTTCGACTTCCAAGAACCTGACACTTCTTTATTGCTTATTATTATTAATGCATTTATTTTATTATATTTCTAATATATATAATTAGAGTTATTTATTAATATAATTTATTATTATTATTTTTTTAATCTATATAACAGTTTAATTTATTATATTATTTTATCTGCTTAATTTTTAATTAAATCTAATGTACACTGTATGAATAAATACGATTTTTATTTTTTTGGAAATGAAAAAAAGTTTATGCTCACCAAAGATGCATTTATTTGATCATTTTTTTCTTTTTTTATATACATTTTTAAATGTAATGTATTCCAGTGATGGCAAAGCTGAAATTTCAGCAAACATTATTTCTGTGCAACATGATCCTTCAGAAATCATTTTAATATGCTGATTTGGTGCTCAGTTATTATACGTGCTCAATTATTTATACTGTTTCTTATTATTACTGGAAACAATTTTGCTTATATTTTTTTTTGTGGAATTTCCCCCTCTAAGGATTCTTTGATAGAAAAATCTAAAGAACCGCACTTACTTGAATTATGTCTTTACCATCAGTTTGGATCAATTTCATGCACTATTGCTAAATAAAAGTATTAATTAATTAATACTTACTTACCTCAAACCTTTGAGTATTGTTTCACAGTTTTTACCAAAAAAAATTTAAGCAGCACAACTGTTTTCAACATTGCTAATAATAAGAAATATTTTTTAAGTGCCAAATCAGCTTATTAGAATGATTTCATGATCATGTGACACTGGAGTAATTGCTGCTGAAAATTCAGCTTTGCATCATAAGAATAAATGTTATTTTAACATATATTAAAACAAAAATAGTTATTTTAAATTGTAATAATATTTAACAAATTACTGTATTTTTGATCAAATAAATTCCTCCTAGGTCAGCATAAGAACATAATTATTCTGAACTTTTGACTGGAAGTGTGTGGAAATGGACAGACTATTTATTTATTTATAATATAAAAAGGACTTTAGTCAAAAGTAACCACAGACAAAAAATGGGGAGACTACCGGAGGACAGGAGGTCTTTAATAAAGCTCAAGAGAAAGAAACTGGCAAGCATGTGTGTATGTGAATGTGTGTGTTTGTGTGCATATTTAGAGTGGACGCAGGTGGGCACTTGCCTGTTTTTGCTGTGATCCTTCTTTTCCTTTGCCTTTCCTGCCATGTTTACTAAGGGAACAAAAATACAAAGATTGCATGAACAAAGTGGACACCTGGTGGAAGGAGGACTCAACTGCTTGTTGTGAAGGTACTCTGATTTTTACAGTTGACAAGTTGTAGAAAAGTTGTTCAAAGTTGATAGAACAAGCACCGTTTACATTTACAAGTAGAACAGTATATTGAATTACTGTACATTAGTACTTTATATTCATGGAAGACTATAATGGACATGCACATAAAAACAAAACAAACAGCAGTTGGTTGCTCAAAAGTCACATGTCAAATATGTGGTGTTCTTGGTAAAATAGTTGTGCATTTAATCTGGCTGTGAAAGAATAGGTGACTTAGTAGTCCCCAGTTTGGCTGGGGGTTCTGTCAATGCCTTGCTCATGATGTGTGTTTTTGTGTGTGTGACTGGTGGGGATCTGGGTTGTGTCTTGCTAACCATGTGTGTGTGTGTGTGTGTGTGTGTGTGTGTGTGTGTGTGTGTGTGTGTGTGTGTGTGTGTGTGAATAGGAGTATGTGTGTCAAGGCCGGGCAGAGGGTCGGGTCGGGCTTGAGGGAGCAGATGCTCCCAGACTGACCTCATGCTCAAGCTGAACACTCGTCTGGCCACCAGGAAACGCATCAGATAGTAAATTGCCACAATGAGGATCAGCAGTCCCAACACTACGCCAATAATTGCTCCTGTTATCACACCAGCCTGGACTGGAACTGAGAGAAGAAGAGAGAATATACAGTGAGAAGCGTTGAGGTCTGCAGATTAAAGAGCAGTTTTACTGATCTATTAGTTGCAGTGTGTCTTTGCCGTAATGCACCAGTTTTATGTGGTGTGGGTTTTTACAGACACGACTATATTACTGGAAAATAACTCCAAACAACATCAATCAATGTCCACCTGGAAATTTTCTCATTTTTTCCTCGACATATCCCACTAATACCGTACTGAGAAGTTAAATTTACTGTTTAAAAGGGAAACAAAGATGAAACTCAAAAACACCTGTGCTTTTTTGATGTATTAGGCACTGTGTGAGGCTTTTGGATTCAACAAAGGCTATTCTTCATGGAAATTGTACTTTCAGAAAAAAAAAGTACGACCACACAAGGAAACCACTCAGGACTCTCTGCCTTACTGTTATTTTGTGCTTCCATTAGCAGCAAACTTTCATCTCCTGCCATATGATTTCCTAGATTTTGTATGCCACCCTGGAATAAGATGGGCCTAAAGGCAGTCTTGATAGAAACTGCAGCATGAGAGGAAAGCAAAGGGTTCTCTTGTGCAGTACGTTTCTCTGCGAAGCAGCCGTTTTTTGGTTCTCAAAATCATTTCTTATTAGTGGATGAAGACAAAAAAGTGATCTGTTACCCTTCTCAAACACAAGCAGTCGAACGTGAGAGGGGCTGCCAGCAATGTCAGGTGGGTTCTTGGCATCACAGGTGAAGGTTCCGTTGTCTGCAAAGTCAACATTCTTTAGAAGGATAGAACCATCGCGGCGACTGGGGTTCCCCACAAATTCCATACGGTCCCGGAACGGGCCTTTGGTATCCACATAGGGTATTCCGCCGGCATAGTGGAAAATCTAAATGATGATAGACAGCTTATATTATCATCCTATATCTTATCATGAAATGTAAACCTATTTTAGATATGATTACATCAAATGCATCAATTTAAAAAAAGCAGAGAATTTTCACAGCAAATCTACTTACAGTGGAAAATGTGATTTTACAGATTTATAATTTTTTATCAAATTAAATTTCTGATAAACTAATTTACAAATCAAATGAAGTCATGCTATTCAATTCACTACACTCTGTTCCACTGCATAGCAAAATAAATTAGATATTAAACTACTAGAATTACCCGTATGAACAAGCATCCTGAAATAAATGCAGCCGGTTGGCCAACCTAAAGACTTTCATGGTACAATACAATTTGGAAAGCAGAACTACACCCACAAGGAACTAATATTTCTGTTTGCAAGGTAATTATCTCTACAAACCACACAGACACAAGGGTATTCCCAAGGGCTGGGCATGTACTCATACAGATATGTGAGTAATACTACCAATGCATACACCTTTTAACAAGTTTAGGGAAATGCAATCACACTACATTAATAATATGAGGCTTCATGCTGTAATTGCAAATTAAAATAATAATTAAAAACTTGTGAAATTGAAGTAGCTGCTCTCAAGCAAGCACAGCTTTTTTAATTTTCTTTTCAGATATCCTGGAATATAGACATACAATAAGGCATCCAAACAAATTAAGTTATGTGACGTGAAAAAGTCCTTCTTTTGATGTGGTTAAAATGCCTTTGCAGCCTTGGTTTTCTGAAGAATGCTTGACTATTCAGATATAAGTGTGACGTTTAAAAAAACAAATGATCTAAAATTAAATCAGTGAAATGAATCTTCAGATTAGTCAACTGATTTATTATAAAATGATCTGTATGTTAATTTTGTGTGTGTTTGTCTGTATAGACACAACATCTTAAAGAGAAAGTTCAGCTAAAAACAAACACTAAATCATTTTTTTCTCACTCGTGTTCTGTCATATCTGTATAACTTTCTCTCTTGCAAAGAAACGTGGATGGGGACCAGGTTAAAGAAAAGAGAAGTCTGGACATTCTGCAAAATATCTCTTATGTGTTCCATGCTACAATATGTTATATGGGTTGAGTTATTAAAAATGTAATATTTGGGGTTACCTATCATTTTAAATAATCTTTCACCGTAAACCAGAAAAAGGTGTAGGTATGTCTTAAAATAGTGTGTTTCTGCATGTGTATTTCTACGCACAGAGATGGCTTCTTTTGCCCCATCTGGACGGTAGTGCCATGAGAAGGTTACGTCTGGAGAAGTCCATTGCCAAGAGAAGAAAGAGCAGGAGAGTCTGACATCTGTGCCCACCAGCGCATGTCTCTCCCAGCTTGTGTACACAACAATAGCCGTGGTCTGAGAGGCTGGAGCATACAAACACACAGGGTCCGGAATATTAGCAACATGGGGACACAAATATGATTCTAAAGAACATCTTTGAAACATGAAAAGTCAACAATTTGTCACTAAAGATTTATTTTAAATGAAAGCCACAGAAATTCGCACAAATTAAATAATTAAAATGTCAATTAAAGTATATATATAAATAATAAGATAGCATAAAAAGCAGCATTTGTAGCGTTGATATATTTTATAGAATAATCATGTTTTAAGCATGTTAGAAAATATTACAAAAGCTCAAATTCATTGAATAGACAAACGAATGAAAGGGTCTATTTAATACAGAAAAGAGAAGTAAAAGTGAAGCAAAGTGTCTCTTTGTTCTGACTCAGTGATCAGTCCTTTCTGATCTGCTTCATTTCTCGAACCGGGCCAGTTTCAAACAGGTAGGCAACAGGTGCACAAACGACAGGTGAGTCTGAACGTACAGTAATTCTGTAATACTGTATAGACACTTATGAAAAGGACTTCTGGTTAGCTTCAAAGTTAGTTTGTTTGCTTTGTTGTATCAAAATAATAAAATGCAAGATAGATTAAATGTATTTACCTATGCCCAAGAGCACCACGGACGTCAGTGCCAGTACAGACAGCATGATCTCCCTCTGTTCTCCCCGCAGGTCAGTGTGTGAGGGGTTCCGAGAGAGCGAGGGATGGTGAAAGGAGAAGAGATGGAAGGGAAAGGGAATGAGACCAGAGGGCATCAAGATGAGACTATTCAGTCCTGGACTTTATACCCAACCACACCCCAAACATAAGCCCCGCCTCCACCACCTCATTATCTCTTGCCCTTTCTTTGGCACCGTCCCTGACACGATAGTCTCTCTCGCTCCCTCTCTTTTTCTCCTTCTAAAAGACAGTCTATGAACACGATATAGAAAGGACAAGTGATACAATAACCTGAGAATGAACCCTCTCTCTCGCTCTCCAGCCAGTTAATAAAAGCATTGCAGAATATGTTTAACAAGGAAAGATCAAATTTAAAGGACAAAAATACTGCAGCATTAAAGAAAGACAATCTCTAAGTTGGTCAGATTATGTTTGGAGTTAAGTGTGTGTGTGTGTGTGTGTGTGTGTCTGTGGTTTAATACTCTGATACCTCCCTTGTCCTTATCCTGTCATGCTTGAGTGCTGTTTGTCTGTAATCCTTCCTCTCTTATGCTGATGATTCGACTCTATAAACAAATCATACCCGGAGAAGCCATCGGTCTGAAAACACAATGAGCTGCAGGTCTGTTCCATCTCACCTGTCCTGACCCGGTCGCCATCTGCCTGCCACTCACATTCACCGCAACAGGAAGGAAGATGCATTTAAAGGTGAAGGGTGTATTTTAAGTACTGCCAGGATCACAGAAAAATGTAATAATGCTTCCAAACAGGTTTCCTGACTATGTGCCATTATTCGGACAAACAGGTTTTCATGTCCCAAATACAAGCCAAATGGTTGAGCCAACGTTGGCAAAGCAATGTTTTGAGAGCACCATGGTGTTTAGACTGTTGGAGGAATTGACCTACCTTAATTTGCATATTAAATTGAACCAACGTTTCATCTTTAACTCTATAAAGCCTGCAGTACTATGTATATGTGAATATCTAAGGCCTCTAAATTTTCAACATGATCAACGCAACTGAAAAACCTGTTGGAACACAATCTACACATCCCTTCTATCACTTGACTTACAGTTTATATTTTTTAGTAAGCGAAACAGCTTTTAACTGTAAAAATATCGAGGTTGTTGTACATTTGCAGTGAAATCTGAAATTATTTTTATAATCTAAAATGTTAGATTAAATAATATTTCAAGATGAACATTTACTGGACTGAAAAAAAACTTTTTTCAGGTTTATGTGATTGCATTTTATGCAAGTAATCCATTATACTATTATAAACATCCCATTTTTTTATAATACAAGGTATCAGAAATTTTATCTTAACTGTTGCTGTCATTATTTACCCCTTACTTTCATTTTATAGTCATAAAACAGTTCTCAAAATATCTTCTTTTTCCACATGAGAATGAAAGTCATACAGGTTTGAAATGACATAACAGTGAATGAATCATTTAATATTTTTAATTTTTCCACTGATATTTACGCATTTAGCAGCCATGCCATCTAAAGCGACATATACAGCATTAAAGATACTCATCTTTCAGTTCATGTATTCCTAGTAATTGAACCCATGACCTTGGCGTTGATTGCGCTACGCTCTACTGTTTGGGTTACAGGAATGAACAAACCTTTTTAACAACTATCCCTTTAACAACAAACACAATATATTAATGCATTATGATAACAATATCACATCAAGGAGAAAAGAAAGACGGGGCAAGAGAGTGAGTATGACAGTGAGAGAGAGAAAGTCTCCTCCTGACCCTGTTTCTCCTCTCGCTGCCCTTTCACCAGGACACATTTATGGGATGAAACAAAGACATCTCTTTCTTCATCCTTCTCTTTTTCCATGTGTCCCTCTCTTCAGATTCCTCTCCTCTGCTGACGTCTTCCAGACACAACAATACAGAGAGAGAGAGACAGACAGAAAGACATGGGGTGAGCGGGCGGGTCTAATTTAGAGCTGCTTTCTTTCTCTTCCACCATCATTGTCTGTAGACAAAGGTTTGCATTCTTTCCTCCTCCAGTCTCCCACCCACTCCTCTTATTCCAGCAAAATGGCATTAAAGCGGACAGAACATATTAGAGAGGGAGATATAAACATGAGTTGATATGAGGACATTGGGATAGTGGTGTGATAAATCTGACCATTTGGAGAATCTGGCATCTTTTGGATTTAGTGTACGTCACAAACTTCAAACGTGTTTTACTTTTCATTTATAACCAGAAAAATAGCATTAGTTGACAAAAAAATTTTTTAATTAAAATAAACATTTAAAGAAAGTGTTTGCTATATGAACACATTTTTAAATTTAATTTATTAATTCCTGGGATGTAAAGCTACATTTTCAGTAGCCATTCTTCCAAACTCAGGTGTCACATGATCCTTCAGAAATCATTATAATATGTTGATTTTGCTGCTCTTTTTCATGCTGCTTAATTTTGTATTTATTTATTTATTTTTGCGGAAACCATAATACTTTTCATAACATACTTTGATAAAACAATTTTTTAAAACAACATTTTGTCAATTTTAATCAATTTACTGTGTCCATGCACACTGAACAAATTAAATAAAACAATATATATATATATATATATATATATTTCAAAAGAAATAAGACAGGAGTTTTTGATGAGTTTATAGGCAATGACTAGTTTGACAGTTTACCATTTGCTGCTAAGCAAACTAACAGGCTAGATAATAAAGTAAAAATAAATATATGCACATTAAAAATGCAGCTAATGACAGTTTGCTCAACTTGAGAAATGTAATGATACACAATGGCATACGTCAGTTAACAAAAGCAGCCAAATATGACATTCCTGTTGGTTTCCAAGGTTACGGGTCCCTTCTCCACTTCTTTTTTTCCTTTCAGAGCTACAGGGACTGTGAACCTTATTAGACATTTCTGCAAATATGCCAGTTTAGGCGTTTTTGGCCAATTTACTGCAATCCCGAAGGAGACACAACTAAAAACAAATAGTTAAATAATAATACATAACTCAAAGATGAGAATGCATAAACAAGGCGATGCATTCGGATTAACACTAATGCAAGTATATTAGACATGTTTGTTGCATACAGATGGAAATCAAAGGGCATGACCACAGTGTTGACATTGGGTTTGACTTTGACAGCAGGACCAATCAAAATGCACCATCAGCTGAATCCCAAGTGAGAGCTACTGGAACACACAGTCTTGAGTGACAGCTGTAGAATGAGCATGAGGAAAGACAGACAGGCTGGTGAAAAACCTGCGAAAGAGAGAAAATTGAGAAAAGATAAGAGATGACAAAATGCAGCAGTGTATACATGAGAATAAACCGCTGAAGACTAATGTGAAATGAAACTGAAATGATTGCATATCTACTTTATATACTGCTGAAAGCATCTTGACTGTAAAAATATGCAAAAACACCTTAAAGATTTGTCAGGGATTTTGTAGGGAAGGTCATTTTATGTCAACCATACTGAAACATTATCACAGTCTTATGTTTTTTTATATAGATATATATAAAATGTTGGTGTTTTAGCTGTGCTAACTTCTGTCTGTTGTTAACATAAGATTTCGAACTGAATAAAATAAGATAAAAAATTAAATAAAATCTTTATGGATGTCAAAGTTAACAATGACATCAGAAAATATTTTTAATGTTACCTGTAATATATTCTTTATATTATTACAATTATCACAAAAAATAAACAAACAAAAAAATCCTTAAAGTGGTCTGACATCAAAAACATACACTTACTACAAAAAGAGGGGACATTCATAATCACAATTATATCCCCAAATGGACATAATCTAAAAAAGACAGACCACAGCAAAAAAAAAATAAAATAAAAAAATAAAACGCTGTCTGACATCAAACACACGGCTACTAGCAACACAGATGACATTCATAAAGTAAAATAAAATATATCAAAAAAGCTGTTTTGGGGAAACTTAAGTCTAACCTATCATAACACAAAGAACATACAGAGATCTGAATATAATAATGAATGACTTAATCTTTATGATTAAAATGAAAATTTAAGTATCGAAGATATTAATAAAAACTATAGTATCTCGATACTAAAACTGACAAGAAAGTCACAATGTAGTACTTTGTCTTCATTTTAACCAATGCTTTATTATTTTAAATCTAATAAACAGGTTTTGTAAAATATTTTGATTTTTTTAAAAAAAGCATGATCACTCTTAATACCACTTGTTTCGATAAATTATAGTAGCCTATTTATTAAATAATTTACATTCTTATAGATTTAAGTGTGGTTTAACTATATGAATACTGTTGAAACCATGCAATGTGCATTATATCTGATGACATTAGACCTAAATATGTCACCAGTAGACACATCCACACACACTCCACAGCAAAGGAGTCCTTAAAACTGACATCATCAAACCCAAGCCATCCACTGTGGTAGCAAAACACACACACACACACGCGCGCCTAATGGCAACAGAGCTGACATTCAGCTGGGTCACGTCGGGACAAAGAAGCGATCTGTCTTTTCTTCCTCCCTCCATTCTACCCTCGGCTCTTGTTCTCACATGGTAGGGATGTCACTGGGAGCACCAAAACAAGGGATGCAGGGAGAGAGAGATGAAGGGATGCAGAGGAGGGGCATAAAATGGAGAACAAAAGCATTGTTTGGATTTAAAGATGAGTTATTGTGTTGAGGAACCGTGTGCTGGAGTAGGAGTGAGGAACTTGGAAAGCGAAAGAGAGAGAGAGAAATTTGGGGCCAGTGTGTACTCTCTCTCTGTCCCTGTCAATGGAGAAGGACAGAAAACGGGCCTCGTTTGATTCATTCCAATGATTTTGTGACCTACAAGACTCTCAGGGAGTGTTTGAGACTGTTTGCTGATAAGTTAGCATGACACACAAGCGGTCCTCTGGGTGGAGAGCGGTATATTTACCCTGAGGAAACGCAGTCTGCCATGAAACCTTTGAGCTCTCGCACACACTTATGGTCCATACTCAAGGATTACATTACAAGCCCAGAAGAGATAGTTCAGTAAAGAATGAAAATTGTCATCATTTACTCACCCTCAAGTCATTCCAAACACATATACGTCTCTTTTTTTGGCTCTTAAAAGGAAAAATGAAAACTACTCTGGACGCTTTTGTCCATACGATTGCAGCGAACAGGTACCGAAGATTTCTAGCTTCAAAAACGATAGATGAAATCATCATGTGGTCCAGATGACTCATAAGCTAGGCTATATTACTGAAGTCCAGAATAGTGCATAAATGTACAAATGTGTGAGCATACAAAATAAATTTGTATAGATGAAACAGCTTAAATACAGCTTAAAAATAAAAAATGCATCGTTATCCTCAGATAAGCATTCTGCACAGTTAACTTAACGTTAAAGCACACAATACAATTCATTTTTGTGTAAAAACGTCTTTATTTTTGAGATTACAAGCAAATAATTCTCATTAGAAATGGAGTCAAGCATTGCATTTTAGGAAGCTCTTTAAAAGCACAACAAAATTACTAGTTAAAAAAGAAATCCAATAACATTAATAAGCAATATACTTTGTAAATAACACTAAAACAACAGTTACTCTCGGTAAACATACTGCCATTCTGAGCACAGCCTGTGAATATATTAGGCTGACTAGATTGGTTTAGTGCTTAGATTCCAGTTAATAAAAACATGTGGTTATAACACAAGCCCTTGCTAATGAACAGCAGAGTCATTTAGCCGAATGCTTCAAGGCTCTTAAAATCAATGCTCTTATCTGCAATCCAAACCAAGCAAGTACATTCAGCTCGTGGGCTATATTAATGAGCACTAACGGTTGAATTATTAATACTGTATTAATTTCACATTAATTAAACTTGTATTAATTCATTGTAATTCCTTTCTCAAAGACTTCCACAGATGGGTGAAGCCTCTCCCACGAATTCTTGCCATTACTAGACTGTCACAGCAACACTTTAAAATTCTCTTTACAGTCTTAACTCTGACAGAAGCACAGTGTCAAAACCTTCCAGACTCATTTCAGACAGGGTGAGCAAACACTGGAGAAGAGAAAGGGAATTCTTTGAAGGAAGCGATGGAGAGTACAAAAGCGAGTGATGGAAAGAAAGAGCTGGATAATTTAATTTTCCATCTTTGGTCACTGACAATAGATCGGTTTCCATTGGAAACCCACTACTGCGTTAAAGATACACACTTCAACATGAATATGCAATCACATGATCATATGTGCATAGATACACACTTAAAATGGCATAGTAATAGGCATTCATAAGCTGATAAATGTGTGAAATTCAACTATACATGCAAAGTACACAAAACAGACACAACAAAAGACAAATACACTGGTGAAAAACACCCAAGGCAGTCAGTTTGTGAAAAGCAAGTTTATTTTAGCTCGGTATCATTGCAAGACTATTTACATGTTCATTTCCATTTTTCATTAAGTTGCACAATATCACAGCATTAAAATTCAGCACATTAATATGCAACAAAATATTGAAAAATGCTCCATTGCCCAATAGGAACAAGACAAGCTGACATCAGGAGCCAATCAGAGCGCAGCAATCAATAGTAGTCCTCCAGATCTTGCTTTTCACCCTGGTTTTGAATCTGCTGCTGTTTCTTGTAAAGATCTGCAATCTGAAAGAGAGAAAGAAAGAGAGAGAAAGACTGATGCAGGAGATCAGAATAGTTCATTTCGAGAGGGTGTGTTTGTGTGCCTGTGCGTTTCCAACCATCGGGAGACAGGAATAAAAGAAAACCGAAATAAATGAACTGTGAAAATGAGGGGGGAAAAGAAAGAAAGACAGTGTGGAGCGTAAAAAGATGGATTTCCTTTAACGGATCCACTCCACTTGCTCCACTAAATCACGATGTCACGAAGCTCCAAACTACGCCAATGTCATCACGTTTGACTTTCAGAAAGAAAAACTACTTTAAAATCTCACTCTTCCGGTCTCATATGCCATGGAGCTATCTCACACACACACACACACACACACACACTGTGCCATATCCTGCATTTTCCATACACTTATGACATTTGCTTTTGAAAGGAACGTCCCATGTGGGGTAATTACTATTGACTCCTACACTTTTGCTTTTTCTACTATATTTTTTATTTATAAAGGAATGAATGAATGAAATATTGCTTATATATTTATTTATATTTTATCTTTTGAGTATTTCTTACTTCTTTCAATTTCAAATCACACTGTATTCACATTAGCACTATGTATTAAGTAAATACACAATTCCTCTTGTGGGTCTTGCTCCTTGTTTTTCTGCATTTCATACGTTACCTGTGACCCTGTGGTGGCGTCCTCTGGCTTTTTGTCATCTCTAATCCTGAGGTACCGTGGGAAACGAAGTGAAATGCCTTTCTCTGGGTCCACCTGATGGCAAAGAAGAGAACGGCACCATAAAGAGCCAAAGTTGAGCACAATGAGCCAAGACCAAAAACACTGATTCAGCTTCATGATTGTGGTGTACTGACCAATCCCATCGCTGCCTTGTAAACCGGAGACAGTGAAAGGTCAGCGCATTTCACCTCCCACACTTGCACCGCCTCCAGCCAGACATCCGGCTCTGCTGATTGGTCCACACGGTAATATGGACGTGGTTTTGGTAAGATGTGCTCCTGAGGTGGATTGCACATAAAGACATTGAACTTTATGTGCATTGAACTATATGGAAACCAAGAAAGTGCAAATCTTGATTTACCTTTAAGAAATTGTAATGTTGCTCCAGATCTTCATCTTTGAAGCCTGTTCCAATCTGACAAAAAAACAAACAAATAAATACATGACACTCGTATTAATATATACTTTAACGTCCAAATATTTGGGGTCATTTTTTTTATAAATTTGTACTTTTATATAGCGAGGACACATTAAAAAGGTCAAAAGCAACAGTAAACATTTATAATGTTACAAAAATCTATTTACTTTTTAAATAAATGTTGTTTTGAAATTTTTTATAATCTAATATCCTAGAAAAAAAAAGTTGGAGTTTGGTTTCCATTAAAATATTAAGCAGCACAGCGGTTTTCAAAATTTTTAATAAGAGCCATTTCTTGAGCACCAAATCAATATATTAGATTGATTTCTGAAGGATCACGTGACACTGAAGACTCTTATTAATGATGCTGATAAATTAGGGTCCACAGGAATAAATTACATTTAAAATATATTAAAATAGAAAACAATTCTTGTAATTGTAATAGTTTCTAATAATTTCACATTATTGAATAACATCTATCCATCTATGAATTAGATATTACAAAAGAATCTGCTACAAATATTTATATATGCGAGTAATTACATTTCTAAACTCTGATTACAGATACGTTACTGCATCATATGCAGATTAATTCTCTTTAATTCCAGTCCTAGTTTTCCCTGGCCCCTCTCAGACTAATGCAAACACACACACACACACACCTTGCAGACAGACTGGAACTCCTCGTTCTCCTCATCGTAGCAGGCCAGTAGAAATCCTCCATAGCTGCCTGCTCTCTTCCCCTTCCCCAGATAAGCACCAATCACACACAGATCCACTGTATCTCCAACACCCTCAAGATAGTCCTTCTTCAGCTGCAGAGATAGACCATTAGAAACAATACAGCAGACAAGCAAATGACAGTTCTGACAGTAGTAAAAATAGTAATTATCATTTT
Organism: Carassius gibelio; assembly: GCF_023724105.1. Taxonomy (NCBI): domain Eukaryota; kingdom Metazoa; phylum Chordata; class Actinopteri; order Cypriniformes; family Cyprinidae; genus Carassius; species Carassius gibelio. Next base: position 25,963,021 of record NC_068397.1, read on the forward strand.
AAACTATATCTTTGTAATAAGATAACTGTACCCAAGAGGCAAAACAACTAAAAACTGGCATCACTCTCCCCTTTGTCATTTGAAACCTATATTACTTTCATTCTTTCACTGAACTCAAAAATAACTGTTTGGCACAATGACACGCTTCAGTCACCATTTACTTTTACCACACTTTTTTAATACAATGGGAGTGAATAGTGACTGAGGCTGTCATTTGAAACATAAGGGCTTTGAGAAACCCCACTTTAGAGACCATGAATTTGGAGATTTAAGCAGAAAAACAGAATTGAGGTCAAATAAATTCATGTTACATCTGGGGGTGTGAGAGAGGGAGGTTTATTGTTCAGCAAGGATGAATTAAATGATAAAAAAAATGACAAAAAGCCTTATATTTCTGTAGAATAAACACTGTTGTTTAAAAAAAAAAATGGAGAAATAATATTTTTACTGTGTTTTGGTGAACCTATCAGTATTCTGCCAAAAACTGAAGTTTTATTTCACATTATCATGATGTAACACTTTTTTGGTAATCCGATGAATGAAACACTTGCCAAATTAAGTGTGCTTCATCTCGCTTGAATATTTATTCTTTAATTTGGAATTTGATGGATGCATACCAAACAATTATTTACAAATAATGAATAAATTTGGCATCGGCACAAGACAGCTGCTTCTCATTAGATACAACGGGGACAGAAAATAAGTAACATTCTGAATTGGACTGGATGAGACATTTGTAGTAAAGCGGGAATTAGCTGAACTCCGTACTGACAAGTCCAATTTTTGGCAACCATTAACAAACTACAGATAAACAAGACTAAAACTAAAACTCCTGTTACAATCTGCCAAAAAATCCAGAACCTAAAAACAGCCTTCAACAAGATTTAACAGAGTACACTAAAGATTTCTGCATTTTGTTGTATTTAAAACGCACCATGGATATATCATATTATATAAGGTAAAGGAGAATCTCCACCATTTGTCTCATTTCTATGGTCAGAGTATATATTCCATCATAACACTGAGCCTTAATGTCAGGATACAGACACAGAGCCAGAGAAAAGCTTAATGGGGTGGAAATTACACTTTAATGACTTGCACCTTCCTTTTGACTTTGAATACTTGTCTGGGTTTTATTTTTTGAACACAAAGGATGCGCCTGTCTATCTGAGACTATTGCATGCATTTTTTGTTCCAGCAGTCTGACTTCACAAAATGTTATTTGTGAAATTCTTTTTTTGACTACATAGCATTCCAATGTTTAAAACATTAAAAGGTCAAATGAAACGTTTTAATTAAACATTAAAAATAAAAAGTATGAACATAAACACAGTGTTGTGTGCGATACCTTGAGCCAGTTGTGGGAGCGTTTGGCAATCTCATAAGTTGCATGTTTTTCCAATGTCTTCACCATTAGGCCCTCACAAGAATCTGCAAAACATTACAAACTCATTTAATAGAGTTTAATTAACAAATTCTGGATATTACTAATACTGAATGAGTAACACCTCATATTGAGCAATTCAACTCTAAATGTCAGTCAATTGTCAAATGGTTTTGGATCCACATTTTTAATTGGCAAACCAATACAATACAGTAATTGTCTATTATATAAAAGTATAAAAAGACAATAGAGCCACAGCTGTAGATCTGTCATTCACACACCTCGTACAGACTGCTCCAGGAACTCAGCAATGCTCTCTGTGTTGTCAGCGTCCAGAGATCGAGCAAAAACAAACTCTCCTTCTTTCTCCTCAAAACTCTCCCGTAACAGAGCCCTGCGTTTGCTCAGAGGCTCCCGCACCAGAGACTGTCACAGACAGACACATAATTCACTAAAACAGCACATAGCATGTAAAAAGGAAGATTTCTGAGACATGCAAAATTATTCAAATGTGATTGGCTTTGAGCTGTTATCATGGTCTTACCTCTCCGTTGAGGTACAGCAGATCAAAGGCGTACACACACACCTGAACCTTGATCTCAGATGCATCCACATCCTGAAATACACACACACAAACTCATGTAAACTTTTAAAGGGGGTATATCATGAAAATCTGAGATTTCCAGGTTTAAGCACTATAACTGGGTAACGTGAAACGTGAAACGTGAAAACCAGAAAACGTGAAGAAAGCCCAGCAACTTTGTTTTGGTAAGCCTACGAAGAACAAGCTGCTCAGATTTCGCTCCTCTAGCGATGTAGGAAGGGGATCTTATTATAATATTACCGCCCCTTAATCTGCATGCTTCCAACCACAGCAAGTGACTATAGTGTTTCACTTCTAACGCCAGGACCTTCACAGACATACCCGACTGTTTTTCCAACTTGTGTGTTTTTAACATAAAACTTGTGTGTGTACTTGACAGTTAAAGGGCAATAAGACATGAAAGAGAACTGTAACAGCCAATTTCTGTGTGTTTGCTTTGGATGTTTCCAAACAAGAAACCATATATAAGAAGTTTAAACTAAAAACACACTTTAAAACGCATGATTTCAGTGCAATAGACATGATAATCAAAACTGAACAGATTTTTTTAGCAGAGTATCCGAGGTACAAGCTGTAAAGGCACAGCCCTATTCTGGAAAAGGGGGAGGGGAACAACAGCTCATTTGCATATAAAGATACATGCACAAAAACAGCCTATTTGCTCTTGTTCAAAACAGACATATGTTTAAAATAGACAATAGGCAAAATAGGCATTGCTTAAGTTCAAAATAGGTATTTTCAAAATTATATAATAAATAAAATGAGCCGTGGGGTATTTTGAGCCGAAACTTTACAGGCAAATTATGGGGACACACAAGACTTATATTATATCTTGAAAAAAAAGATGCATAATAAGTGTCCTTTTAAGGGCTTTTATTAAACATAAGGATTTGATTTTTATTTTTAAAATGGTTTAAGATACAGCATGTCACCCTGAAGGACAACTATTAAATGACATGTCTTTTCTCTATATTCAGCTGTTTCTCTGCTCACATTTTTCTCTATTTGTACCGCTTACCTTTCTCTTCCTTGTGGTGAGGACCTGAAATGGCTGGATCTGTTTCTTTTCTCTGTCCCAGGCAACCGCCTCTGAATCCAGAACACAGGACCGTACGTTCTCTTTCTTCACCTGCGTGAGAGAGGTAAGGACATTTATTAAATCTCCTTTCAACACCTGAATAAACTGGATCATCGACGCAGAGTAATGCCTCACCCTGCAGACATGCCCCTCACAGTCATAACATCTTAAAATTACTTGTATATAAGGTCACCTGAGGTTTAAACACTAACACTTCACCAACATATAACCCATCGAACCCTGAGGCTGTGTGACATTTACAATTCAATAGATGTTACAAGTGCATATTGAGTTTGTGAGAGCTGCAGCAGAAGGTATGGGGCAGTTCTGGAAACGTTTACAATCCTCCCACATAATTGAATGCATTCACACAGTCAGTGTTTGGGATTGACAACGGAATTTAATAACAGATGTGCCTGTTCATACAACAGCTTAAAGAAACAGCTTGAATTCAGTCTGTATGAGTAACTGAAGTCAAGCCCTGTTTCTATTCTCATGACTACTGAGAATTCAACTTGTAACCATAGTGACAGTGACTAAAGGGTCGTTCACAGCAAGAACGATAAATACTGATAACTAATGTTTCAATAATCATTCTCATCTTGGAGAACAGTAAAGTCCACACTACAACTATAACGATAAAGACTTAGAGGAACAATATTGTTGAAATCTTGTGTTTTTTCTAGCTGATTAACAATAAAAACATTGACAGCCAATCAGAATCCACTTAAAGAGTTTGAGCATTTAAAGCAGCAGATGACAAAACTAATAGTTATTGATTTTGTGCAAATGGCCTAAATTAAATTGACCATTAAATACTGTTGATTACTGCAAAAAAAAAAAAAAAAGTTCAAAACTCATAAATTAACTGTTAAAAAAAAGTTTGTTATTTGAGCTGTAAATTAGTTTAAATCCTTTTTACCTACTACATTTTTAACATTCAAATCATGCTCTGTACTAATAAAACTATTAAAGTATTATTAATAAAGTATTTTAATGTTTGTGGTTTCGTCCCCATTCACATCAATTGCAAATGCCTCAATGTAACCCTGATTTTGTTTTCCATAAAAGGAAATAAGAGGAAATTACATTTTGTGGTAATCAGCATTATGGAACAATTACTGACAATTTGTATGAATTAATAAACTTAATTTAAAATCAATTATCTAATTAAGTGCTAGTTTGTATATATATAAATGCATTTGTCAAACATTTTCATTACCAAGCACTAGAACACGACTGACAACTGTAATTCCCCACATGACACATCTTGTTTACAACTCAGACGGTTTTGATTCTTGTACAATAATTTGATACTTGTACAATAATGAGATTTTGCATTGAATATCACACAACTGAGAAAGGGAAGGCAGAGAGAGATATTACGGTTCTGAGATTGGATATGGACACTGATAAGCAAAACAACAGCATTGATTTATCTGCGTGTGAGCTTATGTCATTCATCAAATGATTTCTTTGCTTTAGGGCTAGAATCCATTATTGCTTTCTTGAGAGGAGAACAGAGCAGGATGACAGAGGACAAATATGGCCTTTGAAAAAGAGAGAGAGAAAGATACAGATACAGAGAGACTCGCAGACACATAAAGAGAGAGTCTGTGAGAAAGACTCTAACAGCATATCCAAACCAGGTGTGATGGTTTCTTTTCCCTCAAACATTTCATCAGGCGCTTAGTTTTCTATTTTAGTCGTGTCATGTTGGGAACCTCCACCCACGGTGAAATCTCATTTGAACAGAGTTCCAAAATTGCTGCATATTCAACATCATATGTTCTGACTGGCAGTGGCTCTTCTTACTAAAGGCTGGAATACATCATACGACTTTCGTCCAGATTTTTGCCCAGATTTACAGCTTGGATGAGCTGACGTTGGTGGCCAAAAGTCAAAGTCAATTTGCAGACATTGAGCCGCAGATGCTGACAGATTTCACAGAAAATCATGTGATTTTAGAACATATTATTTTCATGCGTCATGCATCTTTTAGCTTTGAGGGACATAATATTTCACATTCAGGCTATGCATTTCTTTTTACCAGTACCCGTGTTCCCTGGGAATTGAACCCACAACCTTTCTGCTAACGCAATGCTCTACCACTGAGCCACATAAACACCTATATTCAGGACAACTTGAATGTCTGGTGATGTGTGATCCTGAGTCATTTAGATTTTAAAAGTCCTGTATTGTATTCCAGCCTTAACAAAAAGTAAAACTAGTCAGGTGCACACTGTGGGAGAACTGTACAACAGCTGTCAGAATGGGCATTAGCAAGATATTGGGTGAAAGCTAAGTCAGACTGTTCAACATCAAATATCTTGACTGTACAAGCTACATTTGAGTTGCGATTGTATGGTTTTTTGAAGTCACCAGTTCGTGTCAGTTTTGAAATATATGATCGCGCCATTTTAGTATTATTTTAATATAATAGTATTTATTCAGAATTTGAACAAGCTTTTATTTTGTTTATACATTTCTTTTTCATTTTTATTTCAGATTTAGTAATTTTAACATTTAAACTTATTTCAGTTAGTTGCAAAAGCAACATTTATCATTTTGATGTATGTTCTTCATGTCATAAAGTATTTATACTTCATTTTAATTACCGAATTATTTTTTTATCAGTTATTAATTTTATTTTTTATTATTATTTTAAAACTCTGTATTAGTATCTTTTAAGCTTCAACCCCAATTTTTTTTTTTTTATACATAAAACATGGCCAACGTAACCACTCTGCCAGAACCTCTCAGGCTAAGATTTCTTAGCAAAAGCAATTAATTGGGCATCAGTGAGCATGTCACACTGAGGCTTAGGCAATCCCAGACTGCCAATTTTGCTTTATGATGGAATCTTTTATTATCCCTGAAATTAGACAGCCAAATTTTGGAAAGAAATTGGACAGTGTGCACCTGTGTTTAAACACAGAGATTTGCTTTTGTGTCCATCTGATCTATTTTTTTCTATCTTTCTGGGTGCATATGTGTTACCTGTGGGATTCGTGAAATAATATCAGGGTATTTGCTGGTGTTGTCTTCTTGGTTTCGGCTGAAAATGCGCACCTCTCCATTCTCAAGAATATGGATCTGTTAAATGCAAAACAAAAAGGCAATTAACATTTTAATCAATGATATTGCTATGGAAACAGAAAGTCACTTTTATGGCTGAGGCTCCACCTTGTGGAATAAGAATAAAACAACACACACCTGGGCTCTCTCTCCATCATATTTATACTCGCAGGTGAAAGATGCCTCATCGAAACGTTTCATTACCTCCCCAACCCCTTTAGTCGGGTGGGCCAACATGGGCCGCAGGGGCACACCTGTAAAACACAATTCAATTTAGTCTCATTCTAAAATCAATTTTCTTTTTGTTGGCAAATGTTGTAATTGGTCAGTACCTGGGGTGAGCTTGCAGTGATTGGGCAGTTCATCTATGCCCTCCTTCATCAATACAGGAATGATTGCATCATAATTTGGCATCTCACTGGGAGGAACAATATGAGGGAAAACATTATTTGTATGCATTGAGGTGATATGTACTAACTGCAACACCTGTCCAATTTGCCAAATCAGACTTCCTGTAGGGAACAAATTATGTGAATACTCATTAAACAGGCACTTGTTATGCAGTGGACACCTGCAGTTGTAATTGAAATATCGTTTGTAGTATATCTATAATTATCGCTCACAGCACCAGTTTGTGTTTGACAATCAGGTTAGGCTCGGTCTGTGAATGTTAGCCAATAGGATAAAATACAAAGAAATCTAGATATTTTTTTTCAGCCTTTTGATTGGACATTGGATATACATGTATATACATTCATTGCAATATGAATATCTTTTCAATAAATGGACAAGGACAAATTAAATTTGTACATATAGTGTCTACAGCTACTTAACCTTTTCGCAGTAATGAAACAAACTTCCAAAATCTTTGCTAATGAGCTCTAAACCAGATACCCTATTAAAATATTTACTTTTAGTCACAAGACTACTGTTTTTGAGTATTGATGCAAAAAAGTAAATCATTTTTAAATTTTAACTAAATTATTACATTTATTAAAGGGATTTATGTAGATGAAACCATCACTGTTTTACTGTGCTTAATTAAGAAATTATTACAGTTGTTGAATTCTGCCCACATTTGAATTGTAAGCCAAGGAAGAATAGTGAAACGAGTGTGTGTATGCGCATTTAGTTTATCAAAAGTACAGTAATAAAGTACATTTGTGAAAAATCAGCATATTATTATTTTTGTACATTTTAAAACATTATTTTTTTTGTGATGGCAAAACTAAAAAAAAATTTTTATTTAACTGAACTTTGTAACAAATATATATATATATATATTAGGGGTGTAACGATACGCGTATTCGTATTGAACCGTTCGGTACGACGCTTTCGGTTCGGTACGCGGTACGCATTATGTATACCGAACGGTTCGTTGGAGTAATTAATTATATTTGAAAAAAAAAAAAAAAGAGAGAGAGAGAAATATAATGATATGCGTTCAACAAGGTAGCCCAATAACCCAAACAACGTAACAGGCAACGCCCCTGACACTCCCGAAGAAGAAAAAAACACCATCTTATATGTTTATGTTAGGCTACTCAGCAGGCGCTCGCTCACTCAGTACGCGCTGAAGGCTCGTTGCAAAATAGCCAATGCGTTTAACAGACTAGAAATGAGAAGATCCTCCAATAACCAACAGGTCTGGTGTTTGGGTGCACTTTGGATTCCCTTTAAGCTATAATGGTGATGGCAAGAGAGTGGTGGATAAAAAAACAACGGTATGTCGCATCTGCAACATGACAGGGTACACCAGCGGGAATAAAAAAACAAAAAAAAAAAAACACCAGCGGGAATATCTGGGATATATGCGTCAGTACTATCTGGGAAAAGACGAAAAAAAGGAGAAACATGCACGCAGCAAACTATCCCTGCAGCATTTAGAAACTATAGCTTACAGGGAATCCAACCCAAACACCAGACCTGTTGGTTATTTTAGGATCTTATATTTCTGGTCTGTTAAAGGCATTCGACATTTTGCAACGAGCCTTCAGCGCGTGCTGAGTGAGCGAGCGCCTTAGGGGCCGTTCACAGATCGTGCCTAAAAACGCATGGAAAACGCTAAGCGCGTCTTTCTCCTCCTTTCCAAAGCGCTTGGGCAGAAGCGCTCATGAGGCGTCTGTCTTTGCTAAGCAACAATGACGTGCTCTCTCCATGAGACGCGGAAATTTCAGCGAAGGATAAATGGATTTGCAGCTCTAAAAATCGCTTGCAGTAGCTCTGCTACTAAATTTATTTCAAAATTTCAATCCATATACAACTATGATCAGCTGATCCTTCATCTTGGCTGAGCTCTCAACGTTGTTACGGGAAAGGATGAAGCTGATTGGTTAGTTCTTGTCACATGACCCGCGGTGCGCTTGCGGCATTCTGAAAAGTTGAGATGTTTTTACATTTTGCTGTATCTAAAACGTATCGAACCGAACCGAACCGTGACATCAGTGTATCGTATCGAACCGAACCGTGAATTTTGTGAACCGTTACACCCCTAATATATATATACACACACACACACACATAAATGTTTTCAATGGTTCTTTTAAAATATTTTTCATCAGTGTCTTGCATATATACACACACTCACTCACCAGTATGTCTGTTTTAGGATCAGTGATTTCTCCTCCAGCCACACTCTCCTGTTTTCAGCACTCATTCCTTTCCCAGCATCCAGCACAGCTGGTGGGAACTCTGAACCAACACAAGAAAAACATTTTAGTAACATTTCAGCACTACTAAACTAAATAGACACCTAATTAATATTAACATGTTTAAACGTTACTCATTTTTTATTTATCACGGCAGAGAGTAATCTTAATTGCAAATGCTGAATGCCTGGAGGTTCTATCAATGCTCTGATTATGATGTGTGTTAATGCCAGTTTCATTAGAATCATTTCAAACCTTGGCCCGGGGGCGACAGACACACAGCTTGACTGAGAGCCGTGAGAATGCTCTGCTCAGCCAATCCGATCCGCAGCTTCCCAGCCAGTGACCTGTCAATCACACAAGCAACCAATCAAACTAACACATTTCACTTCTGCATTAATATTCAAATTAATCTGTCACCATACAGCAGTATAATCAAGGCCAGTAGCACAATTTATATTTAGCTAAAATCAACTGTCTCCCGTAAATTACATTCATTATTCAGTATTTTTCAGAATGAACTCAACATTTCTGTATGGTTGGTCAGATGAGGAATTTAAAAAGTCATAAGTGAAAGGCAAAATAACGCACCGCACAATGTATCGGGCCTCAGAAAACCGACACGCCACAAACAAGCCTTTAATAATGTCAATCTTCTTATTCATTGCCTAACACAGAGAAAGAGCAAGAGAGAAAGGAAGTGGATTTTCATTGAGAACAGTTTTTAAATTGATAAAAAGTGACAGTTAAAATCTTTATGATGTCATAAAAGATCTTAATGAAATAAATGTTGTTCTTTTGAACTGTCTATTAAAAGACTCCTGAAAATAATGAACATTATTTCCAAAAATATGAAGCAGTAAAATAGTTTTGTAGATGATAAAAAGAAACAATTTTTGAGCAGCAAATCAGCATATTATAGTGATTTCTGAGGGATCATGTGATCAGCTTTGCATCGCAGGAATATATTATATTTGAAAACATATTACTATGAAAAACAGCTAAATTCAATTGTAATAATACATTCACAATAATGTTGTCATTACTGCATTTGTACTCACAGAATTTCCACTCATGTTAGCAATCTCTTTCAGTTTGTTGAAAACGCCCCCTGCTGTCAGATTGGCCGGTGCAAACATCATTCTCTGGTTACTGCGAGAACTTTCAGCAACCAATCCCAGGTCACCTTTCTCCTGAGCCTCTGCCTTGATTTTGTCCAGTTGTCGCCCTGGTAACAGAAGTTTACAGTACAGGGGTCAGGCAAGGAGAATGGTGAATGACATTAGGGAAAACACAAATATATTTACCAGTTGCCTGAGCCACAGCTTTCATCAGGATGGTCTCCCCAATGCCCAGCTCCAGACCCTGATATGCAGGGCCGAGCTGATTCAGACACAGGTACACACAGCATAACAGGTCATCTAAACAAACAACAGAATATTGAACAGATGCAAACACATCATATTTTGAAGGTATGCTACATTTTTGTGCTCTGTACAAGCAAAAATAATGAACCTACTTAAACTTAATGAATACACACTCACCTGGAGAAAGCAGAATTACAGATCGCAGAAAGTTGGAAAGCGTTTCAATGTTCTTCAGCCTAAAAAAATAAACTAAGATTGAAATGTAACTGCTTTCCACACTTATTTTTAAACTCTAATAGATGTAAGAGAAAACACATACAGTACACAGATTATACAAAACAATTCTACTTCATACCTGCCTGAATCCTCTTCAATCTTCTCAAAGGTGCGAGCGACAGCCAAATATGGCACTCTGAGAAAGAGATTAAGAAAACATACAATGAACTTCCATAGAAAAAGTCTCAGTCAAACTTTACTGCTTTATAAAGAAAAATGTATGCAGCACACTGTTATATAACTAATGAAATGTACTTTTGGCCCTTCACCCAGCAGGCATGGTCAATGGGATGGTAATGAGCTCTGGAGGGATCATACTGGCTCTGGACTGCAGAATCCACCCCCTTTTCACTGTCAAAACAATAAAGCTCATTCAAATGGAGTCAAAGAAAAAAACTGTGGCCTTTCATAACAAACAATCATGTTTTTTAAGTAAAATATTCCAAGCCAGATTTCTTCAACCTTTTCTTCTCTTTCTGTTCAGCAGCATCAGAGATCTCTCCGTCCTTCTTTTTTTCTCCCTCATTTCGCTCCTCTTTTTCCAGTTTGACAGCTGCCTTTCTGGGTGCTACAAGAGATTGTAAGATGCAAGTTACATATTAATGTAAAAAATAAAGTTTCAGTAATCATGCAGGTTTGGTTTGTCAAGTAATAATGACAATTTTCTTTTTGGAGTGAACCATCCCTTTAATTAAAAAGTCAGAAGATGAAAAAGAAAAGGATAACAGGTTTACCAAAAAAGCTGCTGATGGGTTTCTTTTTGGCCGATCCCCCTTCCTCTTCTGTGCTTTTTTCTTTTTTAACCGCTCGTTCAGGACTGCTGTGTTCCTTCTCTTTCTTGTCTTCTTTTTTTTCTTTCTTCCCATTCTCTCCATTTATCTTTTTCTCCTGCTTTACCTTCTTTTTCTCCTTTCCTTTCATATTATTGTTTGCATTGTCCTCCACTACGGTTGTTTTTGCTTCATCCTTCTCTTTCTGTTCCTCCACTGCAGTCTTCCCATCTTCTCTCTTCTCTTCCACCTCCATCATCTCGTTGTCTGAGTTGAAGAGAGAAAGAGAAGAAACAGTGAGAAACACTTTAAGATATAGGAGATACTATACCTGACATCAACTCAAATCACCTGTCTGTTCAGGTGAGGCCTCAACTCGTGCTCTCTTACTCTCCTGCCCTTCATTGACCTCCTTTTCCTCCTCTTTTGCCCCTTCTCCATCACTTCTGCTTTCCAGCTTCCTCTTGGGGAACTGCTTGCGGGCTAGAGAATTAAGAAAAGGGATTTTAATCCCATGTAGTTTACTGTATTCGGTTTAAAACAAACTTTACAGAAAATCATTTGGCATATAATCTACTACATGCCTTTTCTGAAAGAATAAATAATCAGTAGCACAAGGAGGAATGTGAGAAGAAGAGAGTGATACAGACCGGTCTTGCGTTTGGGAATGCCGGACGGCGATGTTGATGTCGGAGTTCCAGGAGTACCGGAGGAAGCAGGGGTAACCACCACAACAGAGGTACTCGACGTGAGCGGAGTCGTTGGGGTTATGGGAGTTTTTGGAGAAACCGGAGTGGAAACAGCCTTTGTAACATCAGATTCCTGTGTATTTAACATAGTAGAAACAGAATTGTTATCAAAAATACTGACATCTCATCCTGGTCGAAGTTCATGATAACTCAATAAACCTTACCTGCTCTGGCTTTGCTGGTTCAGCTTCACTCTGTTTTGGCAGCTGCTCTTTTACTATCGGCTGATCTTCATCATCGCTGTCTATGATTGCGCGACTGCGTTTATGCACCTTCTTTACTGGTGAATCACTTTCCTGCACACCATTCTGAATTTTGAGGGGACTTTTTAAGGGTCTGAGCAGAAGGAAGAGAAAAACATTATCATATAACATAATAACATTGGTCATTTGTTTTTATATTCCTTCAACTCCACAGTGGTCATTGTTACCAAAGAGAATGAATACAGAATCAACACAGAAAGAGTTATGTGGTTTCCACAACACTGTTCAATTAGAAAATAAAAATTAATTCAACAAATAAATAGCAGCTAAATATCACTCACTCAGTCTTTGTTTTGACCTGTCCATCACTCTTCTCCTTACTTTTCATTGGCTGAAAGAATGAGCTGTGGGCGGGAAACAACGAGATCACGTTATAAAGACATATTAACTCCCTCAAGTTGATACGGTATTATAAAATCTGACAAAGAAATTTAAAGGAAACCCTTTATTGTCACAGTTAGAGTAAGTTAGTTGGTGTAGGTTAAACGCAGTCTTGTATCAGAACCAGACACTGCATGTTCTGTGGTCAACATCACGAATAAAAGAAGAAAAGCAGGACACACTCACGCTATACTTCGCTGCATCGTTGGGGTATTGCACTGCTGTTACCGAATAAATCCGAAATATGTATTTTTAATATATATATTGACGTATTATTAAAATTTCTTTAGCTTCGATGTTTTCTTCCGCGCGCTTAACTCCGTATGATTCGGCGCCAAAGTGACGTCATACCCACAGACAGAATCAGCGGGGTTTATTTAGTACAACAGCATTTTAGTGCCACCTGTTGGATTGGATGTATTGGATGCAATCGTGTATCGTTTTATTACAAATTATCATTATTTATTTAATTTTTTACTTGAATTCATTCACAGACTCATACTGCCACTAAAGTAATATGTAGGATTTAGTTTCCTTCTAGGTCATTGTTTCTTAGCATTTTCCTTCTTTGCTTTTTATTCCAAAGAAACAAGTAACCTCTGAATGATAATTAGCCTGCATAATGGGTATCAAGTGTCCCCATGAGTATAACAGGTCTACCAGTAAATTTGTGACCTTGTGAGAAAATCTTTGGTCCCTGTGAGGAAACCAGGTTTTAAATCATACTGAATGATCATATTATATGAAGATATAAAATTGCAATAGGTTTTGTGTGAGGGTATAGGGTTAGTGTATACAGTAGAAACTACAATCATGGCCACAAGTTTTGGCAGTGACATAAATTTTGTGTTTTGCAAAATTTGCTGCTTAAGCTGTAGTGGTGTTCATTCACATAGTTTCTAGATAATTGTAGAGTGATCAGATGCATTTAAAATAATTGCTCAAAGCTTCATTGGTCAAAAATGTACAAAAAATCCTGACACAAAATGACCAGCTAACATTTATTGACTAATCATATCAGCAGCACACGTGAAAGTGTGAATTGATAGGGTGAAGTCAGCTAAAATGGGTTAAAGAAGTTTGTAGCATCTTTAAAATCTTTTATAGTCAGTCATGATTTTGCATTGTTGCTTCAACACTTGTTGACATGTAACAATAATTCTGATTGGTCTTAGTTTCTTAAGGCAGGCAGGACAGAGTGTTAAATTAAGCTTGTCAGAAAAATTGTAAGGTAAGTGAGCCTGAAATAAATTTCATTCATGACCAATAAGGGTACTAAAGCAATTATACATATGCTTACCAACAAAGCAAAGGTTTATGAACAATGTTTTGACATGCTCTTTCAAATAAAAAAGTTTAATTTAAAAAAAGAATCTTCGGTTTTTGTGAAAAATTGCATTTTAGGTAGAAATGGCTGGTTAAGCTAAAATGGGCCACAGTTTTCACAATTTCAAATTACCTGAGATGTTCTCTTTTTATATTGGCTAATTTTAACTGAACAGCTGGCCCATTTTTCTGAATGTTGTGCCGTAGCTCAAAAAGGGGCATGCCTACTAACTCTCATAATTTGAAAACAGTTATACTTTTTGACATTTAAAAAATATATAAATATTTAAGTTTATTAAAAAAAAATGCATTAGATCTCATGCATAGCTTATTTGATGGTATTATAAGTCATTTACCAAAACGTGGCCTATTTTAGCTGACTTCACCCTACTAGTCAGGTAAAATCAGATTGTAAGAGCCGACTGATTGCTATAAAAAAGGGAAGAAGCACTTCCAATACTCGTGTTCTTGTTAGCAATGGTTACCTCCAAAGAAATAAGTGCAGAAATCATCGCTTTGCATCAAAATGGCCTCACATGCAAGGAAATTGCTACAAAGAATATTGCACCTAAAAGAACCATTTACCGGATCATCAAGAAGTTCAAGGAGAAAGAGGTTTGACTGCTGTGAAGAAGTCTTCAGGACGTCCCAGAGTGTCCAGAAAGCACCAGGACCATCTCCTACTGAGGGGTCAGCTACAGAATCATGTCACCACCAGTGCAGAGCTTGCTCAAGAATGGCAGCAGGTTGGTGTGAGAGCATCTGCACACACAGCGAGGCCAAGACTTTTGGACAAAGGCCTGGTGTCAAGAAGGGCAGCAAAGAACCCACTTCTCTCCAAGAAAAACATCAAGGACAGACAACTGATTTTTCAAAGAAGAAAAGGTGAATGCTACAATGAGTCCTGTGACATGCCAAAAGTGAAGCATCCTGAGACCATCCATGTGTGGGGTTGCTTTTCAACCAAGGGACTGTGCTCTATTATTCTGCCCACAAACACTGCCATGAATAAAGAATGGTATCAAAACGTCCTGCAGCGACTTCTTTCAACGATCCATGAGCAATTTGGTGATGATCCGTGCATTTTCCAGCATGGTGGAGCATGTCACAAAGCAAGAGTGATAAAGTGGCTCCAAGATTGTTACATTGAAATTTTGTATCCGTGGCCAGGCAACTGCCCAGATCTCAATCCCATAGAGAACCTGAGGTCAGTCCTCAAAAGGTAAGTGGACCAGCAGAAGCCCACAAATTCTGATCAACTCTGAGAGCTAATAAGGCAAGAATGGATCGCCATCAGCAGGATTTGGCCCAGAAGCTAATATCCATGCCAGAGCGAACTGCAGACGTTATGAAGAACAAGGGTCAACACTGTAAATATTGCCAATTTATAATATGCTTATCATTGTTTTTCATTATACCATAGAAATGTGGAAAAATAATATACAAATGAGGCAGCAAACTTTGCAAAACACAGAATTTATGTCACTGCCAAAACGGTATTTTACAGTCCTGTTCCCCATGTACATACTATGTACTTATTATAGTAATTACAATAACTATGTAATAACTAGGTACTAACCCTGAACCTACCCCTAAACCTAACCCTACCCCATGTAGTTACCTTGTATTACCAGAACTTTCTTAGATAAATACACTGTAAGTACACTATAAGTACATGTTAGTACACATACTGTAAAATAAAGTGCAACCAAAACTTTTGTTGTTCCATGTGTCTGTGTGTGAATTTTTTTCCCCATTTTTTGAATATTTTTATAAACAATATTTGTTAAAGACTATTCTAGTCACCATTCATGTGTGTGTGTGTGTGTGTGTGTGTGTGTGTGTGTGTTTAAATACATATTGCCTGGACATGTATTTTACAAGATTTCTGATAAGAAAATAGTTTTTTTTTGTGATGAGAGATCTGAACAGAGCTGATTATTGTGTTATGTTCAAATTCAATAGTGTCTAAAAACTGAATGAAATATTGTACACCGAGATTTTTGAGAGTGATATCACAATTTCAACATAATATATTGACATTCTTTGATTTTTTCACCAATCCAGATCAGGAAGTGAAGGAATCAGCCTGATTTTTACATTAATGTTTTTGTTGAGTTCCAGTAAGAATGAGATATGATCTGTCTCCCTCCCTGTTCTTGTCTTAAGCTGGATGTTTAGTGTACCCTGTCAACATACTTCAGAGTCTTCATGTGCGATATGACGCACACACAACAAATATGCCAACGTAATGATGGACTTTTAACTTTTCGTTTCTGAATTAGTCTCACTCACATGTGATACAGACATGGTTGCTAACACAGCATTCTTGTAACCATGTGTAGAATGACAGAGGAATTTTATTATTTTTTTGTTTATTTATTTATTCTGCCTAGAAAAAAAAGGCACTAGAAATTTGGAAAATTGTGTCTGAATTGTTCCACATACCACGCTATGTGCAAGTGAAACCGCTATGTGAAACACATTTGTCTATATGTCAACCTGACATCCTATGATGAGATGAAGGGATTTGGTTGTGAAACCTGTTCCTGCTGTTGAAGAAGTGGGCGGTCTAGTTCCTACAGAATTTTCGGAAATCAGCTAGTTTCAAATAAGCCTAAAATATGATTGCACAACAAACACTAACGAGATTGTAAACAAATGACTAATAGAAAAAGTTACAGTAAATATGTATTAACAAAAAATTCTATGTCCATTGTGTATGGGGTGTTAAATGATTTTAAAACGGGTCTCATGATCAAATAGACCCAACAATGTTTGTCCAGTTATTAGGTACATAATTATTACATACAATAAATGAAAGACTATTTTTGAATCATCATTGTTGTCACGAGAGTTCACTCATGTTAATTTTCACTTTCGTTTCATAAGTCTTCAAGTGCACTACTGAGAAGTTGGAAAAATTCAGGCAGGTGATGTAATGCAGGTGTGTCTTTATAAAAGGATGCACATAAACACTCTGTATTTAAGCTCTGCTGGTTCCCTTCTAGATGCATGTTTTTGTTTTGAGGTATTGAAGGTATGATGACGGCCATAAAGCAAGTGACTGTACTTGTGGTGTGTTCTTTGGTTGTCTGTGCTAGAGGTGAATTCTTCACTTCAACAGGTATATTATTATTATTTCTATATACTGCTGTCTTGAAATCAATTTCTTTATTATTGTGTGAGACACTTTATCAGATTTAAGATTAATTGATTCCATTAATGACTAAACAAGTATTTTTGGTTTCTTACTAATAAACGTTTTTCATTATATCTACAGTTATGTTGAAAAATAAATAAAAAAAATTAAAAGGTCTTTGACATTGAAGTGCAGATGTAATTGTTTTACAGATAAAATTTCACAACTTTTTGAAGAGGAGAACTTCCTTCTGGGGATCTTCAGTTCATACATTGATGCTGAAGAAGAAATTGTAAAGGGAATGAAGAGGTGAAATATAAACCATTCCCTATATAAACCATGAAAGTACTTTTTATTAAGAGCTTTTCAGTATCCAGCAACAATCTGGTATAGGAATCTAATTGTGACAACAATCATATATCTGGTTTTAGTTCAAGATTATATTATTAAATACATCTATTAGACACAACAATAGTTAATGAACTTTTATCTTCAATCCAGAGATCTTCTTCTTCTTCAACTCGGTACATACTTAGACCCTGTGGATCCTGAGGAAATAAAAGACCCCGTGGCAGCTTTTAAACTCCTTATGCGACTGAAAGATGAATGGTTGAAGATTGAAAAATACACTCAAAATAGTCTTAATAAACGTAAGATCTTATTTAAGTTTTTTTTAAGTGAAATGTCTAAACATGCATTGTATATTATTGTTAATAGGTTAAGAAATGTTGAGGAGAACTGTTGATGTAAGAGTAAAACAGTGATAAATGCTTTCAAGATGCTTTGTATTAAACTTATATATATATTAAACTTCATATTTGAAAATCAGACAACGTGTATCAGATACTGCTGGAATATGCACAGATCCCACAGTTAGAAGATTTGAAGGGCGCAGCTTTAGGACTGATCAGTCTGCAAGAGCTCTACAAACTCTACCCACACAACATCACTAAGGGTAAACTGTCTGCGCCAATGTGGTTTCATTGCAAGAGTTTCACTTTTTTCCTTTCAAAACAAGTTCCAGTCTGATTGATGCTTTCATTTTTCATTTCACAGAAACGTCTTTAAATGCAAATGAAGCTTATGTGGTTGGGTTGTACGGTTATACTGAGCACAAATTCCAGCATGCCTTTCTCTGGTTTATGTACACTCTGGAGAGATTATCAGAATACTCAGCAGTTACTAAGGAAGAGTTGCTCCGTTATCTTAGTGACTCAGCCTATCATTTTGGCAGCATACCTGTGGCAATTTACTTCAGCCAACAGCTTTCAAATCTGGGTGAGCTTATGGTGACATTACCGTATTTTCCTCACTATAAGGCGCACTTAAAAGCCTTTTATTTTCTCAAAAAACGACAGTGCGCCTTATAATCTGGTACGCCCTATATGTGAAAACAGTTCTAAAATAGGCCACTCATTTTAGGTACGCCTTATAATCCGGTGCGCCTTATAGTGCTGAAAATACGGTACGTTTATTATTGATATTTGTATATGAGGTTGTCCAATAACTTTGCAATTAGTCTGTTGAAGCAATGAACTTCTTTGCCTCAGACCCAACTAACGAAGATGTCAAAGTTCTGCTGAACCAGTATAGACTCCTTCGCTTCCAGAGGACTTCAAACCCTGACATATTCACACTGAACACAGAATCAAGTAAATATGAGAGACTGTGTAGAGGAGAGATTGATAAGAGGGTAAGTGCAAAGGCTTAATTTTAAATGATTATTTGACATTAAATTACAAACAGTCAGTGTGAAGCTTTGTGTGTTGATTGGATGTTTATTATATTTGATCAAATCAGACCTCCAGGAGGCAGAGAGCGCTGTCCTGTAGGTACAGCACAGCTGGAGGAAACCCCAGACTGATGTATGCTCCAGTGAAAGAGGAAGTGGAGTGGGACGAGCCTCGTATCATCAGATATCATGACATTATTTCAGACACAGAGATAGAGATCCTGAAGAATATCTCCAGACCTCTAGTGAATATCTAACACAAACACACACACACATCAAATTTGATTATCAGTATTATTAGAATCTATTATCTTGTTTCTTATTATGTTTTATTGTGCTGTTTACTTGGTAAAAATATGGACATTTCTTTTCAAAGTCATCTTGGCCTCTTAATTCTAGTAAAGACACATCTTTATGCAATGAAATATAATGATATTCTAGAGAATTGTGTTTCTAACTTTGTGGCAGATTAAGGAGAGAACATCAAATATATATATATATATATGTGATGTTTAATTTACCTTTTGTGGTCTCCTGTAGCTTTCTAGGTCTAAGACAAAAGGGGGGGGTAACAAAGATGCGTACTTCTCAAAGGTGATAATCACATTTTTTACCCATTATGTTTCCAACATCTGCATTACATATCTGTTTAATTAAAGTACTTATATTTCTTCACTTTTATTATTGGAAGAAAAATGTAAACCAGTTACAATGTGGTTGAATTTGATCAAATATAAAAATCATTCTCTTGTTTTCAGTGTTTTTCTAGATGAAGGCTACCCGGTGGTTGCTCGTGTCAATCAGAGGATTGCAGACATCACAGGACTCTCCATGGAATCAGCTGAACACCTACATGTAACGTCATAGTAAATAAGAAATACAACCTGCTCATGCACAGGAAGCTAGCTTGGTCACATTCTCTTAAACTATATAATATAATATAATATAATGTTACATTATATTATATTATAGACTTCCAGGCAACATTGATTTAAGCACTCTGAGGGCTGTTAATAATAAAAATAATTTTATATTACATCATCTATCGTACTTCAGATTTGTTTCAGGATTAACATGTATTTTCGTTTTGAAATGTTCTGTGTTGTTTCACCTGTTGCTTTATCGTTTTCCAGGTTCAGAATTATGGGATTGGTGGCAAATATGAACCACATTATGATGAATGGGTAAGATCAGTATACTATTAATTTCTATTTGTTTTTGATCCAATGCAGCACTCGCATACAGCATAATCAAGTGTCAAGCTTTTATATGCCAAATGATCAAGGCAAATGTCATGACCCTTTAACCTAGATCTTCAAACTGAATAGCTCTATTCTGTGTTATTGAGAGCTTGATAACAGACAAGTAACTTATAAAATCATTGCAAAATAACTTAATGTTTGATCTCACAGAATGATGAGACTGGAAGGATTGCTACATTCTTAATTTATGTAAGTTTGGCCCTCCGAATTCCAATGTAAATATGAATTACTTATTCGCCGTTTGCCACATTACCTGTATTGTACAATCCTTATGAACAGTAAATAATGTGTTCTTGCTGTAGATGAGTGATGTGGAGAAAGGGGGCGCCACTGCGTTCACTAAAGTTGGAATTGCATTGAAACCAAAACAGGTAAACCCTCAAATCACTGATCTGTGGTATATTATAATAATAAAGAAATTATTTAAGTATAGTTTAATGTAAAAGTACAAAAGTAATATTCATGCATCCATTCTCTAATGCTTAAGGGTTCAGCTGTGTTTTGGTACAACCTCCACAAGAATGGAAATGTGGATCTGAAAACAGAGCATGCTGGATGCCCTGTGTTATGGGGAAACAAATGGGGTAGGTTTTAAAATATATTATTGATATTCTTACCTTCTATAATGTATAAATACTGTACATCTATGTTAAAATTACTACATTTCATGTAAACATTGTTTCTTTTCAGTGGCAAATAAATGGATCCATAAGTTTGGACAGGAGTTCAGGAGACCCTGTTCTTTGTCATACTGGGAGTGAAAGACACTGAGACCATGGAGAAATCATATGAATTGCATCTTGTAGCATCTGTTCATTATGTATCATATAAGTTATCTGTAAAATAGCTGTATACTGTATTAACCTTAACTGTGATTTACTACTCTCTAGTTAATGCTAATAGTTATTATAATATACATAAAAAAGTGCAATAGAGTAAAATAAAGTTTCAATAAGATATCAATGGATAATCACATTACCTGAATGGATCAATCGTACAGCAGCCAATAAGGAGTTATGATGATTTACATGTTTTACAAGTTTTGTGGTACAGTAAATGTAGTTTTGTAATGTGTTGGGTTGGCGGTCAGTAGAGTTTGCATTTGAAGTCTGATTTGTGTGTGTGTGTGTGTGTGTGTGTGTGTAGACCTCAAATGCAAAGAACAAGACCGTCAGCTCTCACAGCAACACACACAATAAACCAAGAATCACTTTGATACTTTGATACTCTGACTTAAAGACTGAGCAAGGATACAAATAAATGCTGGAGGAAGTTGTGGAAGGTCTTGTGCTCTCTGTTTCCCTCTGCTGGACAGACCGTGGAGTGACATATTTAAAAACTCAGATGATGTGCTGAGAATCTTTGCTGAGATCCAGTTCAGGCTGGTTCACAAACATGTGTGCTCTCTGGTTCAGCAGTGTTCATTTCACTTCGATCTGTTTTATCATTTACTCTCCTTGGCAGATTTTCAAGGAAGCATACAAGAATATCTGTAATGGAATAAAAGGCACATAAAATATCAGGAGCTGTAAAATGTATAATATTTTTCATTTAATAATAGTAAGTAACGAAATTCATACTGAAGCTAATATGCTTCACACAGAAATAGATATGTGATTAAATGATTGAACCTTTCAACTTATCTTTTTAAAACGTATTCTTTAGGCCTTCAACCCTGTTCCTGGCAACCCACTTTCCAGCAGACTTTAGCTACAAAAATAGTTTTGTGTGTTACCCTAATCAAACACACTTGGAGCAGCTAATCAAGCCCCTCAAGATTGCTTGATACAGGCAGGTGTGCTGAAGCAGGTTTGAAATAAATTTAGCAGGGCTGAATAGTGCATTCCGCAGGCACGTGCACACATAGACATCAAAGGGGGCTTGAGCAACTGCCCTTTTCTCAGAAATGTCTTGTATATTTTTCTAACACAAACACAAAGTACATAACTACAGCTGCCTGAATCTGCTGCGATGAATCTCAAACACTGTTTTTCGCTTTCAAGTGACAAGTTTCGCGCTCTCCCTTTTGCACCGAGATATTTGGTTCAAAAGTGATTTGTGCATCTGTAGAGGTAGTGGGCGGGACAATTTAGAGATTACAGATTTTCAATCAGAAGAGCTATACGAGATATATGAGATATATGAGATTCATCGCAGCAGATTCAAGCAGCTGTAGTTATGTACTTTGTGTTTGTGTTAGAAAAATATACAAGACATTTCTGAGAAAATATTCTACAAGTGTGCAACTCTCATTTGATGAATTCACGTACTGATTTACGGATGTTCAACATTTCTCCACGACTTCACATTTCTTGATGCGGGTGTGTAAATGCGTTTTGCACCACATTCACTGCAGCAATTGTATCAAAAATGTGAGCGTACGAGTTTCTAAATGTGTGATTTGTAGAAGAGGATTTGTGCACCTGCAATGAAGAATCTGAGAAGGTGTAACTGTTGTGTTGTGTTTGTAGGAGAGAAAAAAAAGTCTACAGGTTTGCATCTCTTAAAACATTTCTCTCTGTGGCTTCAAATTTACTGATACACATGTGTGGCTTTTCTTTACAACTACAAATCGCACTGCCACAGGTGTTCAGTTGTTTTGAATCAAAAATAACTTCATACCCTTTACTTTCTTCCTTTTCTTTCGCGTATTCGTAGATCCGTCTCGATCTGTTCCGCCGACAAAATAAATGCGCAAAAATGAAAGCGCTCTGAAATGTTTAGTCGTGCCTCTGTGAAGTTCTGAAGGCATTGCCCCTGGCAACAGATAGCGTATCCTGCCATCAGGGCCGACCGGCTCAGACCCCTCCCAAATCAACCCAAATCGGCACGTGACTCCTCGGCTTCCGCTAAAGAAAATAGTACGCTCCGTCTCTATGGTTAGAATCCTGTGAGTCCATAGCAACGCTCTGTTTTTCATGGCAACGATCTGTTATACTCCGCACAGCGGTGTGTTATCAAGAAATAACAGACCGCATTCCCCAGGTGAAAAAAGGGTACTTTAGTGCACAAAAAATACACTTAAGTACAAGAAAGTACATTTGTAGTACATTCATATTTTTTGTGCTAAAAACAACTGTAAAAATAATACACTATTAATACACTAATTAAAAGTATATTTTTACTTTAGTAGTACTTAAGTGTAATTAATAAAGTATACTAAATACCATTTATATTTAAAATGTATTTTAAGTGCATAAAAAAAATATACTTTTTAAAAAATAGACAGAAGAGTTTTTTTAGTGTATTTCTTACAAGTACATTTTTAACGCATTAAAAATAGTTCATTGTTAGTGTACTTTTACATAGCTATCAAAGTACACTAGCAATTAACTATTTTTAATGTGTTAAAATGTACTTGTAAGAAATACACTAAAAACTCTATTTTTTCAAAAGTATATTTTTTTGTTAATGCACTAAAAATACATTTTTAAAAAATAAGGCTTTTAGTATACTTTATTAATTACACTTAATTACTATTTAAATTAAAACATACTTTTAATTAGTGTATTTATAATGTATTGTTTTTACAGTTGTTTTTAGCACAAAAAATAAGAATGTACTACAAATTACTTTCTTGTAATTAAGTGTTTTTTTAGTGCACTCAAGTACACTTTATTTTCACCTAGTGAAAATACTAAAGTAGTACTTAAGTGTAATTAAGAAAGTGTACTAAATAACATTGATATTTTAAATGTATTTTTAGTGCATATAAATAAGATATACTATTGAAGAATTACACAGAATAGTTTTATTACTGTATTTCTTACAAGTACATTTTTAATGCATTAATAATAGTTCATTGTTAGTGTACTTTTAGATAGTTTAAATTAAATTATTTCAACAGAAATATGTTAGAAATGTATTCACAAATGTGCTATTTCAGTACACTATATAAATATACTAAATAGCACTAACACTGAAATTTATTTTAAGTGTAATTAGATAGTTAACCTAAATTAATTTAGTTTACAATATATTAGCAATAGGTTAAATTAATTGTGCTACTTAAGTATACTTAAATACACTAAATATTAAATTGATATAGTACACATATTCAGAAGTCTTTTGCATTGAAAAAGCATGCAGCGATCACACCGATTAACAGATGGATTTTCATAACTTGTAGGTGCTTATGCTATACTATAAATGCACTACTATCACATTAAGTATGTTACTTAAAAGTGTCCTTTTGCTATACAAAATTGCAATATGATTGTTTTCCACATTTATTGTCAATAAAAAGAAAACAGATATTTAAATAGTTTAATAATTTCACAGTAACCAAAAATAATTCACTTAACACTGTCTGTGAGTTAATATTTAGAACAGGCATGACAACTGTATTTTTCTGACTGTTTGCTTTGTATTGCATAACATTTTATGAAAAAAAAACAAAAAAAAACTTGCAAGCTTGGAGGATAAGTAAATAGAATAGACGTTATTGTCATTGGTACAACAACATTTAGGGTGCTTCCACAGAGCCATACCATTGCACCATACAAAATAAAAGAAAAACGAGGAACAACATATATCCAGATAAGGGCACGAACAGGCTCAGTGAGCAATATGCATATCTCTCATTCATGTGTCAGTTCATATTTAATCTCTCTCTATATTATTTGGGAGTGGAATAACATAGTTTTTGGCTTTTGCTTCTATCAAAACACATTTTCTGTAAAACAGATCAGTGGGAACCGCACATACATTGTTGTAGAACCCAGAAGCTCGTGCAGATACACTACGTAAACAACTTTCAAGCACACCACGAGTAAATGGATATTGGAATAAATTCGTTATTTTTGTTTGTTTTTGGCACAAAAAAACTATTCTCGTCGCTTGATAAATGGATGGTTGAGCCACTGGAGTCACTTAGACAATTTCAAACAATGTCTTAATACGATTTCTGATCGAGCAAGTTTAAGCCCCTTGGAAGTCAATGGAAGACTTATCCAGCGCTCAGATTACATCATAAATATAATATTTTGTGATGCAATGGTTAATGGAAGTCCTAAGGGTTTAGAACAACACACGGGTGACTAAATACAAAGAACTTTTTGAACCCTTTAATAAAATGATTAAACTACAGATTACTGTATGTATCTTATATGAACAAAACATACATTTCTTCTTTACTTTCACATTCCTTTCCCAACAACAACAAAAAAATAACCTTTACAGTGTTTTTTTTTTTTAAACAAAACTTTCATTATTGCACTTTCGCCATATTACGGCTCTAACCTCGGACTGTGATGTGCCCGGAAACTAGGATATGACAGTGTCTGCCGAAAAAAATAAATAAAAAAAACATTAGTACATTAGTGCTTTATGAATAGCCACAAAATCATTCATAATATCCACCTTATGCTTATAGGATATAAAACTTGCTAGAATATAGACACACAATGATTTTCTAGGCAAAAAGAGACCTTTTTCACAGTCTGTGTGATCATATCTGTTTTGTAGTAAAGGATGGCTGCATTACTGTCGGCAGTTTTGTGAAGAAAGCTAAACTAGCTGAACTTAGCAATAAATATCAATATATGAAATAGTTTATTCATACTGATGCCCTACCATGCCATCCTCCATTTTATTGTTTAATATTAACTTATCGATGTGATTGTCAGCACTATGAATGAGTAGAAGCAAGCTGCTCCAATACTCCCAGAGAAATAATCAAGATGATTTAGATTTATTTTAATTATTCTTTAAATAAGTTTTTTTGTGATTAACATATGCTTTTGTCTACAGTATGCAGTTAAATTACTCAATCATGCTGGATACAACTTGTTCTTAAGAACTAGTTAAAATTTTTGTTTTGAATGATTAGTATTTCACAAAACGCATACAATAACATACCATCTCTTGGGCTG
This sequence comes from Carassius gibelio, assembly GCF_023724105.1. Taxonomy (NCBI): domain Eukaryota; kingdom Metazoa; phylum Chordata; class Actinopteri; order Cypriniformes; family Cyprinidae; genus Carassius; species Carassius gibelio. Next base: position 25,988,954 of record NC_068397.1, read on the forward strand.
CGCTGGAGGACCCTGAGCTTGTGCTTGCTGTATCGATCCCTCTGTTCATTGAGGATATTAGTTCCTTGACACACTGCACTAAGGTGGGAATTTCTGCAAAAAAAAGAGGATATGTATTTTATATAGTTTAAAATGTACTATAACTAACAGATTTTGAGGACATACCAATTATGACAGTCAAGTTAAACTAAACTGCAGCTTGAGTATATGTCGTTTTCTCTAAAGCCCTATTTGCACGGGATTAGTATTATCTGGGGATGATGAGTGATTTTGAAACTGCCCCCACATTAATTTTGTTATGTGCATTCGCACGGGATATGCAAAGCCAGTGATTTTACTCAAATTTAATGACATAACTCCCGGATAATAGGAATGTCAAGGTTTTGACAGTCCCGTTTCTGCAAATTGTAGCGATATGTCAGCACCCAAAATACTATCAAACACTCCAAAGCAGCTCCATTCTGAAAAGGAAAAAGGCAAAGAAAAGCTACACGGGAAACAAAAACCTTAAAAAATGATATATGACCCGCCAAATTACAGAAATGACTATTTGTAGTGCACTGACAATAGTTTTATATAATTTGTTTGTTAATAAATTAATTAATTAAGACATTGTTGTTTGATAGTTTTACCTGAATGAATTTTAAAATAATTTACTATATTTCAGATCAATTTGTTTGTTTTACTTAATTAACCACCGTGTTTTAACACACACACACACACACACACACACACACATATACAGTGGGGATATTGGGCACCCCTTGCAGAATATGTGAAAATATGAGTAATTTTCAAAAAATAAGAGAGATCATACTAAATGCATGTTATTTTTTATTTAGTACTGTCCTGAGTAGGATATTGTACATAAAAGATATTAACATTTAGTCCACAAGACAAAAAAAATTGCTGAAATTATTAAAATAACCCCATTCAAAAGTTTGGGAACCCTTGGTTCTTAATACTCTGTGTGGTCACCTGATGATCCTCGACTGTCTTTCTGTTTTGTGATGGTTGTGCATGAGTCCCTTGTTTGTTGGTTCAATACGAATACATGTACTACTCCACTCCTGATGCACACCACAGGTAATACGTGTAAAAACACATCGTAAGTGGGGTAGGAACAAGATGCCAAACGCCACAGTTGAGATTTCTAGAGGTGTCGAAAAGATTTCTATTAAAAAAGTTATGAAGAAAGATGGCTGCTTAGAATGATTACAAAGATTGTAAATGCTTAATGCTCAGAATCTATCTAAAGAAATGAAATACAGTACAACCACTTTTTACTGCTTTAAATACAAATTAAGTCAATAGAAAATTACAATCACACATGTATTATTGTATATATAGTATATGTAAGACATAATTATCCACATAGCATCCCTCAGCACAACTCATTTCAGGTATTTTATACTGTACCTTTCAAAGCTTTCAACACTTCACCACTGACAAATAATGGCTGTTCCACACTCTCTCCACTTGCCTCAGCAGCATCTAAGGTATCCTATATTTAAAACAATAAATACAATTTCAAATAAAAATGATTTGCATGGTAATGTTCTACTTGCAAAAAAAAAACGCTTTGGAGAACCTGAAAAAATATGATTAAAAATACATTAGAATAACTATAACACAGTCCAAATGTTTTTTTTTTTTTTTGGTGTATGGTCTGAAACGACATACAGTTGGTTGAAAATTCTCTGGGTAATCGAATAAATCCACATTTGTGTCCACGGTTTCGGCTTGAACTTCCTCCTCACTATGTAACGGATTGGTTCTGCGTGGATCAGAGTGGAGTGGTTTCCTCAGTGTATCCTTCAGCTGAGTGAGGACCCTCTCATTTGCAACCTTTTTTTGTTTCTGAACCAAAGTCAAAAAGAAATAAAAACTCAGTTATATACAACATAAAAAACAGCGACAACTGAACATCTGTATATAGTCTATAAACAAAAAACATTTAAACAATACCATAGATCTTATAATTTGTATTATCTGCCTAAACATTACTTTTAAAAATACATTAGGTTGACTACGCAGTCCAAAAGTTTGTGTTCATTGCTTAGGGTTTGAAACGACATACGGTTGATTGAGAATTCCCTGGGTAATTGAACAAATCCACGTTTGTGTCCACCGTTTCGGATTCAACTTCCTCCTCACTATGTAATGGATTGGTTCTGCATGGAGTGGAGTGGGGTGGTTTCCTCAGTGTATCCTTCAACTGAGTGAGGATCCTCTCTTTTGCAACTTTTTTTTGTCTCTGGACCAAATAAAAACTCAGTTATATACAACATACAAAACAACTATCATTAGTACAAAACAACTAACATAAATCATTATGGTAATTAAATTTATATGCATTCTACATCATTTTTATTTAAAAAATCAGATGTACTATATCACTCTGCCTTTCGTTTCATTACAGATGTAGGCAGTTAGGACTCACCACTGCACTCTGTATGAAACTGTACAATGGCCTTTCCTCTTTCTCTTAGAAGAAAATTCCATCTGTTAATTTTTACTTTTAAAGCACTAATGGGTAAATTACCCCTTTACATTTCAAATTTACTTATTTAACAAAATAGTGTTTATAGGACAAGGTCGTCAAAAAAACTGTTATTAGTTATTCCATTAACAAGAAAAGAACTTGGAAAAAAGCTTTTTCATTGTATGCACCAAGTGTCTGGAATGAACTTCAAAACACCTTAAATTTAGAATCACTTCAATCTATTAGTACTTTTAAAACCTCTTAAAAGACATCTCTGAATGAACGGTGTACTTGTTTTAACTAGGTACTATTTAAAGGGGGGGGGGGGTGAAATGCTATTTCATGCATACTGAGTTTTTTACACTGTTAAAGAGTTGGATTCCCATGCTAAACATGGACAAAGTTTCAAAAATTAAGTTGTACGTTTGAAGGAGTATTTCTGTTCCAAAAATACTACTTCCGGTTTGTCACAAGTTTCGGAAAGTTTTTTTTCGAGTATGGCTCTGTGTGACGTTAGATGGAGCGGAATTTCCTGATATGGGTCTTAAGGCACTTCTGCCGGAAGAGCGCACGCTCCCGTATAGCAGAGCACTGAGAGGCTGAGCACAGACTATCACTGATCAGAGTGAGAGCGTCGCGAAATATCACAAAAGGAGTGTGTTTTTGGTTGCCAGGGCAAGACAACCCTGCACAGATTACCAAAAGAGAAACAGCATTAAGGGACCAGTGGATTTAGTTTATTTTTACAGAGCATCAACAGAGTTGTGCAAGTGTTTTTGTTTGTTCCCTGCATTTTGAAGATGCTTGTCATACAAACAAGGCCCAGTTTGACGACGGATTTGCGTATAGTTTATTTCTTAAGGATGATGCAATCCCAACGAAAAAGGGTCACGATCGTGTGTTGGAACCGCAGGCGGTGAGTAAAACTGCTTAAAATATTTCTGCCTCCTTGTTAGTGCGTCTGCCTCCCATACCGGAGACCAGGGTTCGAGCCCCGCTCGGAGCGAGTCATTGCTGCTGCTGCTCCCATTCAGTTTCAGCCTCGGGATCTGATTCTGGATCATAAATAAACGGCTGAATCTGACTGTTAGCCATGATTTGTTTTGGATGATGTTTTTTTCCTCAAGGTAATGCCACAGCTTCCAAACACACTCAACACAAAAGCCTACTCGCGCTCGTGATTCTTTAGCTCCGCCCACACGTCACGCCTCCAGCCGGTCGTGTTTTTCCAGGAAAAATCGGTACAGACTATCTTTCTCTTATGAATATAATAAAACTAAAGACTTTTTGGAGTTATGAATGATGCAGTACTACTCTATAGGTACTCAAGATTAACAGGATATTGAGTGAAAACGAGCATTTCACCCCCCCTTTAAATTATATGTTTGTTTTTACTTAAGTTAAATGTGTATTGTATACATAGAGCTTTGCTGTGTATTGTAATTTTTGTCCTGTTTTTTTTTTTTATGTTTTTAATTTGCAACTTTTTTGGCCGCCTGTCTTGGCCAGGACTCCCTGTGAGAAGAGTTATTTAACTCAATTGGACTTTTCTTGTTAAATAAAGGTTAAAAAAAACGAAGGGCCAACAGGACATCTGTATACAAACCACTGATATTTAAACAATACCATACATCTTTCATTTTTTTATATCTCTTTAATAATCATTAAGAGGACATTTTATCCTAGGACTGCAAAATCATAAACATTAGGGCAATTATATATTAGTTAAAAAATATATTTCTTTGAGCAATATTACAGTAAAAAATACGTACTTTTGCTTTTTCATATTGTCGCTTCATCTCAATGTCTGTTTCGTCATCAGAACTTTCTAAAGTGTTTTTTTTCTAGAACAAAGACAAAAACACATTGCACAGCATTCTTAATACATTTTCACTTGCAAACAAAAAACTTAAGTTTGCATTTTAGAAACAAAACCGTGACTGTATTTTAAAAAATAAAATGTAAAAAGCATTCCTTGTCCTTTAGCCTACGTTACGACCCCTCCCTTATGGCAAAGAGGGGCCAGCTTTCTGAAACGTTTCTGTGTCATAGCAAGACAGACAAGGGGATATATATATATATTATATATATATATATATATATATATATATATATATATATATATATATAAAATAATAATAATGTCATGTTGTAATAAAGTTATCTGGCTGCAGCATCTTTAAGTCAAGCGGCACACTCATTTTGACTGTCATTTTAACATGTGAACCAAAATTACTGAAGATGAATTAAGTATTTATCCAACTTACTGAACAAACGTCAGTACTAAACTGCATTTAATCATTAATATTTCGTGCAAGATACTTACTCTTGGTGGAGCGCTGACGTTAGCTCCTGCTGCCTTGACGTTCGCCATCTTCTCATACATTTCGCGCCAGTGTAACGGACTGTGGCCCAATTGTGATTGGCTGAAATTGTTATAGACGTCTGATTGGCCACGACTTATTTAAAAAATAAAATAAAAACTTTTGATTTGAGGATAAAGCCCGCTCAGAGTGTCACAAACTATTCAATGGTGATGTGTGTCAGTTTTTTTTAAAGCATAAAATAAATTTGAGAATCGTAATCAACCAGATATGCAATGATGGCGCTCAAAAGAAGATATAAAGAACATGTACTTGATGATTTGAGACAACCATCAAAGGCCACGAAATATCGACGGATAACAGAATCTGAGGTAAAAAAAAATAAATTCCTGCTAGGTTTAACGACAACGTATTATTATTATTTTAAGGCTAACAGTGCATTGTTTATTACAGAATAATTTTAAGTGCCGAGACCGAGGGAGTTACAAGAAGTATATCAATTGCCCATCCTCCCACAAAGAAAAGAGACGAGTCTTAACGGAGGTATGCAACATTATGTCATTTGACAAAAACAGTTATGGATACGTTTATCAGTGATTCATATTAGAATAACTTATAGGGAACGCGGTAATGTGTGTGCTAAACTGTGACGTTAGCCTAGACTGCACCAGTTTTGTGATTATGTTCGTTCCGATGACAAATCATCCCTTGAGGCTTTACCATATTTGTCTTGGTGACTGTATATTCATCTATAATCCAGCCAGAATCACTAAATCATAATTTAAATCTTTGTATGATCTTCAGATATTTTCATAGTGTAGCCTAAGCCAAATAAAATTTCATTCTAGAAGTGAGAGCTGTCATGAGGCTCAAAATCTGAGCTCCCTTATATAGCTTATATTTTCCCTGTTGTCCTGTATGTGTATGTGATAAAGATACATGAAAAATTGCTTGTAATAAACACACCCATGTCTCCTAATGCTGTTGTCATTACAGCCTGACAGTGAGGCAGCCTGGAGACAGTCCCACTTAGTCCAAATGATGGAATTACCCTCCACGTCAGACCAAGACAGACCTTGGACTCACATAAGTGGGGACCAACCTGATATAAAAATGCTAACAGAATTACAGGTAATAATTAATGTGAACATTGACCAATTTGTATTAATAAAACTTCTAATAAAGAAGTTACTGTGTCAACACCAGCTTATACATAAGTCAATTAATTTAATACTTTGAAGTAAACACTTGTTGCATTATCCATTCATGATAGGTTTATGCAAATTTAAATTCATTATTAATTTATAAGTTTACAAGGTGAATAACTTCCAGTTGTTCAGCAGTTAATGGCTATAACACATTATTTGATATTTTTTATGCAAAACTTTTGTAACTTTTTTGATGTAATTTGATGGATCTTCAATGCAATGCAGATACAGTTTAACAAACACTTTATAGTTAATTGGCATATATTTCTGACCTCATCCAAATTAATACGCCAGCACGGACACTGGGGTCAGAGGGCCAGCTCCAGCTTGTAGTCCCCAAGTCGAGCCTTAAGACTCGGGGGGGACAGGGCCTTTTCTGTGGTTGGATCTAAACTCTGGAACGGCCTGCCCCTCCATGTCCGAACTGCCCCTACAGTCGAGTGTTTTAAGGCTCGTCTAAAGACACAATTTCATTATTTTGCTTTTAATTCTGCCTAAGTTATGTCGTCCACTGTGGTTTTTATCCTTTTTTTATATTTTATATATTTTTAAACTTGATGTTCTTATTTTTTTTAATTGATTTTATATTAATTGTTTTCTATTATGAGTCTTTGCAGCACTTTGGAAACTTTGTGTTTGTAATATGTGATATAGAAATAAAAGGAAAAATTAAAAAATTTAAGAAAAATTAAAAATGGATTGGATTTGTGTATGTTTCATCAGTGGACAAAGACATCTATCCCATTATTCATTGCAAAACTACTCTAATTCTGTCTGGTTGCATATTGTAAGTTAACTATCTTAAACTATTTTAAAAAACACATGTTTATAACTAATGTTTTTTTTATGTATGGCAGGACATATACTGGACATTGGAGATCAACCAAGCCATGTAATAAAATAAGTTAATAAAATAAGAACGTCCCCAGTTAGTTAATGACTTGCATCAAGAGTCTTTCCCCCTGAAATTTAGAAATCTAAATTGGTGAATCTAGAAGAAATCTACAGATGCAAACAGATGGAGGATAGGCTACACTCTAAAAAATGTAGTAAATCTGAGTAACTGCATCTGTACATTAATAAATAAAACTGAGTAGAAATAAGTTAACATTAAAAATAACAATATTTATAAATTAACGTTTTAATTATGAACTTTTTTTTTTTCCTCTAAACCTTTATAAAATAGTATTCCATACAACCACAAATACATACATGACATTGGCTTTTATTTAATTTTATTTAATTTTTACTCAATTATTTTGGTAAGTTTTATTCAAACAATCAAGTAAGATTTTCAGAGATTTTATTAAGTTAAATATTTACTAAGCCACAGAATATTTTTTGAGTGTAGTAGGTTTAAAACAAACTCCATGTAAATGTGGATTTTGAAGGTTTTATTTGATGATGGTGATGATACAGTCCTCCCTCAAATGTGAAACTAAGTCCTTGTCAGTCACCATCAGTTATTGTGTATGTGTACATGCATAGCAATAATAATATTAATGTATTTGATTAAAACATTAAGGCAATTCAGTATTCTGATGCTTAGTTGTGTGAAGCTAAAAAGTTATTTTGCTTGTGAAACAAAAAGTATTTAAACAATTAATTTTAATCATGCTTGCAGTGCAGGGCCAGGCAGGCAGCATAATGCAAAGTTAACAAAATAGCAGCAACAACCTTCATCAGTTTAGAGTGAATATTTGTGTTGATTTAAAAGTGTTATGTGTTCTGATAAAACCAAAATAACTAAAATGATGTAGTGCCTTGTGCAAAAAAAATAAACAAATTATTAGTAAAACACACCCCTCTGCTTGATGCAGTTATTTTGGTTATTCTAAATATATACTTGAAGCTAGTAGCATAGAAAATGTTTTCAAAACATGCAACTTGTGGGATGGTTTCCTTTGCTGCTCTATAAACCTAGTGAATACTAAGGAGACCATGGTTTCTGTGTGAACTGATTATTTTGTAGACATCTTTTGAAAATTAGAGTTTGAGGAAGATAAAATTAATTAACTTTTTTTAATTAAAAAAGGAAGTCAGTGTTGCGTTAATATATATACTTTTTTGTTTCAAAAAAGAAAAAGAAATACGTAATTATGAGAAGTGCCCTTTATTTCACTTGAGCCCCTGCCCCTCAGAATGTCTGTGCACGTCCCTGGCATTCAGGTCAAGTCAGGTAGATCGGATTTCCGAGTTCAACACACAGAAATGGCACATCAAAGTTGTTATTACGAATGGGGAAAAAAAATGTAATCCCAAGTTTTCATGTTCGGGGCGTGTCAGAGAAAAACGTGTCAAATGGAACGGATGTAGACAAAGTTTATAGACCTACATATTCAGTGTCTGTATTCTCTTTTTTTAAACTGAATGTACAATAAAGCCATATTGTATACAAGTTACATACTAGAATGAATAGAATGTAGTGATTCAGTTTACATCACCTTCATAAATTGAATAAAAAATGAAAAAAGCAACAAAGAAAAAATAATTATGCATTCTTTATTCATAATTTTTTAGATACAGAGTTTTTTTTATGAATTTTATGTAAAAGTTGAATCTCCCTCTTGTTCTGACCAAAGTGATTTAAACGAGTCCCTTGACAACTCATATACGAAAGTCCCAGGAGGACTTGAATGTAGATGAATGTTCTAGCAATATAAATGTAGGCTAAATATAACTTTTAAATAGATGTCGACGAGGAGTTAATGGGGGAAAAAACATAACACCAGTACTTCCTGTGAGTGTGTGTTACCCTGAAAAACAAAATATCCTCCTGAGAACCAGAAAAATGTATTTCAGTTTCATATGGCACTGGGCTATATTTGTCTGGAGTCTTTTCAGTGGCAAATAAATGGATCAATGAGTTTGGACAGGAGTTCAGGTGACCCTCTTCTTTGTCATACTGGGAGTGGAAGACACTGACACGATGGAGAAAGGAGAATTCATAAGTGTTATCTGTAGTACCACAGAAGTATTTATCTGTTATATTTATTAAGTGTCATAGTAACATTTATGACTGTTTAGGTAATGTTAATAATAATTGTAATATACAATTTAAAAAGTTCAATAGATTAAAATATAATAAGTTTAAAATAAGTTTCATCAAGATTTCAATGGATAATAACATTACTTGAGTGAATTAGTCAAAAGTCAGTTAGGAGATATTCCTGTAAATAAAATGTGTGTGTGTGTGTGTTTGTTTGTGTCTCACCCTGAAAAACAAGGCTGTCAACATACTTCAGTGTCTTCATGCATGCACAACTTACATATATGACATATTAAACCCACACATTATGTATGTATGTTTAACCAATAATTATGAACTACTTCAGTTATTATTCATTTCAATTTTTTAGAATATACTTTTGTAAACTGCGTATAATCACTTCTAATACAAACAGTGACTGTTTGTAATCAGTATTGACCATGGGCTCAGTAACTCACAGAAAACATAATGTAATCATTAATTTTACTTTTAGTTTCTGCATTAGTCATAAATCAGACTTACAGTACATGTTATGCAGCTGTGATTGATGACACAGCATCCTGCAGCAATAAAACAAAAAGAACGCTATGCCAGTAAAGTTTGTTGTTAAGCAGCATTAGAACAGCTCTTGATAATCAGCAATGATAAGATATCATATTTCACTAAGTCACATTTATGTTCTGTTTTGAGGACCTTAATGTTGATCATGTCCTTCTTTTGGTCCCTTTTTCGTCTTTGATTAGTTTCTTTGGTTGTTTTAGTTACTATTATGCACCTATTTGTTTACCTAGTTACTCAATTATTAACTGATTAGCAAATGTGTTTTTTATTTTAAATTGTTTGTTTGTTCTTGTCTGTGCTATACTGATTTGCTGTGATGTTGTTAGATTGCTGAGACATTGTTCTCCGGTGCTCCTAGGTGTTTTTAAATTGAAAGTAAAAATCACTGCTGCGATTAGGTTCTGCCTCTATGTCACAGCTTTCCACAACCAACCTGACAACACGTGAGAGCTCACCCTTTTAAAGTTTCGCTTTTGTTTTTGATCAGATAGAAGCAGTACCCAGAAACTATAAGGTGGGCAGATACAGGTGTGTCTCTGAAAATATTTATAAATGGTCTGTATTTAAGCTCCATTTCACTTCAAGGTATACACACAGAAGTTGTGATTTGAGATTCTGAATGTTTGATAATGGTTGCAAGGGAATTTACATTTGTGGTGTGTATTTGGACGGTCTGTGCTGCCGGGCATGAATTCTTCTCATCAACAGGTTATAATTTGTATTTCAATTCAATATCAATTCATTGGTTTTGATTTGTTTTTTAATTGTTATTCATTTAGAGTTATAGTATTTTGTCCTTCAATGTTTTTAAACTGTTGCCACGACAAATTAATTGTATGTATTTGTATTTGTATTTGTGGGACTTTACATCAAAATAATTTAACAAATCTTGCTGTATTTGATGCAGTTATACAAAACATTGTAGTTACTTGTATAGATTTTTTTAATTCCATTATTGACTCTTTGATTTGTTACTTAATAAACATTTTTCATTATACCTCTAGAGAACAGAAAAATACATATCAAATGCTTTTTGACATTTAAGTGCAGATACTTTAAGTGCTTTAAGATGCTTTAAGACTTTAAGTGCAGAGGGTGGGAAGTCGTGGCCTAGTGGTTAGAGAGTTTGACTCCTAACCCTAGGGTTGTGGGTTTAAGTCTCGGGCTTCGGGTGCCCTTGAGCAAGGCACCGAACCCCCAACTGCTCTGTGTGTGTGCACTTTGGCCCATACTTGGCTGTATTTCACTTTTTTCACTTTATACTGTAGATCAAATTGCACAGCTTGTTGAGAAGAAGAAAGACCTTCTGACGAGCTTTAGTCAATACATAGATGCTGAAGAAAAGAATATAGCGAAAATGAAGAGGTGAAACACTTAGTTCTAGGATTATGTAATTATTATTATTTTTTAACAATACAACTTCTGATGAATCCCTCTCTTCAATACAGTGTTTATCTGAATCTTCTGCTTTCATACTCTGACCCTGTGAACCATGAGAAAATCATGAGAGACCCTGTGGCAGCTTACAAACACCTCAGACAATTGAGAGATGAATTAATAAATATTGTAAACCACATTCGACCGAGTTTTTATCAGTGTAATGAGTATCAGGATGAATTGGACTTCCTAGAGATCCCACAGCCAGAGGACATAGATGGTGCAGCGTTAGGACTGATCAGACTGCAAGAGATCTACAAACTCTACCCAGAAGACATCATGAAGGGTGAATAGTCCACAGTATTGCACCAGTGCAGTTTCACTGAGAGTGTTTCACTTTTGTTTCCTTTCAGAAAACAGCTTTCATCTGTTTTGATTTCACAGAAATGGCATTAAGTGCAGATGAAGCTTACCATGTTGGGTTGGTCGCTTATAACGAGGACAAATTCCAGCATGCCTTTCTCTGGTTTCTGTACAGTCTGGATACATTAACAGAATACTCAGCCATTACTGAGAAAAAGTTGTTACAGTCTCTTATTTCCTCAGCCTATTATTTTGGCAGCTTGTCTGTGGCAATTTACCTCAACCAACAGCTTCTAAATATTGGTGAGGCCATGCATGGTGACCTTAAGTTAATACTAATAATAATACTTATATTTTTATATTTTAGGCCAGATATAAAAGTCTGTGATTCCTAAACATTTGCCTTAGATCCAACTAATGATGAAGTCAGAGCTCAGCTGAACAGACTCCTTTACTCACATAGAACTTCAAATGCTGACATATTCACACTGAACACAGAGTCAAGTAAATATGAGAGGCTGTGCAGAGGAGAGGTTGATGAGCGGGCAAGTGCATTGTTTTAAATTCAAATCATTACTTGACATGACTTTTTAAATAATGTAATTCTTTGTGTATTCAATGAAAGTTGATTACATTTTATAAAATCAGACCTCCAGGAGGCAGAGGGCGCTGTCCTGTAGGTACAGCACAGGTGGAGGAAACCCCAGACTGATCTATGCTCCAGTGAAAGAGGAAGTGGAGTGGGACGAGCCTCTAATCATCAGATATCATGACATTATTTCAGACACAGAGATAGAGATCTTGAAGAATATCTCCATACCTCAAGTGAATGTCTAACACATACATAAAATAATAAAAAAATATGTTGATGAGGTTTTTATTATTATTCAATGGGCAAAAGTATGCGGACAGTGACGTCCTACTTACATTCTAGACTGGTGGTTTTCAAGCTTTTTATATGATACCGCCTACTAAAATATAGCTATTTATAAATATATGTAAAATATCTGAGGAAAAAATTACCTTAATTTAGTTAATAATGTATATTGGACTTTCTCTACTTTTGGTAAAGTTTGAACACCTTAACAGAATACTAAAATACTATTGAATAAGAGTTGTCGCAATCTCTTAGTTCCCTTAGCTTACTGTTCAAGCAGCCTAATTGTGTCAGGTAGCCAGACTTACAGGACAAAAGTAGAAGGTCTGGGAACCTTGGCCACTTTGAATAGCCAAGGCCTGCTCAAAGAGGCGATATGATTGAATCACGTTTTGTTTTGGGCCACGTCATGTTCAGGAGCTAGAAATATCATCATAATTACAGACCAGTGTGTAAAACTCTTGGATGTTTTTTCAAGAGTCTACGTGTGAACTTTACATATTTCACAAATTTTGAAAATCCAGCGTTTAGTTGATCCTGATAAGCCCTTATTGCCACAGATGTAAACATGACAGCTTTCTTTTTCCATGAGGGTATTTGGCACCACAACATCTTTGTTTCCAGGCGAAACATTTAGAACATGACATACGTGTCTCCTGGAACTCCTGTATAATTCAACCAATCTGATGACTTTGACTTTGAAACTCCTGAAGTGTCATCCAAATATCATCCAAAATCAGTGCCTGAATAGTGTCTGAATAGGAGCAAATCTCTCCAAAGCCATGTTCTAGAGGAAGACCTTCCCACTCCAGTGGAAGCTGTTGCTAGTGCTAATGATTTTAAAATTAAATGTGGCATTTGGGTGTTCACATACTTTTGTCCATACTACATACTACATAATTCTGTACTTGACAGTTCATTTCTACATGTGTCCTAGCTTTCTAGATCGAAGGTTTATCAAGATGGATGGAGTGCAGTCTCTCAACACCGTGTTTCTCAAAGGTTTAATAAATATATCTCCTCATTAATGAGATAGTTTACCCCAAATGTAAAATCAACATAATTTAAGATGTTAAGTAAATAATTTTTTATTTGATTACCAAAAACATGGTCATGCACTTATTATGCAAAGAAAAATTACCACTATATTTTCAGTGTTTTTCTACAAGATGACCCTTTGTCTGCTCGAGTCAGTCAGAGGATTGCAGATGCTACTGGACTTTCCATTGAAACAGCTGAACCACTGCTTGTACGTAATATTATAAGAAAGAAAAGCGATCATGCATTTCCCCACCAGTTGTGTCTTACAGTTAACTTGGACATACTACTTTGCCCACTATCTAGAAAGAAAGAAAGAAAGCTCAAATATTAATTTGCTAACACTATATGTTGCTAAGGAGTGATATACCTTTGGAAGTCTAATATTTATTATGAAATTACATAACAGATTTATCACACTTGAGTTCTTCCAGTAAGTGCATTAAACATGTGACGCATTGTTTATAAACAGTTGAGCTTTACTTCAGTCATTTTCATTTCAATAGTGATGCATGAGTGATGTAATAATTTTTTTCAGGTTCAGAATTATGGCATTGGTGGCAGATTTGAACCACATTATGATGCACTGGTAAGTTCACTATGCAACGATCATAACGTAAATTTGTAGATCAATTCATCATATACATTTCTAATGAGTCTTTAGAATGGCAGGTTAATTTGCTAACACTATATGTTGCCACTTTATTAAGTAATAATAACTGACTAAATAAATGCAAAGTTGCAAACATATGTTTGTTTGTCCTCACAGGAGACAGGAGAGAATGACAGGATTGCTACATTCCTTATTTATGTAAGTTGACAGCGTGAGTGTAGCTTTCAGAAAAACTGACTTGAAGTATTTCCATAGCTATTCCTATTAATTTTACCTGTGTGGAAAAATAAAAAAGAAGTCACGTGCTCTTGTTTTAGATGAGTGATGTGGAGATAGGGGGTGCCACCGTCTTCCCTGGCATTGGAGTTGCAGTGCAGCCAGTAAAGGTAAATGTTACATTTACACAGTATATACAGATAATTACTGAAATGATAAAAGTAAGCAAAATCATTTAAGCATCCTCTCTGTGCTCATTCAGGGTTCAGCCGTTTTTTGGTACAACCTCTATAAGAATGGTGAACTGGATTTGAATGCATACCATGCTGGATGCCCTGTGTTATTGGGTAACAAATGGGGTAGGTTTTTTTTTCTGTATTTCAGGTCTAAGATATAACTGGCAGATTTTTTATTATATTATTTTGGAACGCTGCCTGATTTAGCACATTGATTGTGTATTTTCAAAATATATCTAAATAAGGCAATAAACATTAATATATTCTCTATGTAGCTTTATCAGTACAGTTGCTTATGGTAAATGACTATTGTTTATTATTTATTTTTTATCTATTCAGTAGTGTCCTTGCATTAAACATTTATATTCGGAGTGAACAGGTTTTCATAACTGTTGTTGTGTTCGAGAAGAAAAACAATCTGGTCACAAATCATTTAAAAAAGAAAGCTATGTATGGAGGCAACTGAAAGCTGAGCATAATGTTGAATGTAAAAATGATTTATTTCATTTTTTTATCTTGACTTTTTTTTCAGTGGCTAACAAATGGATCCATGAATTTGGACAGGAATTCAGGAGGCCCTGTTCTTTGTCAGAATGGGAGTGAAAGACTCCAGAAATCATATAGAAATCACATGATATTTACACATGTATCATTTATATCTACCACAGATAATTTATGTGAAAGTTGTACTCTGTACTATATGTTATGTTTATGTATCATAAAAGTTGATAATGTAGACAGGATCTGTACCATGAATTTGTAATATATTGGTCAAAACCATTCTTCTGACACAGATGAGTCAGTGTCTTTAGGTCTCTGATCACAAACTCTGGTCCATGTGACATCTCCACCGTTCTATTTGTACTCTTGTATGTGACACATATGGTTTGGCCATTGATTGCAAATTAGTTGCAGGCCTCTGATTTTAGGCCTCTGAAGTAGAAGGAAAGATGGAGAAAAGAACAGATGTTATATTCTGTAAAAGAATGAGATTTAAAAAAAAAACAATTAGCCTGTAATATACTCAAATTTGCAGCTGTGCAATAAATCATTTAAAACACACAGGTTGGAAGACTTGGGTAATTCACTAGTAGTTAACTGAAGTTAAACTTGTAGGTGAAACGTTTTCCTTTGGTCTTGTACAAAATTTTCTTATAATAATATCTAAGAAAAAAACAGATGTCAAACTATATTAGTCAACTGATAAAATATCATTTAAAAATTGCATATTACAGTCCGTAGGTCTACTCTGAACTGGAATAAAATGCATATGACATACAGTGGTGGCCAAAATTATTATAACACTATTATTTTCACAAGCTAAAAATTGTTTTAGGTCTATTATTTCTATATTTTGCTTTAGAGTGTCAGTAGGAAACATCAGTTTACATTCCCAAACTTTCATTTTGCCATTAAATATAATAATCCAGGGAGAGTTTTGTTTGCAGAAGGAGCCTATTAGCAGCCAGTGCTCGGCACCATCATCAGTCTGTCTGGAATAACATGAAGAAACAGAACAAACTGAGACAGACTAAATCCAGAAGAATTGAGGCAAGGTCTCCAATAAACCTACCTGCAAAGCCACCTGAAAAACTGGGAGCAAGTACACCTAGAGCAAAAGCTGGTTTAAAACATATAAAAACATCTTTAAACATAAAGGATGGTCTCAATTTAGAATTGTAGCCTATAGCCTAATACTGTTCAACAAAAAGTTAATGGGATCTTCATAGATCTTATAGTAGGCTGTAATATGGCAGAATGTGAAGAGACATACATTGTTTTTCTCCATAATTGTAGCGTATCAGTTCTGTAGTTAAACTGAATATTTTTTCGTGCTCCAAACCAGACTTGTGTATTATTATACATACATACACTTTTTGCTTTGGTGCATTCCTCAGCATGCGTTTATAGGTCAAATGATAGCAAGTGATATGTAGGATATATGTGGAATTAGCAACGACCAACTGTTCAACAATCATCTCCAGCTGTGTAATGCTCACACACACGCACGCACGCACACACACACACACACACTTACTTCTGCTCCAGTAAGTCGAGGGAAATGGACCAAGAGAGGAATTACAATTACACTCCATCTGCAAGATAATAATATCCTAATCATGTTCTTCATAATCAGCATCATCTTTATTCCCTGAGCTCAATTGCGTAAAAATAAGAGGCAGTACATTTGTTCGGAATTCCAGCAGAGTTTCAGTCGTCTCTGCAGTTTTCGCGTGTTCGGTTGAAAATTGAGGGAATTTAGAAAGACTTTTGCATTTCTTTTCAGTGTCATGCGATCTATTTTGTAACATATTTAGAATGCAGCCGATAATGTCAAAGTTTAAAATATTTCAGAATGTTATAATAATAATAATTTTGAGAATTAACTATTTTAGGCTTCTTTTGTCCTTCAAATGCGCTAAAACCTTTTAGCCTACTTCTTAGCCTAATTATAAAAAAAATAGACATTTAAAAGTCTTTCTTTAAAACATACTATAAAACTAAAAAAATAATATTTCTAAATTTAAATTTGGATAAGTCAAGGTATGAATAATTAATAACTGCATCCATCAACTAGCTACTGCAATAAAACTCGAACAGTATAGTTTAAATGGGAACTGCATGCCTAATTAGTCATAAGATCCTGTTACAGTTACCTGTTAAGAGGAGATGCTCTTTTCTTCAGAAGAAAGACACCTGTAACCCCTCACTCTCTTTTTATCTTTACCTCTATCACACATGTCATACCTTCATCCCTGATATCTCCTTCTCTCTCCCTCTCTCTCCCAATCCAAACTGACATAGGTGATGTCAAAGCTTTCATTTTTGGAGAATATTTTGTACTGGATGTGATTTTGCCCGGATTAACACAGAAGGAGAAAGAGAGATCTTAGTTAACATTTAGCTAATGTAAGTTAAATTAGCTAACTATATAATGATATGATGCAATACTTTAGCCTACATTATAACCAATATAAAAATAAAATATAGAATTACTTGAATTGTTACATTGAACTTTACAAAAATAATAATAATAATAATAAGATTAATATAATATATTAAAATATAATATTTAAGATATAGAAAAAGGCCCTTAATATTTATTCATTATATGTTTGTCTCACATCAAAACACACATCTTAATACAATTAAATAAAAATTTACACAGGATTATTATATATATACACTTTACCAGTAAAACTGCATGCAAAATATTCTCAGTTTCTCAAAAAAATCTGTTAAAACTTGGAACTCATCAAAGCAGCATTTTTCAATAAGGGTGAAATAAGCTGAGAATTAAGAAATGAATGATGATTTCATATCTCTCTATCTACACACACACACTCTGCAGTGTGACAGGTGACACCAGAGGCTTTTAATTCCAGTGTACACACAAATTCTGCTCCAGACAGACATCAGTAATTCATGATTTGAATTGAATTGAATTGAATGTTATGCTTTTAGCTGTAGGACTGTAGGTCATAAGACCTCTGAAATTATGGGCACAGTTAAGTTATATACAAAATCAAATGCACTTTTAAAAACCTTAAAAAAAAATTTTGCATCGTCCATCACTCTAATTTAGCATTTGAATTTAATTTGCAGCTAAAATTTTCTCACATCTGAACTGTGTGTGAGGATTAGATGGTCTAAATGAATTGTTTGTTTTAAAGTGGACAGTGCAAAAGCTATACCCCTTCCTCATCAGTTCATCTTATCTTTTCATTCTCCTCTCCTTCTCATCCTTTCTTCCCAGATCTCCCTCTCTATCCTTCTTACAGCTGCTTATTTCCGTTCACGCTGAGAGCGGAGGAGACTTGCAGATCTGATAGTGTGAGTGTATGCGCTTAACAGGTGTGACACAGACTCTGGGTGTGTGTGTGTGTGTGTGAGAGTGTTTGTATAAGGTCACAGGGCTCATCTTTAAGAAAGAATCCTGTTATACATTAGGAGTATAAAAAGCTCTTGTGTGTTTGTGCAAGCTCAGTAATCTGAGATTGGGTTGATTTCATTGAGAACTCACTCTCTCCTCTGAGACACAACAGAGAAAAAGAGTTTCACTCACTGAACAAAATATTTGTTTATTATTCAGCTTTATTTACATTTACATTTATTAATAGTAAATGGTTTTATTTAAATGAATTTATATTTAATTAGTGATGTCGGATTTTCTTAGTTAATTGGACCTTTATTTAATTTTTTCAATCTTATGCAATAACAACTTGTAATATATTATTTTATTTAATGCATTATTGCGGACTGCAAATGCCTTGATTTATTGTGTAAAAGCATATTAGATTAGAATATAATTTAAACAAATTAATCTGTCTTGACATTGTGTCTCATATCATTGAACTTTTGATTTATTAGTTGAATGTCATTTAAATTTTTGATCTTTTCATCTTGTTTTATTTTATATTACTTATTTTGAAACACATTGGCAATATAAATCTACTCAGAAAAAAAGTTTACACAGAAAGCACTAGTAACACATCAAACTAAACAGGATATTTTTAAGTTGAAAAAAAAAAGAAATTATATTTTATTACCTCAATAATCTAAACTTTGCAAAATTGAGTTTTAGTAATGCCAAATAAATACATTAAAAAATGTGTTATTGTGTAAATGCACAATTGATTGTATAATAGGATCGAAACAGATTAATCTGCCTTGCACAAATTTTTTATCATTAAACTTTGGATTAGATATTGAGTTTTATTTTTCATCTTTATAGTTATTAAAAATGTATCTTACTTTCTTATTTCTCTTAATTTTCTGTTTTTTATTGTTTCTTTACAATAAAAGAAATTTTTTTATTGTGCAACCATATGATTGCATATTAGGAATGAGGTGTGTTTCACAGAGATTTTTTTTTTGTGGTCAATCAACTATCAGTTGTCCCCAGATCTCTGCTCTTTCTCTTCCATTACTGCTGACAAACCTCTCTCTGCCTGGCTCAGGGGAGTTGTGGTTTCTAAAAGCTTTCTGTATGTTTCCCATGCCTCTATCAGTCTGTGTCGAGGACAATAACAAATCCGCCCGAAACAAGAGACAAATGGCCAGAGACATTGAGCGGAAGAGTGCCAAAACAACTGCATCAAGTGAATCACACACAAACCGTCACAAAATGAGATGCGACACAAGTGTTTTTACTGTTTTATTACTTCATCATCATTTTAATTACGTGTAATTTTAATCTCATATGTAAACAAATTCAGAGGAGACCTCCATCATTGGCCTTCTGCTCTATATAAATAACATCCTGACCTCTTGTTTGGGATTCCAGACCTGACATGTTCTCTTACGGACAGAATACAGATTCTGAATTCCAGATTTGCAGTTAGGACCATATGTATTTAGCATATTTATGAGGAATATAATTCAAGAACATTGGCGATGAGAACAGCATCTTAATTGTATTTTCCCATCTTTACAAACACAAACCAACTGACTCTGAATTCGGAGTGTAGAATCCAAATCTAGTGTCTGATTAATCTCATTAGTATCACTTAATCAGGGTTCGAACATAATCAAACGTACAGTACCTGAAAATGAGGATTAACTTCACATGAACATGAGAAGAAAGGTAAATGACCCTTTTGATAAAGTCCATGAAACACAACTGGCCTTCATCGCTTTTCTATTCTGATTCTGAAGGTATGCATGGCTGTAATATCAATATTTGTTCCAGTCAAAACATTATCAGTAGTGATTTTTCAGTAGTGATTTTGCAAATTAAATCAAAACATAAAAAAGGAATCACAGCGTGTTACAGCTACAGTGCAACGATTCAGACATTCATGAAATAAACAACAAATATTTATAAACAAAATTCACAATTGTAAAAAAATACCATTTTTAACATTTACAACTAAAGATAAAGAGGGAGACAAGAGTGTTTGAGCGCAATTATACACTTGAAGTGTTTATGAAAAATCAGATACACAATGGTTTTGCGCATTTGTTAATCATGTTCTGGTCAAAATTATTTGAAATCGCAGTGTTTGAACAGGTGTGTGTATGTGTGTGTGTGTGTGTGTGGTTTTGGAACACCCTCTAGTGGAGATCCACCTGTACTTCCTCTCTTTGTAAGGCTTCTGAATGTATTTGGACACTAGAGAAGCAGTGAATGTTTTGTCGAAGGTTTGAATGTGGTTGAATTGGTGTCTTCTCTATTGTAGTGTAGTTCATTTAAGATGTACAGATTGAGTTATGTGTGTTTTGAGAGTATGTGGCATAATCTTTATGTCTGTAAATGGTTAAAACTGAGGGAGCATTTGAAATTATAATCTCGTTTGCATGTAACCATGAATAACAAGTCCGTTTCTATTCACGGATGAAAACACATCCAAAGAAAGCTTCTGAATAAAAATAAGTTTAAAACACTAATCTTCTTTGCCATAATAGCTTTTTTTCCAACGTGTTTCTCAAGCCTGGATTTTACTTTGACCTTTCATTACAGCCTTTACAATCAAGCTTTAAGAGTTAACCATGATTCTCTCTACCCCTTTACTGTGGACTTTATTTTTTCCCACCAGCCCTAATCTCGGCCCCCCTCTCTTGCCGTGTCTCTCTCTCTCTCTATGTGAGGTTGTGAAGAGGTTGGCTGACCCTCATGCAGCTCCAGTAAAGTCCCCTGACCAGCGTCAACACCACCAGTAACAACACCGCCGCCCAGGAGGCATAAATACCGCCGTACACACGCGCCTGGGACCACGTCCCTGCCTAGAGACAAACACAGTCAGATTTTAAAGAACAGAATACAAAAATCAAGTTCAAGTGATCACACTTTACAACAACGTTTAAACACCAGGCACCACCAAAAATGTTTAAACGGTTGTTATGATGATGAACAGTGGACAAATAACTAATTAGATGGGTGACAATAAAAAAAAAAGTGTATTTTAAGATAATGATTTGAACTATACTTTATTCATAGATCTAATAAAAAACAACAGAAATTGTTCAGATGAAGATATGCCAATAGTGTTAACTATTAAAACACATGCATACATTTACATGTTGAATAAATATACTGAAGTGCACACTCACAATCAGACCAGCAGCTGTGATGCTAAATAGCAAGCACAGCAGGTAACACCACAGACTCCGCCTCCTCGGATATCTCTGGCCAATTGAAGATCTGGTGAGGAAAGATGGGAGGAAGAGACCAATCAGAGGAACAGTAGAGTTAATTCAATGGAACATGCAAAACTATTTAAAGGTACAGTGTGAAATTTCTCTGCCACCTAGCATCAGAACACAGCATTATAAAAATAATGACTGTTCATTGTTTTTTGAATAAGTGTTTTGTTAAATGCCTGAAATAAGGTCTGTGGCTAACACGAGTATCAATGTTTTTTTTTTATGTTTTACTCTAAGACATAAAATACATCAGTAATACTGCCTTGTTTTATTTATTTTTTTGTCTTTTGAAACCGGCAGTTGCTAACAAGTGGCTAAATGCAACTACAGATGTTGTCTGGGACATTAAATGTCTTCACTCTCTTCTACTGACTGGTCTGCTTTCACAACCTCATTCTGTTCAGAATGGTGATCTTAAAAACCTTTTATATATATATAATAGGAAAATATTTGAAAACGTTGAAGTCGTGTGACCATGTTGTAGTTCATAGCCTATGTTAAGCTTCAAATTAGGCTTCAAATTCCTTAAAACTGTCAATTTGTGAATATCATGTAAGAATAATGTTGGTCACAGAGTTTATTTTTGCAGTAATCCAAAATCCAATGGGAAATCCTACTTGGTTTTTGTTGAGGGAACCAAGGTGATGCTAACTTCTGGGCCGGCCTACAAAAATATGTCATCACTGCAGTGCTCTATTGGTTGGAGAAACAGTTAGTCCCGCCCCAAACTCATGCCATTGGCTGAGCCTATGTTGCTGTCTGTATACTCAAACAAACAGAGCTATGTTTTGACAAGAGCCATAGATATGAGGAAATCAGTCAAAGAACAGCTTAATAGTCTATAGGCAATAAGCTAGGACAGAATGTTAAAATGTTATGTGACATAACATCGAAAAAATTACAGCCATTAAAAGGCAGCAATGCATTTCAGAAGCCAAAACGGTGTATAGGGGGTCTTGACAAAGAGACGAAATGTTGACTTGGTTGCCATTTAGTAAAATAGTTTGATTTATTTGGTTCATGCTAAATGTGTTGTGAATATTGGCTGATAAAATACTCACACTTTTCTGCAATGGGGGCATCGAGCCAGCGTCCTGTCAGTAAATTCAGTCCACTGAAATGATGAGAAAGTGGTTGAGCAGCTAATGTGAGGCAGTAGCATAAATAAAACAAGAATAAATAGCCATCTGATAGTCGACTGGGTTCTAAACCTGAGCCGAGTGATTCGGTCAACATGTCACTGCAGTGGATAATGATACAGTAGGATGTTACTATATTATGCATGCATGTACCAGGAAAGTGTTGCTGCAGTGTCCGCAGGAAACTCTAGCTCCAGACGGTTGTGGTTCTGGACTGGCTGGACCCGGATGGACTGGCCCCAAATTTATGATCCTCTTACTAGCCAAGACGAGCAGACAAACACGTTTAATTCTTTACTTGCACATTCCTGACTGTGACAAGATGACCTTTATTAGTGTGACAGGATTTCATTTGTTTTAAATTTAACTGGTTCTCTTTCTCTTACCAATAAGGCCGAGGGCAGGCGATCCTTTGGGATGTGACCTTGCAGATGAGAAGACAGTTACAAGGACACCGCACATATTTCTTCCCTGCGGGGGCATTCTTTATGGGCTGGAGAGAATGAAGGTTAATGAAAAAAAAAAAACAGAGAGGAGGAGAGAGAGACAGAAAAGAGACAGAGTTCATTCGAGTTAGCCAAAAATGAAAGTGTGTTGTTACTTATTACATGAAGTTATTTTAAACAAATTAATTCGACTGTGTTGCTGTAGTGCTGAATCATTCAATGCATATACACTACTGTTCAAAATTAAATACAGTCCAAACTTTTGGATGGTATTGTATTAATATTTGCTGAAAAAAGCACAAACCGTCAACCCTATTACATTTATCTGCATATTCTTGGCATTGATAAAACTGTATTGTTTACATTCTTGACCAATTGATTCAATAGCTGTAGCATGCAAACAATTGTTCAGAATAATTTCACATTTGTTCAAAAGTTGATATGCTAGCTAATTAATCCATCTTGAGATTTTAAACCATGTGTGAAGTGTACATGTGCTCTGTCCTAACTCACTGTAGCTTCGTTGCAGACTCCACACTTGACCACATGTTGGTGAATTTTGCCCTCGACGCTGATGAGCGACTGGCACACCCTACAGCTGATGACCGGAGCACTTCCACTTTCTGGAGACGTCAGCGGGGAATATGGAGGAGGGTTCTCGCTCATCAACACAGGAGGCTGAGTCGAGCTCGGGAACGGAGGAAAACCTAAAAAGAAAGATTTTGATAAACAATCATGCAAGTTTTACAGCACCAGAAGTCAGGATAGAATTAAAATACATCCTAACTATTTTCAAAATGCATGTTAGAGATCTTATTGTGAATGATTTATTCATGTATGTGTAGTTTTTGTATGTTTTTGATTCCGCTATCACTAATTCAATGCTGTGAATGTTTCATTTATACAGTCCGTCCATGATTTCTGAATAACAGCATCTGTATTATCAGTTTAGCAAAGATACTAGACATATTGGCTCATAAAATGGCGTAAAAACATGAAGTGAAAACATGAAAGTTTCATTTACTTTTGAAAGTTTAAACTGGACACTGAGACTTTGGGAAGTTGAAACTGTTCTCTGTCACCCAGGCCATTAGGATTAATAAGAAAATCAGATTTGGCCTCGAGATCTGCTGAAAGGAGATTTATAAGGAGACTGCTGGAATGTGCCTAGTAGATCATGTACACATTTGCCTATAGTTGTGGGGGACACATTTTTGAAAATGTGCTCACAAATACAGTGGAACATGGTAAAACTGATTTGTGAGGATAT
Organism: Carassius gibelio; assembly: GCF_023724105.1. Classification (NCBI taxonomy): domain Eukaryota; kingdom Metazoa; phylum Chordata; class Actinopteri; order Cypriniformes; family Cyprinidae; genus Carassius; species Carassius gibelio. Next base: position 26,013,242 of record NC_068397.1, read on the forward strand.
TTGAAGTAGCTATTAGCTATTGAAAGATCCCAAAATCAAGTTATAAACCCAATGTCAGTGTGATAAAACTTACACCTCATAATGATGATAACATTTCACCGGCATCACAGACATCAGTTAAAAACCGCCACCCCAAAATCATCAGCACGTCCTTTATAGTAACTTTATATTGACCCCGCCCACTTTGCGCAATGATTGGCTGTGGTCTCCTCAGGCAATAATTTCAGGCTTTCTGAATGGTCAGAATATGTGTTTATCAATTGTGTTTGGGTGTAGCAGGAGTTGGCGGATACAGCAGAATACTGTAAATGTGTAATGCAGAGACGCCGACTCACCGGTAAATGTGGTTAAATCGGGACACTGGAACCCCTTGTGCAGTCGTCTTCAGTCATATGACTAGTTTAAGTAAATACTGCCTTATTATTAATATAATTTGTCACGGGATGGCAGATAACAGAGCAGTAAACAGACCTGGACAACCCAACAGTGATGCTCATTCATTAGCTGCTTAACAGCTTTCTGTGTAGGATTACAAAATGATCAATTCAACATTATTTTGTTTGACAAACTAATCTCATCTTCCCGACGCAGGTGTATTGTACGCTACTGCATTGTAAGCGGAGCAGCATCTTTATGTATCTGCCTCTCCACTGCGATCCGTCAGAAACCCATCCGCTCGGGTCCTGCCTCCAAAATCACCAGCATGCAAACTAAAGCACGAATAACCGCACAGAAACGCTACCGAACCGATATCGTAGTAAATGCTCTGGTGTGTGTGTGCGCGCGCGGCCCGTGACAGCGCAGAAAACCGCCGCGCTCGCTAACGTTTTACTCACTCTGCGGTTTGTTGGGAGCACCGTGTGAAGCCACCCCGGGAGACATCCCGCCGTTACCACTGCCCAAAGCTCCATCGCCGAGATCCGAGAGCAACGGGGACCGCTCGCCGTCCGCCATACCGAGAGCGAGGCGTAAGGAGGAGGGGGAGCGGCGAGAGCGTGTATTGTTGTGCTACCGGAGAGAGTGTGTGTGGAGCCCGCGCCTGCGTCACGCGTACGTCCGCTGCTGTGGCAACGCATGTGCGCATCCGTGTGCTCGGGGGGTGTATTGCATGATGCCCATGAGCAATAATGCACGACACGCTGTTTATTCTGTCACTTACAGAATTACTGTATACACAAGAGGTGTGTCTTCTCACAAATGTGTGCGGGCAGAAATGAAGCACATTCTCCTACAGTCTGCTTTAAAAATGCCTGTAATAAACACCAGTAATAAAGCATTTAGAAGAATGGGATCAAATTAAACAGTGCAGTATGGAATATAAAGATTTTTTCCTTGCCTATGATTAGTAGGTAGTCAGGGACTGCTTTGAAGATTTATTTGTAGTTGCATATTTGCAGCAATAGGGGTAAAAAAAAACGATTTTTATTTTATGCCAAAAATCATTAGGATATTAAGTAAAGATCATGTTCTGTGAATATATTTAGTAAATTTCCTAACACTTTTTGATAGGTAATATGCATTGCTAAGAACTTCATTTGGACAACTTTTAAGGCGATTCTCTCAATATTTAGATTTTTCTGCTCCATCAGATTCCAAATTTTCAGATATTTGTGTCAAATTTTCCAATCCTATCAAACCATGCATCAATGGAAAACTTATTTATTCAGCTTTCAGAATATGCAGACACCTCAATCGACCCTTATGAGTGGTTTTGTGGTCCAGGGTCACTTTTATGGTGAAATCTTCTAATTGGCTAAGCCAATACAGTTGTATAATTCATACAGTTTGCTTTAAAATATTATTTGATAACACAAAGAGAAGCAATCATGAAATAAAAGGATTCACCATTTTATTACACTTACAAAATAATTAAAACAGTTTTATAATACTGAATAACTAAACAGGCACCTGTTCCTTACCCCCTGAATTGAGTTGATTTTAAAAACATTATATATTTGTTTCCTGGTTCTGGTGTTAATTGATAAGTGAGGTGACTCATGGGTCATATTTCATGGGTTGGATTTAAGACCGCAGAGCTGTATCTGTAGAAGTTGTCCACACTGTCTATTCTGAACTGATGCAGCTCATGGTTCTGTCACTCTTTCTGTTTCTCTCAGGTCAGGTTGATGCAGTCCATTGGTCTGTTCATGGGCAGTGTGATCTCCAGTTCTTCTCTCTCTACAATGAATCTGGCATTCCCCTCCTGTTTGTGCACTGGGTGAGGCAGGTGAAGGCCCAACTTACTGAAACAAACAAGATGCACAGATATTTACTTATATAGTGAATACTAGATCAAAACAAAAAAAATCCTAATAGTTTACTTACTACTTTGGAGTTCTGAGATCAAGAAATGTCTCCCTCACATCCAGAACCAAATCAGATGCCTTTGTATCTGGCAGTTTAACTCTTACCTTGCATGAGAGAAAAAAAGAGAGATTTTGTTAGATTAATTTGACAATGCAACTGTTAAAATGAAGATCAACTCATTCAATTGAGGACAGACAAATGCATTTATTCCAATCAGCCTTTGCTATCTGTTTTTAATGCACCATCAAAGCCAACTTTATCTCTTTCATGAGAAAGGATGTTTCAAACCCCAGCCGTTTTTTCTTTCCATTAAATTTCATTACTGAATTTTAAGTTTTAGATCTTTGAAACTTTAAATTGGTTTAAAAAGTTTGGAATTCATAGTGTGGAAATCCACAAAACTTGAGTTGAGAGTTAACTACTTACTCAATATTTCTTAACAGTTGTGCTAATCACTCTGCATTTAAGTGAACAGTAACTCTTCAGAAAGGTCCATGCAACTCTTAAGCAAAATAGTTCACCCAAAAATGAAAATTTGCAGAAGAAATAAAATCCATATATATATATATATATATATATATATATATATATATATATATATATATATATATATATATATATATATAGTCTCCTTATATATATATATATATATATATATATAGAGAGAGAGAGAGAGAGAGAGGGAGAGATGAAAAGATGATAGCAATGGTTTAAAGTTGAAAATGTTTTGATGGATTTGTTTAATTACAAACACACAGCTTTTTACTTGGCAAGACATTCATTGGTAAGATGGAAGTTTTTGGGGGGGATTATAGTGATGTTTCTAAACAATGTATTCTTTGAAGTAAATGTAACTTTGCTAACACTTTTATTTAAGAACTCTTATAAAGATGCTATTAATGTTTAAAATGTAATGAGTTAATAATAAAGAGTACCAGCATGCTGTCACAACACATGGATGAAGGGTCCTTTCTGCTCAAGCCAAGAAACAAATCTTCAGTCCCAACTGACTGCTTCAGCACAATCTCATACCTAAACAAAGAAAAACACACAGTGAGTGGCCAGCTTAATTACATCTCATGTGATTCTATCATGCATGTCTTTTGTTTTACTCTGGCTGTGGCCGTGGGTCGGTGAGGTCATCAAAATGTGCTCCCTCAGTCACTTCATCCTCATCCCAGATGTTTTTGCTGTTCTTCTTCACATAGGCAGTGCTACCTTAATGGAAGAGAGAGAGAAAGTGGATATAAAAAGAGGATGCTTTAATGTTCTCAAAAGTAAACCCATAAGTAGCCGCATGACAATAACGTGACGATTTTTCACAAGTTCAAATAAATTGCAGATAAATTTAAAAATATGTAAATTATTTATGAAGTAAATAAAATAAAACATTAAATCATCTATTAAATATTTGTTATTATTTTACTTAATTATACCAAATAACTTTTAAACGTATGATAACATCAATTTATATTTAGCGTTATATTGCACATTATTGCCTTACATCTATGATATATAACATAAACAGAGTATACCCTCTTTGTTCTTTTTTTCCGAAGGTGCAGCAGGAGAGCCGATATGTCCCGGGCCCATCCTAGCCATGGGCTTCACTTCCTAAAAAAAAAAAAAAAAAGATAATTCATCACCTTGCATCCGTGCGCAAACGTTTTACAAAACAGCGCTTGATAGCGATTTAAACCTGGAGATCTTCTTCGTCATCTTCAGGGTTTGGAGAGAGCAGAGCGGATAGCGCCTGGAGATCATGCACGGACGCGAGACCCTCCATCTCTGTTATTCGAAAAGTTTGGACTGGAAGACGACGGTGAGTTTTTTATAAACTTTCGTTGTGCTTACGCTGCTCTTCCGGGTACTTTGTTTAGCGTTTCCATGGTGACTGCACGCCGCGTTTTCTTATTTGAATAACATGGCGTAAAACTTTCGATGCAAATCAGTTATCAATTGCGAATTTACAGCTTAACGTGAAGTCTCAGTTGAGGTTGTTGTATTTTAAAGCATATTTAAAAAAAGAATAAAGTAGTATGTATTTAAAGAATAATTTTTGAACGTATCTCTCTATCAATTTGCAGTACCAAGTGTCAGACAACAGATGGCAGACAAACCTCGTTTATCTCCAAAAAAACAACGAGAAAGTTATAACCTTGAAAAGTCTCTGGTACATGTACCTGTTTTTTTATACAACTAAATCCAACCACTAGAGGGTAGAGTTGGTTTTATTTGACCAGCCCTACTGAAATAAAGTTGAGACTTTATCTGTGATCTGCAGAAATGTACAGATGGTGTTGGATTAATGCTTCTTATAGGAAAAGAGATCATTAATTTATTCAGAGTCGTTACCTTTTCTTATTTTAGTTTTTAAATGCCAGTTAGATAATGAGAGGTCAACATGTATTATTTTGAGGTCAGTGGTCTTCTCAAAGCATGATGCCATGTTAATTTTAGATAAAGATGCTGAGTTGATGACCGAATCTTTATATCAAGTCACTTGACTGGAGTATTTGCAGAAACCCACTTTTCAATATTATTTAGAAAAATTAGGTTCACGATCACTCACTTTCCCTCTCCACAGGGTTTAAATCTCTATATCTCCCAGGATACAAATCCTAGTAGCAAACTTTCAAAACATAATTTAAGATTATTTTAAGGGGTCATGCCATGGATTTTTTTATGATGATTATTATTATTTTAATATACGCCAGTGGGTGGGGCCTATGGTGAGAAGATGACTATCTTTCACTGTCTTGCTCTGGAGGCAGTGTTTATGCAAACGGCTGCATCCTTGTGACGTCACCTGGCACCTTGGATCCAAGCAAGTGGTTTTCTAAAGGTTATTACATAAATGCCTGTTTTTATCATTGATGATGACGAGGACATTTTCAGTTATGAAACTTGCAGGAATTATTAAGCATACAAAGTCCTCTTCTGTGTCAAAAGATCAAGGGAAATTTGGTTTCTCACTTCATGTCCCCTTAAAGAAATGTCTTTTTTATTAAAGAAATCCCCATTTTGAGAAGTGTGAGAGCCATGTCTATTAGCCCGCATCAGTCAGGGAAATGGATTGAGTGTGTATGTGTCTTTAAGCATGTGTGGAGGTTTACTAAGTCATTGTCACAGCTGAATTTGTTGCCTGCAGCAGTTAAAGGGGGATCTGTCAAGCTAGTTATCAGTATTCTATTCATGTAGTTTCTCTCTCCACTTCCATGTCTTTCTCTCTCTCTGCGGTATTCTTTCTTTATGGTCATAGATCTCTTTCTGTTTCCCATATTTTCCATGAAAAGATTATTCAGAGACTCTCTCGTCTTTCCTCAGCCCCTCAGTCCTCTTACATGTACACTCTTATTCTGCCATTCTCAGCATTCCTAAATTAAATAGCTGTTTACTACTATGAGTCTAAATTGAGAACTGATTCTGAATTGTGCATTTAATTTGCAAACAGATGTATTTGAATATTATTGCAGCTATAGCAGAGATTTTCGATCTGTTGAAGCTGAAAATGTTGTTGTTTAAGGCAGATTGCTCAAGTACATGCCGAGTCTGTATAAGACTACAAATCTGTTTAAATGAGTCTGAATTCAAATGCAAGACCATTAAAGCTTGAATTCAGAACAAATCTGTTTATGTAGTTAATTCATTAAGAACAAACCTGTGCATGTGAGTCTACACTGAGAACAAATCCATGTAAGTGAATCTGAATTAATAACCAATCTACATAGTGGAGTCTGAATTGAGAACAAATCTATGTAGGCGACAGTCAATTGAGAACAAATCTATGTAGGCGAGTCTGACTTTAGAACAAATCTGCGTTGGCAAGGCTGAATTGAGAACAAGTCATCATAGGCGAGCTTGAATTGAAAACAAATATTCGTAGGTGGTCCTAAACTGAGAACAAATTTACATAGGTAAGTCTGACATGAGCAAAAAAGTATTTTTTTAAGTACTCAGTAAGAATTTGATTACGCCATATTTAAGAAAGTCTACATTTGAATGTTTTTGTGATTCTGAGTTTGAAATTATTTAAATAAGAACTTTGAAGATTAATGGAAGAAGGAGGAGGAGTACACAGAACAAAAACTCACATAGAAAAACAACAACAACAACAAAAGAGAGAGCATCATCTAATAGAAAAGGCTGTTTTCATTGTGTTGAAACAGAGGTAATAAGAGCCACGCTGCACCATATCATATGTGTGTTCTTCTGGCTGAAATTCTCTTCATACCATTCCACTGATCTGATCTGATGTCAGAAATATGGGAGAAGCTTTTCCCAGCTTATCCCACCAAAGGAGCTGGCAGTCAGCGCCAGAACCCATGCAAGAGCTGATTTTGTTATTTAATTAACAAATTACCAAGAATAATGCTGTGTCATAACCCAATGCTTTTGAAAGCTATGTTTAGAAGTTAATTGAAAAGTAATTGAGTTGTAGATCCAGCTGCCACTGCCACTTGTGTGTGTGTGTCTGTGTTTGTGTGAGCATATGTGGGAACATGAGGATTTTAGATGACTTACAATTCTATCTCCCATTGTTCACTGTAATGCCATGAAGTCAGAAAACCCATGACTGGATGGTACTGAAGGATTACAATTCCATGTGTGATGTCCCGTATTTGGATTGGCCTGAGCTGGCCGCAGCTATTTGACTGATAGCTTTGTGTACTCATATAAAACTGCCAAGGTTTCAAAAGTTCTCAAAACTTTATGACCGCATTGCACGTTTGGGTGAGTTTCGGCAAAATGTACCTATACAAGGCAGCTTGCAGCGAAATTCACGTCCCTAGGCAGAGAAGAACCCCAGGCCGCTTCTTCCAGAGACAGGGGACAGGATTGAGTTCACGCCACACTGCAGGTTGTCCCCACTGGGAAGGCAGATCCAACTCTGCGCTGGAGCTGCAGCAGCTGGGGCATTTCTTGCAGATCCATGGGTATTCCTTACTGGAATCTGTAGGCGCCAACAACAAAATGATTTACAGGTACATATTAGTTTTTACATATTACTTAAAAGCATTTATGACATAGGAACATACATTTATACTTAATGTTGTTTAAATCTAGCTTGTGAGAAAGTGTCCAAATTGACTGCAAACAAATATGAAAATTGGAAACTTGTTGACTTAATTTTTTATACCAAAAACATATATTCTTAGCATGTTCTTTGCAAAATGCCACTCTTAAATGATCATGTAGAAACGTTTAGAGGATGTTTAAGCTAGGCTGAAATTGATGTACTATAAACAATCCTGAACTTACGCTACCATTCAAAAGTTTGGGGTCAGTAAAAAAAAATTGTTTTTTAAAAGATTTGTCCTTATGTCCATTAAGGATTTATACATTTTTTATGGAAAGAAATGCAGTAATATTGTAAAATATTATTATACAATTTAATAAATTACAGTTCTGTTTGAATATACTTCCTTTGAATATATTTAATATTAATGTAATTTTAAAACATGCTTTTTCAGCAATATTGCAGTCTTACATGATGCTTAAGAAATCTTTCTAATATGCTGATTTGGTGCTCAAGAAACATTTTGCATTATTATCCGTTTTGAAAACCATGATGTGCTGATTAATAATTTTGTTTAAATCAAATGCCTTTTTCCTATATCCTTTTATGAATAAGAAAGTTTAATACCACACTGGATGGTTCAATTTACATATTAATTAATAAAAAGCAACCCTTAGCAACTCTAAACTTTTGAAAGGTAAAATATTTCCTGAAACCTGTTCTGATTTTATTAATTTCATAATTGAATTATCCCTTTAAAGAAAAGTAAATTGGTTTGTAGTTGAAAAGTCATATTCAAGTAAATATAAATTATCCAAACGAATACTTAAGTATACTTTGATTGCTCAAGTACATCCCTGATTTTATGAACAGCCCATTCAACACTGGTTCATTTTGTAGTCATGTGTTTGAACTGTTATCAGCTATGGTTAGAAATATTAATTTACTTGCACATTTATTCATCATACAAAATAAATGATACTACCCATAACAGCTTACACAAGAGAATTAGCGAATTAAATGAGCCATGGATTCAGTCTCTGAATAAATGAAGCAGTTGGGATTTACAGTAATAGAGTTCACAAAGCAGGAAAAACAAGGCCAAAGTGTTTAACCGAGATTCAAAATATGTAAAAACAGGTTTTCAAAAGCATGTTTGCTGCTTTTCAATTACATTCTTGACATGTTTATTGTATATGTAGACACTTTGCATTTTTAGAGCATGTCTTTTGGAATAATGACAAGAACCCATACTGTATAATCAGTGCGTGAAAGCATGTGTCAACGATCAAAGGTTTTGTTTATGAGTAGAAACCCCAGTATGAGTCAGAGGTGTTGCTCTAGCCATCAAAGGAGGGTCTAGCGCTGGGTAAAATAAAGCTATTAGCTCTGATTAGCAGCCAGCTTGATCTGCTTTGACTCACACTGGTTTTTTATGCTAATGACTAGCAATACAACTAATCCCATATGACAACAGGGATTATTCGGAGGGGAAAGAGGGAGAGAGATGAGGGTTAGGTACATAGCTGTGCAGAAGGAAAAAGTCATTATGTAGACAAAATGTAAATCTGTTCTTACATAATCCTGTCATATTTAATGAAGAGGTGAAAAGCATATATTATCAATTATAGGGTTCTGTTCAACTAATAGTCATGGCCAGTGACTGACAGATTTATACTATGAGTATACGAGCCATGATGAGACCTGTTACAGCCTATTAATAATGTGTGTGCTAAAGACCAAAATAATATTCTTTTATATCTTTTTATCTTTTTATTACGCTTTTTGATATTAAAGCCATAGTTCACCCAAAAATTTAAATTCTGTCATCATTTTTACACATTCAAGTTGTTCCAAATCTGTTTGTGTTTGTTCTGTTGAACAAAAAAAAAAATCTGAAAAGCTTAACTTTCCAGGAAAACAAAGTCAGTCATCAACATTATGCTGAATGAATTATGACAGAATTTTCATTTTTAGGTGAAGTATCCCTTTAACACATGATAGCAAATTAATCTTCCTGAGTTAAGTGTAATAATTATAATTAATTATTATTAAGTTTTTTAATTTTTCATGGTAACTCATTCCAGTATATCACACAATATTAAAATATTGGCTTAAGATTTGCTTTAATTTTTAACATATTTACTGATAGAAATTGCATTTTTAAAATGCATTCAATTTTTTTAAACTGTGTACCATCAGAATTACTTTTTAAACTGATATTTAAACTTAAAAAAAAAACTTACAGTTGAGATTATGACTAGAAACAAAATAGTAAAAATTGCTTAAAAAGACTAACATTGACAGTAGCAAATTTACTTTATAATATTAAGTCATATTCAAAATTCTAAATATATTTATATTTAATTAATTAATTATTCTAATAATTATACTGATTTTTCCTAAATATAAAATAGATGGGTGCTATGTGTGTGTACTGTTTTGCTCTAAACATCAGAACAAATAAAAATATGCTTTTACCTGTTGAAATGTAGTGAAATAATGTCTATAATAGGAAATGACTTTTAAAAAGAGCCAACAGAATTACACATTTTAATATCAGCCAACTAAACTCAGTTCAGAAGGCTAAATGGTCCCCCCAGCTCCAGTGCCGATGGTTGTATCTATTACATTTCACTATCTTATAGTGCAGCCCACATCAGATTTAATTGTGTTCTTAAATCATTTACTTTCTCAACTGTTATTAGTGAGGAGAAACTTATGAAAATGTTATCTGGATAAGACGTCCAAAATGAGGGAGCGAAGTCCTCGGAGGGCTCTTGCAAAACCATGTTTGACTAAACTAATTTCCTGTTAGAGCTCTTTATTTGGACGAGAGTGTAATAAAGTGGGTGATCTCTGACTGAGTCTCATTATCAGGGGGACGTTTAGAGAGATGGTTGTCTCAGGGTGCCAGAATAGTTTTTCCATCAGGGGACGCCAAAGTGTGACAGTCTCAGATTAAGCGCTCTTAAATGACACACTTACACTCAGTTAAGACTGTCAGAGAGAGTTGGGCTGTGCAGCTACAGTCCTGGAGGAGTTTAGCTCCAGCACCTTTGTGGGATTTCAGTCCAAGTCTGTTTGCTTTGAGGTCATCTATATGTGTACTTTGGAAAGTTGAAACATGCAAAAGTCTTAAAAAATATTTCAGCATATGTTACTTTTACTTAGTCTATTTTTGCTTTGAAAGCAAAGCCACAGCGGAATCATAACAACATGAAGTAGTTTTGTTAATGATCTAATTGTTTGCGTGAATTATTTAGTGACTCACTGATAAGGACAGTCACTTGTTTCATTGCTAAATAAATCACTGTTCTCGTGAATGATTTCATTACTCACTCATAAAGGCAGTCACTTATTCAGTTCTTGTTTATTTTATTAAATTATTGCTTATTTTTTTATTATTTTATATATATATATATATATATATATATATATTTGGTAGTTTTATATATTTGGTTATATTTAAATGACCGCTCTATAAATTCTCTAAATTGTTTTCTATCAGTCATTATGACTAGGTTTCAAGCTGGTTCTGTTTTTACCCACATATGACGTTAGATTCCGTCAGGTTCTAGTTTGTTATTCCTAAAAACCAAACTTATTTAATGTGAGAGTCTGTGTCAACTCGCTCGGAGAGAAAATAAAAACATTTTCAGGTTCGATCATATCTGAGCACAACAGTCAGTTTGGATCACATGGTCTTGTTTAAGAGGCCAGATTTAGACTTTAATTTGATGTCTAGTTTTGAGCTCCTTCACTGAACGGCATGTTTTGTTAAGTCATTGTTATAAACCCACTGCAGCACAAATATGTTTCGAGGAAAGCAGTGGCACACAAAAAAAAATCAAGTCCAATCAATGCTTCACTGTTCCATCACACCCTTTTTTCAAGTTTTCGCAGTGGACTACATGTGACACACTGCGAAATGAGAATGACATCTGCATTATAAACGTATCCAAGCGAATCACACTCACACATACACACATAGTGTCCCATCCAGATGGATTGTCTTCACTCTCACTGTTGAGCGCAGCACTGAGCCGCTGGTGAGAGACTGCAGTTATTTCAGTCTCATTGCAGTCTCTCTCTCTCCATCTCCCACTCTCTCTCTACTCCCTCCTTACGTCCCTGATTGAGCATCATTCTCACATGCAACGCTTTCATGCCTCCTCTTTCACACTCACTCTCTCTCTCTCAATCTCCTCTCTTTCACTTACAGCCCCAGTGATCATGCCGCATCCCCCTCTCTCTCTGTCCTCTCCTCTGCCTGTCTGCTTTCGTTTACATATTTCTTCATCAAACTGACTGTTTTCAGTGCCAGCCGAACTGCATTCGCCTGTTTTCGGAAAGAGGACATTTAGATGCGGGACGCTGGGTATTTTTCACCTTGCAGCTCGCTCATCTGGACGGCTTTCGGGAAGGTCGTCCGGTTCTGTCCTGGAGTTTCAGCAATACATCGATCATCCGGGTTTGCAGCCCACCAGAGTCCTGGAGTCTGTTGCATAGCTGTGTGTCTCCTGCGGTGCACTCGGACTGCTCTTATAGTCTCGGTGAGGAGCGTGGGCTGAAGAAAACCCCCTCAGCCCGTCATAAGCCAGAGGAGGAACACCACTGAGGGTCAGCTAAGATCAGTGAAGGGGAAAGCGTGACAGAAGGAGGCAAAACGAAGAGAAGTGTGAAGGGCACAACAGCATCTCACAGGTTAAGAAGAGCATCAAACAGCGGGATCAGCTCCTGTTGGGAAAGAGAGCAAGAGTTTTAGAAAGAGAAAACTAGTGACTATAAACTCTTCAGTATTTGAGAGCCAATCCAGAACTCCATCCTGTCTCTCAAAGACTTCCAGGACAAGCTGTGTCAGTTTTTCCAACTCAAGTTCCTTTGCTGTTAACAGCCATGCAGGTGTCCTTCGCGTGTACCGATCACGGGTTGAAGGCCCCGCGTACCAGCGAGCCTAACAAGCAGAACACGTCGAGTCCGAACACGGCCAGCGCGGCACGGGCACGGTTTCGAACGGTGGCACTGATTGCCCGGAGCCTGGGCTCTTTTACACACAGGCACCACATTTCCCTGAAAGAGTCCACTGGAAAACTCACCGGCATGAAGTACAGGTATAGAAAACTTCTGGCAACCACCGAAAACTGGATGATAGCGCTGTAAAATATCAGTTCTGACACAGTTTGAGTGAGTCTTTTGAGTAATTTGTTTTATAAACAGGTATAGTTTATAGTTTTGATAACTCTGATCTTTGTCTTTCATTTTCATTCTCAAAAAGACATGGAAAAGGTTTCTATGAGAATAGCAGTGCTGTGAATGAACAAATTTTATAACTCATTCTAGTAAACCCTGTCCTTGAAATCTTAAAGGAATAGTTCATCCAAAAACTGAAAATCCGTTAATTTTCTCACCCTCATGTCATTTCAAACCTGTATGCATTTCATTCTTCTGTAGAACACAAAAATAAAATTTAAAAAATGATATTTTGAAGAATGTTAATTACCAGCTTCAGTTCCCATTGACTTCCGGTATTTTTTGTCCATGCAATGGAAGTCAATGGGAATCGAAACTGGTTGGTTATTTAAAATATATATTTTTTTACATTCCACAAAAGCAAGAAAGTCTTGCAAGTTTGTAATAACATGAGAATAAGTAAATTATGACAGAATTTTCATTTTTGGGTGTTTAGTTCATGAAAAAGTGTTTTTTGTTTGATGGATAATAATGTGAGTTGGTGGAGTGATTGTTGAAGTATAAAGTATATTGTGATTGGCTCCATTAAGTAGATTACTTTTTTTGTTACGCGCTCAAAATGAAGAGCGTCTTTTTTCTTTCTTTTTTTTTCGTCTTGTGTGTGAAATAGTGAATTGGAGGAAAGGCTGAAGCAGAGAGCTGAAAACATTCAGTGTGTGTGTGTTTGTGAATTTGAGGGGGAAGTGTGAACTAATGGTTTTTGTGCTGGAAATAATTAATTGCATCTGAGACACAAGTATACCACAAGCATGCAACAGTTATCGCATATCTGCTAGTTTCCATAACGACAGAAACTGGCGGTTTGCTTGCACATTACTCTAATTGGACACATTAGCTGTCGGACAGGGGTCATAATTGGGCAGTAGGGTAAACCTGATCACCCTCGGCTGACGTCCAGCTTCACGTACTCATGCTTGACATTTATTATTTTCCTACATTTTCAATGATTAATTGTGTGATTTAAAGTGGCATATCATGAGGAAATTAGCTTGTCCTGATCTTTTGAAATAAGATTTAGCTGTAGTATTAAAAACGTATAGTCACTTTTAGAACAGATATTATTTTATAATTCCTGAATAGCAGCAGAACTGATAATAATATTAAATGCAGGGAAACCTTTTTCCTGGTTTTCCTGCTTGTTCGTATTTCCTGTCGCTATATCCTTTCCGAAGGATTCCAGTGTTAGGAAAGTGTTAGGAAAGTTTATTATTAACCAGGTCCTTGTCAGTTTAGTCTGACCTTATGAGTTTATGTGGCAGATTTCAGCAAGGATTTTTTTTTTTAACAATGTAATGCAGGCATTGCAGAGAGGTTGTTACTGAAATATGGAGCAAGCAACACAAACATTTGACCAGTCCAGTGCTCTATGTACACAGAGCGGTTCATTTTACATGCAAATAGTCTGTTTACATAGTCTTAAAGGGACAGCAGTCTTTTTAATTTTAAAGGTGAGATGAAAGGGTGGAAATTGTTTAGATGTTTTGTGTTTTTAAGAAAGGGTGAGAAAATAGCCATGCAAAGTAATGACTTAACAATTATGATTTTGGTGCAACATTATTTCATATCATATATATTTATTATTTATCTCTCTCTCATTTCAATCAAGGCATCCGAGGCTTACAGGACATTCTTCTTGCAGAGGAATCTTATAGGTTGTTTTCACAGGGCAAAGTTAACCATGAGTAATGGCCCTCTGTTTATCTGTATATGTCGGATGTCCTGGAGAACAAATATCTGTCTCTGTGGTTTAATCATCTGTCACTTACTATGATTTCATCTTTAGAAATAGCAATTGCTCTGACAGCGTAGGACCTGCAGGTCTTTTGTAAACATTACATTTTTGCAGAAGAAGTGCTGCTTATATTTAAACATCTTTCTGATGCATCAAAGTGTGCGCCTTTTTAAGAGTTTGTGTCTTTAGTCAGTGGTCAGAATAAATGTAATTGAATAAATGTGTGGCATGGAAGTAAAGGTTGCTGTTGCATCTCTGGATTTGTTCTACTGCATGTGCTAATGGCAAATATTGAGAAAGTATACATGCGATAAATATGTCTTACTGTATTTTGCATAATTTACATATTTATTATATTATATTAAATTATATTGGAATTCTAAAAGTTTTCTATTATAAATGTTACTAACAAATTATTTATTAATTTATTAATTTACTCTCACTCAAAAAAGAAAAGAAAAAAAGATGGCTCTCATTTGGGATTTGAGCATTAATTTTGGAACCTGTGTCTGCTTAAACTTATAACCCTAACTAATCTGAGCAATAAGGCTTTTTTCGCTCACTTGCTTTCTGACTGTATAGATGACAAGAAGGCTTAAAATACATTTTTAAGAACCTTCGATGTCCACAGATTTGTAAAGTCCATATCTTAATGTGTCTACGGGATTAAGCATTAGCATTATGTGTGTGTTTTTGTATCTTTCTCTTGCATTTGCTCAGTTAATAAAAGTGTAATTTGGCCTGGTATTTCTGAATTCCCAGCTCTAAAACTAACAGTTGCAGTGTTTCATGGTTCACTGGCCAGCGCTGCAGTCCAGATGGGCAGTCGTGCTGCATGTGTGTGTGTGTGTGTGTGTGTGTGCATTTGTCCTTGTCATTGTATTTGTGTGTGGGCTTCTGTTTTCTTGGCCATTGGCCTATTAGAATCAATCAGTGTATGTGTTAGTTTTATTTAGCTTGTAAGCATTTTTCTTCACAACATAATGGCTAATGTGTGTGTTTTTGTATATAAATGGAACACAGGCAGCTGTGTTCCAGAATCTTCTGAAACACAGGATCAGGAGACCTCATAGATGCCCAAAAGGCCACAACAGTCATATATCACTTTTGCATTTCCTCTGGTTTGTTGGGAGAGACTTTTGTGATAATGCATTATTAGCCAGGTTTTCAGATACAGTATATTTACCTGTGCGAGGCTGCCTGTGCATAGTCCACAAACAAATAATGTTGTATTGTTACATACTGACATTAAAATTTATGACTTACATCTATCTATCTATCTATCTATCTATCTATCTATCTATCTATCTATCTATCTATCTATCTATCTATCTATCTATCTATCTATCTATCTATCTATCTATCTATCTATCGTTAGTTCATGAGTTCGTTAGTTAGTTAGTTAGTTAGTTATAAGGTAGGCAGGTCAATTAGGGCAACATTAGGGTGAATGGATAATGACATATTTTTCATTTTGAGTGAACTATGCCTTTAATTGTCAGATGAGCTCTGGGCTGCTCAGACACTGCTGAGGGACTAAACCTGATTCTGCTGGAGAGAGAACTGAGGAACATCCTGTGGTGTTTAGAAAATCCTGTTACCCATCTGTAAATCATCATATTGTGTTATTCATTTGCTGATGAGGCTTAATAGTTTTGTTTCAAAACGATTTAATTTTTATTATAAAAGGCTGCGCACACACACACAGTGGTAACTTCGTTCAAATCCCATCCGCACACACACACACTCACACACACACACACACACACACACACACACACACACACACACACACACACACACACACACACACAGTAGTTAGTTATCACACTCTGCAGCAGTCCCCTGACTGCTCTAAACTCGTTATCAATTCTGTTTTACAATGACTACAGTATCACTAGAGTCAGTAATGAGGCCTCACACTCGCACACACTCTCACAAGCTCGTACAATAATTACTGAAATGCTTAAAGCAGGTGAACGCATCCAGATTTAATGGTCATACTGATAAATAATCGAGTGCATCTCTTTTATCTGTCAGGCTCTCCAAATGCTGCATGTTGTTATTGTTGTAATGTTTTTTTTCTTTGAATGGGACATCGGATGCCCAGTTTCAACAAGTTGGTATGATTCTTTAGGATCTTCATAAAATGTCTGCAACATACTTAGTTTAAAATTCCTCAATGGTTGTGTAAAAGAACAAATTTTTTCCTGGTCGAAAACAGCTCTGCTCACAGCCACCCATTTCAATGCATATCTCTTTAAATGATAATGAGCTACTGCTCACTCCACCCCTCTCTCAAACTACAAATGAGACATTGTTGTAGCTGGCATTACATTTAATGCTATGTTATTTTTATAATATTATGGCACTGAAATTCATGAATCATAGTATTTACAGTATATGCTACTCAAAGGTACTTCTAAAGTATTCTGAAAAACAAATATCATGGTAACATATCCAAAAAAAAACATGGTGTTAGTTATGTGGTAAACCAGTATACTATTATGTGTCTAAAATGTGGTTTCAGCTAAGTTACCATTGTGCAATGTTCAGAATAACATGTCATTTCTGTGGACACATGGTGATGTCATGCTTTGTAACTCATAGATGTGATTCTGTGTTTTGTGTTATGTGTGTTTTGAGCATCCAGTCAAACAAGAAAAAAACAACAACAGTTTTTCTATAAACCCTGTCATGCACAAACAAATCAGACCTGCTTTCCTGTCAAGACACATGTTCTTCACACACCTTCCTCTGTACAATATCAGTTAAACGATACATAGTTTCCATTTCCTTTCTGAGGCATTTCTGAGCTTTTCTATCATGCAGTCTCTCAGCTTTCTGACTCCGCTCGCTGCGATGAGGAAGGATCTGTTGATACCCAGCAGCGTGCATGTCTGCTACCCGGAAAAAAGATGCACACCCTGTTAAATTATATATGTCTGCAGCTGAGAATGTGCTGTGGTTGTAATGTCACACAAACTAATAATGGCTGGGAGAACGTCTGACAAAAGTATCGAGTGGGAGATGATGTTGGGCGACATCCATCGCTTTTGCAACAGCTGCATCGATGTGAAGGATGAAGCCGCCATTTATAAAGACAACAGATTTGTCTTATTTCAAAAGGCAATAATCTGAGAAGGCTGACCTGCAGGGACAAGATAGAGTGATTAAGTAGGTCATTTTTTTACAGAGTGTATCTGTTAATTTTGTTTCATTCTTGCCTAGATCGTTTAATGGGATAATACGCAGAAAGTTGGAGATGGATCCGCTTGCAAGGGAGTGTGAACTGTGCATGATAATTTGGTATTCTCACCATAAACTGAAAACCAGGGGGTGGGTGTCCGCAAGCCGAAATCATTGTTCTTGGTTTCCCTCCAAATGCATACTAAGTCACTTCCTGCAAGTCAATGCACAGCTGCACAGAAATATTCAAGTACCATGTCTGGTTCTTCCTCCTAAAATATTACTCAAAATGCAGAATATCCATGCTGATCATCTTATTACGATGCAAAATCAGGATCTTAGGCTGGCAGGTTTGACATCAGGAGCTGTTGCTCTGGTATTTTTAACTAAAAAGAGAATGTGAGTGGTACAGGATGTTATGGTGTTGTGGGTGGTTGCCAGGATGTTGCTATGTGGATGTGTGGTGCTTTGTGCTTTGCTATGCGTTTGCTTGGGTTCTCTGAGTGTCTCTATGATACTGCGGGAAATAAATATGACTCAGGTCCCTCCTTCATTATAAGTTTATGGGATTTTTCATCTACCTGTTGAAAATTGTAAATCCGATTGCATAGAAAAGCAATATCACACCTCTCCTCAACAATGTCATTTAGTTCTGCAGCACAAATGAATTACAGGCCAAAATGTATAACTTCAGTGTTTGTTCAGATGGATGGATTGATGGGTACATATGATGAATGGATGGATGGATGGATGGATGAGTACATATGATGGATGGATTGATGGATGGATGGATGGATGCATATGATGGATGGATGGATGGATGTATGGATGGGTACATATGATGGATTGATGGATGGATGGATTGATAGGTACATATGATGGATGGATTGATGGATGCATATGATAGATGGATGGATGAATGGATGGATGGATGGATTGATGGGCACATATGATGGATGGAATGATGGATGGATGGATGGATGCATGCATATGATAGATGGATGGATGAATGGATGGATGGATGGATTGATGGGCACATATGATGGATGGATGGATTGATGGGTACATATGATGGATGGATTGATGGATGGAAGGATGGATGGATGCATATTATGGATGGATGGATGGGTAAATATGATGGATGGATGGATGGATTGATGGGTACATATGATGGATGGATTGATGGATGGAAGGATGGATGGATGCATATTATGGATGGATGGATGGGTAAATATGATGGATGGATGGATGGATTGATGGGTACATATGATGGATGGATGGATGAATGGATGGATGGATGCATATGATGGATGGATGCATATTATGGATGGATGGATGGATGGGTACATATGATGGATGGATGGTTAGACAGATAGATATATATATATAGATAGATAGATAGATAGATAGATAGATAGATATCCTTCTGCATTCACTAAAACACTACAACTTTTCCCCATAATTGCAGGAAGCAAACAGATGTTTAAGTAATTTGAGGGCAGTAGTGGTGAGCCTAGAACAATCTGGTTTGTGGTGCAGAGCTGCAGTGTGGGTTTAAAGTGAATGAGGTGTTATCTCTGACTCAGCCAGGCATTAAGAGGAAGCCACATATCAGAGTAGAGGAAATTTTAATGATGGAGGAATGGATTGCTGAGGTTTTACTGTAGATTGAGACCAGGGCCGCTGTTAAAGTCACATCTTAACTCTGATGAATAGAGCTATGGCTAATGTATTTTATATTGTAGCCAATAAGATGATCTAAATTGGAGGCTAAAGCCATAAAAAGTTCAAATCCAAGACTGGGACATAAATACCAGCCAGCCAGCCATTTAGTGTGTGTGCATTCACATGTACTTTTGAAAGCTATTAAAGAGTTTTGTTCTCTGATAATAGCTGTCTTAAATCACTGAAGTGCTGTAAGAGTCACAACGGTCTCTGCAGATCAAATATTCAGTTGTTGTCCACACAGAGAAAATTAAAATGGTTTCCTCTGGGTCCAAAAAGAAGGTCCATTATTCACATGCACCTGTCACAGCCACACCTTCTACACTCCCGGAATCGGACACTTACGCCACACCCACTCGTCCCCAATCACCCGAATTCTGAACTCCTGTGCATCATCACCAGAACCACATATAAAGCCATCAGTCACCATCACTCATCGTCTGGTCTTGCACCGATCTCCTCACTTGCCTGAACGCCATTATTAAACCTACCTGAACTCTTGAAACCTCTTCATCCTCGTCAGTCTTCCTGTCCCCATCGTCTTCATCTGAGCACCATCTGGATCACCGTTCACCATAAGGGAAGTTGTGTTGTCACCGTTCTATCCACGTGTCAAGATTCACCTGTGTCTGAAACCTCTGATTCACATTAAACTACCTTATCACTGAATCCTCTGTATCCTCGTCTGTGTCTGACAGAAGACCAGACCGCATGCAGAGCTCTTCGGACACGGGCGAGGACCGCACCGCGGA
The DNA here is from genome assembly GCF_023724105.1 of Carassius gibelio. Classification (NCBI taxonomy): domain Eukaryota; kingdom Metazoa; phylum Chordata; class Actinopteri; order Cypriniformes; family Cyprinidae; genus Carassius; species Carassius gibelio. Next base: position 26,033,220 of record NC_068397.1, read on the forward strand.
TCCCTTCACGCAACTGGTTCACGCTGTACGGTCCTCACTGATGCAACAAACTCCCCCTTCTTCACCGGCTGTCAACAACTCAAACACCGCTACAACTCCCGTCACTTCTTCAGTTGCCCCTGCGAGTCCCATGGCCAAACCAGCGACATACAGCGGCACGGCGGAGGATTGCAGCGGGTTCCTGCTACAGTGTTCCCTCTATATGGAATCCAACTCTCATTTATTCACCTCCGAACGCAGTCGAGTAGCCTTCATCATCAACCTACTCTCAGGTAAGGCCCTCCAATGGGCTGAATCTCTCTGGGACTCGAACTCACCTGCCCTTGGATCCGTCACTAACTTCTGTTCCCAGTTAAAATCCGTCTTTGGCCATCAAACTTCTGCATTGTCTGTCCATGACCAATTATTTACCATTCACCAACAGAGAGAAGAATCTGTGAGTGATTATGCCATACGCTTCCGTACTCTCGCTTACATAAGTGGCTGGAATGAAACTGCCTTAATTACAGCATATCGCCACGGATTGAATGACAAGATACAAAGTTTGATAGTTGTGTACGAAGACTCACTAGGACTAGAGAATCTCATTCAGAAATCCATTCGAGTTGCCCAGAGACTCACTGCCTGTCATCCGCTCACTCCCGCTGTACTTCCTCCGCCCGCTATACCATCTGTCGCTCCTCCAGCACCTGAACCCATGCAAGTGGACTCTCACCATCTGTCCACATCAGAACGTCAGCGGAGGATCAACGCCGGGCTATGTCTCTATTGTGGGGGAGATGGACACCTCTTACCATCCTGTCCAGTTCGACCTCCACGCCCAGCGGTGAGTACCATCCATATACCTCCTCAAACTGCTCATCTAACTAAGACCTGGGTTACTCTAAGACACCTTTGCTCTTCTGTTTCAGTACAAGCCCTCATCGACTCCGGTTCGGCGGGGAACTTCATCAACCGGCAAACCTTAACTCGTCTCAACGCCAAACATCACCGAAGCCCTGTCGAACTCAAAGTAACCACCATACAGGGAAAGCCGCTGGGCAAGGGTCGTGTCCACTATTTCTCCCCCACAATCATCCTCCGCGTGGGACTCCTGCACGAAGAAGACATCACGTTCATGGTGCTGGAGGAATCCACCGCAGACATCATCCTGGGACGCCCCTGGCTTAACCTCCACCAACCTCACATCCATTGGCCCACTGGCGAGATCCTGAAATGGGGAATGTCCTGCCATCATACCTGCATCACTCCTCCAGCTAAAATCCCCAAGGTCAGTCCTCCCTTAAGGAAGTCTTCCCTACCGGTCCAGTCCACATCAGTGGAGAGCCCCGACACGAAGATGGATCATATCATCCCTCCTGAATATCGGGCGTTCCAGGATGTGTTCAGTAAGCGGTTGGCAACGAAGCTACCACCTCATAGGCCATGGGACTGCGCCATTGACCTCCTGCCTGGAGCAACCCTTCCTAAAGGACGAATCTATCCCCTGTCCATCCCGGAGCAGAAGGCCATGGAGGAGTATATACAGGAAGCCCTCGCTCAGGAGTTCATCCGACCATCTACTTCCCCTGCCGCTTCCAGCTTCTTCTTCGTGGCCAAGAAGGACGGAGGCTTGAGGCCGTGCATCGATTATCGCCACCTCAATTCACAAACCGTCAAATTCAGTTATCCTCTTCCCCTGGTCCCAGCGGCGTTGGAACAACTATGCGGAGCCAGGATCTTCACGAAACTGGACTTGAGGAGCGCCTACAACCTAATCCGCATCCGGAAGGGGGACGAATGGAAGACCGCTTTCATCACTCCTTCCGGGCACTATGAATACCGGGTCATGCCGTATGGGTTATCCAACAGTCCATCCGTCTTCCAAAACTACATGAATGAAGTCTTCAGAGATTACCTCAACAAGTTCGTAATTGTCTACATCGACGACATCCTCATCTACTCCACATCCAAGCAAGAACATATCCATCATGTCATCCTCGTACTCCGAAAACTCCGGGAACACCACCTTTACCTCAAATCCGAAAAATGTTAGTTCCATACGCCCTCAGTCCAGTTCCTAGGTTACATCATCGACCCATGTGGCGTGAAGATGGACCAGGGGAAGGTGGACGCCATCACACACTGGCCTCAACCCGGCTCCATAAAAGAACTTCAACGCTTCCTGGGCTTTGCCAACTTTTATCGAAGATTCATCAAGGACTACAGTTTACTCAGCTCCCCTCTAACTTCTCTCCTCCGGAACCGGCCCAAGTCTCTGTCCTGGAACCCCGAGGCCACTGAAGCTTTCCACCTGCTCAAACAAGCCTTCAAGACCGCTCCAATCCTCATCCACCCTGATCCCAGCCACCAGTTCATCGTGGAAGTGGACGCCTCATCCACCGGGGTCGGAGCAGTCCTCTCCCAGCGGCAGGGGAATCCACCACGACTCCATCCATGTGCCTTCTTCTCGAAGAAGCTATCCCCGGCGGAGCAGAATTATGACATCGGTAACCGTGAACTACTGGCCATTAAGCTGGCTCTGGAAGAATGGCGTCACTGGCTGGAGGGAGCCCAGTTCCCTTTCGAGGTGGTAACCGACCACCGGAACCTGGAATACCTCCGTGAAGCCAAAAGACTGAATCATCGCCAAGCTAGATGGGCCTTGTTCTTCACGAGATTCAACTTCAAGGTCACCTATCGCCCTGGCTCCCAGAACAATAGAGCCGACGCCCTCTCCCGTCTTCATCAAGCAGATCCTGAATCCGAATCTCCAGAACCAATCCTCCCTCCAGCCATGATAGTTAGTCCTATCCAGTGGAGTATTGATCATCTGATTGCACAGGAAAACCTTCAACACCCTGCTCCGCCGGGAGGTCCAGAAGGGAAACTCTTCGTCCCCCCTCAACATCGGATTACCCTCCTGGACTTAGCTCACACCTCTCCGGGCTCTGGACACCCAGGCAGGAGGCGGACCCTCTCGCTCCTACAACAGCGTTACTGGTGGCCATCGATGGCTCTGGATACGGTCCGCTACCTCAAAGGATGCTCCGTCTGCGCCATAGCAGACACCCCTAGAAGACTCCCGGAAGGTAAACTGGTGCCTCTGCCCATTCCTGAACGTCCATGGACCCATATCGGCATTGATTTCATGATTGACCTCCCTCTCTCTCAAGGCTACACCTGTGTACTGGTAGTGGTCGACAGGTTTTCAAAATCATGTAAACTCATCCCTCTCAAAGGACTCCCCACTGCGTTCGAAGCGGCAGAGGCACTATTCCACAACGTCTTCCGTCACTTTGGCATCCCAGAAGATATCGTCTCCGACAGAGGCCCCCAATTCATCTCTAGAGTCTGGTCAGCTTTCTTCCGTCTTCTAGGGGTGTCCGTCAGTCTCTCCTCGGGATACCATCCTCAGACCAACGGCCAGACGGAGCGTAAGATTCAGGAGCTGGGGAGGTTCCTGAGGATTTACTGCCACCGTAACCAGGACTGTTGGAGCCAGTACCTACCCTGGGCCGAATACGCTCAGAACTCCCTCCAGCAATCTACCACCGGGCTCACCCCCTTCCAATGTGTCCTTGGATACCAACCTCCGCTCTTCCCATGGTCAGGTGAGCCCTCGCAGGTCCCAGCGGTAGATCACTGGTTCCGACAGAGCGAGAGGGTCTGGGACTCGGCTCACGTGCATCTCCAGCGGGCAGTGCGGAGGCATAAGGAGCAAGCGGACGCTCGTCGAGGACCCACGCCGCAATACCAACCTGGACAACAAGTCTGGCTCTCGACGAGGGACATCCGCCTCCGACTGCCCTGCCGTAAGCTGAGTCCCCGATACATCGGACCATTCACTATTGAACGGCAACTGAACGAAGTGACCTATAGACTCCAACTCCCTGCACAGTACCGTATCTCACCTTCATTCCATGTCTCACTCCTCAAACCCTTCACTGAACCTTTGTCTCCTCCATCCACAGAACCTGGTGATGATGCCGTACCTCCTCCTCCGGCCATCGAAGACGACAACGACATCTTCCGGGTGAGAGCTATCCTCGACTCTCGACGACGGGGTCCTCAACTGGAGTACCTTGTGGACTGGGAAAACTACGGCCCGGAGGAGCGTTGCTGGGTTAATCGTAATGACATCCTGGACCCCAGCCTTCTCACTGACTTTCATCAAGACCATCCAGACCGCCCCGCTCCCCGTGGCCGAGGTAGACCCCGTCGTCGCACAAGATCCCAGCCGTCAGGAGCCGCCCGTGGAGGAGGGGGTACTGTCACAGCCACACCTTCTACACTCCCGGAATCGGACACTTACGCCACACCCACTCGTCCCCAATCACCCGAATTCTGAACTCCTGTGCATCATCACCAGAACCACATATAAAGCCATCAGTCACCATCACTCATCGTCTGGTCTTGCACCGATCTCCTCACTTGCCTGAACGCCATTATTAAACCTACCTGAACTCTTGAAACCTCTTCATCCTCGTCAGTCTTCCTGTCCCCATCGTCTTCATCTGAGCACCATCTGGATCACCGTTCACCATAAGGGAAGTTGTGTTGTCACCGTTCTATCCACGTGTCAAGATTCACCTGTGTCTGAAACCTCTGATTCACATTAAACTACCTTATCACTGAATCCTCTGTGTCCTCGTCTGTGTCTGACAGCACCATAGTGGGATGTCATGAATACTTTTAGAAAACCAAATAGCAGAAACATGCTTGAATGGTTAGAACCTTAGAGGTGGCTTTTTATTTAAATTTTACTTTAACTTTTAAAATAAAAGTTTATCGTAATATGGAAACACCTACCCAGAACCAATGTGAATTCATTTATGAAAACCAAAAACCATTTTCTGAAAGTTTTTTAAAAATGTTTAAATAAATTATGAGAATACATACATACTAGTTCTTTATTTTATATATTAATGTGTCATTTTTTTATTACATTATGAAATAAAATAATAAAGGAACTGGTGGCACAGAAGTGAAGGTACATGAATGTTATGTTAACAAATTTTTCGTTCTCTCCACAGGAATCTTGGGAAGTCAGGACTGCGAGTGTCATGCCTTGGACTCGGTATGCATTTTTTGATTTATAAAGCAGCCATAAACCACCAAAAGGTCACACTGAATATGAGTAACATAGATCAGTGATACATTCACACAGTGCGTTTCAGTGAAGTGCAGGCACCAGTGTGTGTTTAAAGAGTCACATGATCACGAAAATGCTATCCTCCCTCCATTCATATTTAATTCATCATGAATTAAAACACAAGCTCACTAATTGCCTCACACACTCCACACACAGCAGGAGAGTGATGGGTTGATGCTTAATTTATTCTCTCTTCCCTTTTATTTTTACAATTAGATGGTTTCATTAACAAGCCTTGTGAATGCAAACATAATGACTGTATAAATCTGTTGTTGACTTCTTCTGAGATAAAAACGCAGTGTGGCTTATATAGCAGCCGGTTCTCATGCTACAGGACTCATGGACGACTACACAAGAGAACATGCCTAATTCAGTTCACCTCAATCTGTTTTATTTTTATCGTTACAAACCAGTGCAAGACACCCAAGGAAATTACAGCAGTGTCAGTTTATTGATTAATTAAATGCAGGGATTGTAATGGTGCACTGAAAATTTAGTTCGTTTCATCTCCAAGAGCAAACCGCATCTGCTCTCATGAAAACCATAGGGCATTGGCAACTGAATTGTTTGGTGTGGACTGAACTAGAATAAGTGAACTGGATTTTATTGTTGTCATACAACAGGCTTTCAGCAAGAGCATTGAGGAACAAACAGATGCTATTTCCACCATGTAAAAAGCCCCAGGCTTATCTTCACAATGCATCCGAGTGGTGTCTCTCCTATCTTAGATTCGATTCTTGCTCTGTGCAAGTCCTTCCTCCTTCCTGCAACCAAATATACACTACTGTTCAAATGTTTGGGGTCAGTAAGATTTTTTATATGTTTTTGAAATCTCTTATGCTCACCACAGCTGCATTTATTTAATTAAAATACAGTAAACAAAAAAAAAACAGTACGTTTTCTATTTTAATATCTTTTAAAATGTAATTGCAAGGCTGAATTTTCAGCATCATTACTCACATGATTCTTCAGAATGAGATGGATTTTAATGTTATTAATTTGCATGTGCTTTCTGTATTATTTTAGCATTTAATAGAGTATGCAAATAGAGTAAACATGCTTACAAAAGTTGTGATTTTGACTTGTTTTGTGAATAAAACTCAACCAATTAGTAGCTTAATTTTGCGCCTTGTTATTCACTGGTGGTGAATTTAGTGATTAAGACTGCGAAAGTGCCACAACTCACCCTGCTTGTAGCTGTTATTTTCCTGGGACGTCAAAGGTCAAAGCTCCAGGTCAGACATCACAAACATTAGCCACTTGATCAAACACAAGAACACTGCAGGCTAATAAGATTTCAGTGCTTTAGAAATGCACTTTACTAAATACATGAGGACAGCTTTCAGTTGAAATCACAGAAGCAGCAGTCATTTTTTGTATGGGATTGTGTGTGCATATGTGCATATTTCAATGTATGTTCATGTTCATGTAAGTCAGTGGTGCCTGCTTTAAGATATGATGGAGGCACAGTGGAGCCTATAAAAATTTCCCACTGGCGTCCCACTTTTTTCACATGTATTAAGAATCATCCTAAATTGGATAAAATTTGTAAGTTTAAGCACTCTAAATTCATACTGTGGAAACAGTTTTAAAAGTGGTAATTTTTACTATGGAAATGGTACTTTAAAGTGTAATGTTACAAAATTACCTACAATATTTTATAATCAAATCTTGAAAAAACTCATATAATTGATAAGGTCTGAGTCTCAACATTTTAAAATAAAAAATTAATTTAGAAAGTTGCAAGAGGTAACATTTGCACAGCTTTGTTGGTATAGCATCTAAACAAAATCTAAAAAAAGATGGAATTTTTGTGATGTCAACTTCAAATTTGGAACATAATACAGTAAGATGTATGGCTTTGATTTCAAAGCAATTTTTGATTCCAAGATATTTTTTTGTAAAATAATTATTTTAAATGAAAAATAAAATTTTATTGAAGGGGGGTTCAGTTAATAGGTTAAATATTTTAACTAATAAAAGTATAAAATCAGATTAAGTAATGAACATGCCAATTTCTACATTTTACAATTATTTAATGTAAATGAATATAAAATGATTTTGTCGATCAGCTCTAATTCATAGGGAGATCCATGATTAGGCAGAAAGAGCCTGTTTTTCCCTTGTTTCTCTCAGTTGTTGAGATGCTGAAGACCCTGTTGCTCATCGTTGCTAACAGAAGCTGTGAACATAAAGTTATCTGGCAGCATGAGGACTGGTACTTCATGTACAAAACTTAAGAAACATGCCAAATGTTCCTTATCACTACGCTAGTGTCACCAAGGGAACGTAACACTTGCAAACGCCCACATTATTTCCTCATTTATCCTACAATTCATAAGCACTTGATCTCCATGGGAACAGCTGATTACCCCCGACGGGTTCCCTCACCCTCAAACACAGTCGGGCGCCTCATGGGATGCCAATAAATCCCATCACTTTGAAGCCCAAGACACCAGTGTGTGCTGGAGAGATGCTCAACCCGCAGACGTGGTGAATTTTAGGGTGATAGTAGGTGATTGTGACAGGGATGTGGGGCAGTGACTGCAGAGTCTTACCCTGACAGCAATGAATCATGGGTGCTTTAGACTGCAGGCAGTGTGTGTCAGGCCAAGAATAACAGAGTCCTCAGCAAAACCTGGAACAGTTTTTACCAAGAATCAACCTCATTTTTGTCTCTTTCTTTGTATGTTGAACTTAAGTGTTTGCATATTTATTTTTGATGTTTTACATTTTCTGTATTTATACAGAATTCTTTATTTTTTTTAACTGGTATTATTGCTATAAAACATTCAGAATCAGGTCTGTGTTTTGTTAATCTGTTTGAGCGTTTCTGTGACAGGCACCAGAGCAAATAAATCAAGCTCTACTTGGAGCAAACTTACCTCTGACTCACACTTCATCTCTTTCTTCCAATGTCTTTCTCTCTCTTAGGCACGTGGGTGACATTTGGGGGACAGATTTCAGATGAGGTGAGAATTGAAAATTTTTATATTCATAACCAGAAAATGAACTCAACAATTATTCTAGAGGGTAAACAATCTATTAACTCATTATAAATTATTTTGTAATATAATATAATAAGGTGTTGAATCAGCTGTGTTTTATATATATATATATATATATATATATATATATATATATATATATATATATATATATATATATATATATATATATATATATATTTACACATTATTCTCATTTCTAATTCCACTCTAGACATTATCACAAATTGGGCAGATTTAGTCGAGATAAGCATGTTCTGTGCTGACAGTCTTGGCAGAGAGGAAAGCTCATAGACACATCATGCTGTGGTCTTCCTCATTATTCAAACAAGAACATCATTCTGCCAGTGCCCCTTTCTGACACTCACCCAGGACAAATGCACATAAACACTAGCGCTTCTTACATCATAAAAGTCCCCGCAGCAGCAACTTCCCCGACAAGCCTGTCTTTCCCCAGAGGCGGAGTCTCCTCTATTGTCCAATCAAATTATACGAGATGTGGACGTCCCCATTCAGTCCCCTTCTCCATGTCATAAGTCATCTAATCAACAGCTGAACAGACGTTTTTTCCTCATCGGTCTACCAATATACAACTACACTGTCAAAACAGATTACTTTCACTCATGCTGACAGTTCTCCATCAAAGAGAGCTAAAGAGAGAGAGACTGATGGATTGCAGAGATCGCAGGGGTTTTAGCCACCTATTGTTCTGTCAACAGAAGATCAAACTCTGACATGAAGATCATTGTATCTTTGCAGCAGTTATGCTAGAAAAACAGATGCTCTGTTCCCAAACCTAGTAAGGGGCCATTCACACAAAACACATTTCTGCTTTTTTAAATATGCACTAGATCTTTGATCAATGCGCTCGGAACAGTACAAGGTCACAAGACATGTTTTTTAAAAGTTGTGTGGCACACAGAACACTGTGTCTTGTGCAAGAGTGCATGTTTACATAAAAACAATGGAAAAGTAGCACAGAGTTAATTAAAAAAGCATTCTGTATGAACCGTCCCTAAGGCTGTTTTTTAAAGGCTATTTCATATGGGTAATGAAGACTCATGTGTCTCAGTAATTTAACAGCTTGTGCTTTTAAATCTTGAAAACAGTTGTGATACTGCTGTGCAGTTTAAATGATCTCACCCTACGTCACGACTAGCTGTAACTATATATAAAATGATGAGCACATTTTTTAAACGATACATTTACAAAGCATCCATGCATAATAAGAATCTTGTGTTATGTGCATGAATGCCATTATACTCAGTACATCTGCCTGAAAATATGTCCATAAAGCCATGTTTAAATTTTTTTCTGCATCATGTGACAAACAATGTGAGGTGTAAAGAATGAAATCACCGTCAGATGCAATTAACTTCATGCAATGCTATGATATTGTATTCCTATATACATAGTGACAAGCAGACATTAAATACCGGGATGGAGCCAAATGGTTGGAGGGAAGGGGTTGAAAAATAACAGTCAGCGCTCTGTGAAATCAGCCGAAAAGAAAATCATTTCACGGGCAGAGAAAGCTTGATGAAAGATTACAAAGATAAACTGTTTTTCTTTAGAATAACATGCATTTTCTGATATTATTCTGTCCTTCTCTCTGCATCGCTTCCTAACCTAACGGCACTGTCCATATGAATAAATGTGACAAAAATATTCTGCAAAGGTACAAAACAATACGTCTAAAAAGAACAAATTCAGCTCAACCCTGAATTCGGTTTGGACAAATTAAATGTTATGGAAATTAAGGTTTTAAATGTGCTTCACATGGCAATGAATCATGTGTAGTGGATTTTAGCAGCACTGTTTTCAGAAAGGTGAGCACTCAATTATACGTTTACACACACTTCTGAGCTCTCTGCAATGCTTACTGACAGTCGAGTGCTTGATACTGATGTGTGCATGTGCATGTGTGTGTGTGTGTGTATTTTGTAGGTGGCAGAGCAGCTGATGACTATAGCCTATGAAAACGGGGTCAACCTCTTTGACACTGCAGAGGTCTATTCAGCTGGGAAGTGAGTTTGACCATTGACTTGTAGCAAAACAGAGTGGCTAAATCCATCTAAATACTTGTATACTATCTTGCATACTAGAACCTATTGAATGGAAAGTATGCAAATTGGGATTCAGCCAGTGTCTAAGAGTAAAAATAATCAACACAAATAATCCTGGATTACAGGCCATCCTGTAACCTTCAGAACCAAACTTGTCAAGCTGATTCATCTAAACCTATTAGAAGAAGCAGAAGGGAATTCCCTATAATTGAATTGCACCCACTGATAGAATTGTTTTTGCACACACTGTCTGCATTCTCTAAAGGAATTATGCATTCAGGTTGAGATGCAAATTTAGAGCTTAATGCAATTTGCATAGATCAGTTTCTATGCATCCAGGCCAGTTTCTGAGTTTCTGAGTGTTAGTTAGTGCATGGCGCAACAGATTAGAGTGATCATATTTTTCTGGGACTGTACATGATCAATCTGTCATAATGCACTTTTAAAATGCCAGAAGTCTGGATATGTGCCTGATTGTGATGCTTTTCTCCATTCTTTGAGCATCATTTGACGAATTACTGCTGTCATGATTACTAAAGAAGTACACTAACGTTAATTTAAATAAGCTTATTTCCTGCAGTTTTCTGTGGACAGTAACCATAGCTCAATGTTAACTGTGTCAGGCAAATAGCGCTGACGTTTGTGAATCTGGCAACTTCTATAATGAAACTCATGCATACATAGGAGGAGTGTTCACCCTGAAAAAATGACAGTAACTTTAAAGTTAAAGTTTAAATATATGCATGGTTCAGTGCTATAGTGGCTTTAAAGTGAATTCACCTCACTGAAAAATTCTGTACAAATCCAGATATAAAATATTAAAAGCACATAAAATGTGTCTTTCTTCACAGGGCTGAAATAATCCTAGGAAACATTATCAAGAAAAAGTGTTGGAGGTATTTATCTTCTTATGTGACGTTCTTTCACATTATCATTATATTCATCGATTTCATTGGATGAGAAATTTAAAAGGCCACTGCTTTCACACAAAGCCCATAATCTGTCTGTGTGTGTACAGGAGATCCAGTCTGGTCATCACCACTAAACTGTACTGGGGAGGAAAGTGAGTCTCTCTCTTTCTTTCTTTCTTTCTTTCTTTTTCTCTGCCTGTCTATCTGTATATTCATTCTGTTACTACTCTCATTTCTCCTTGAGATTTAGGATTTTAGGTTTAGTTTGCTTATGTAAAGCTTTCTTTCTTACTTTCTTTCTTTCTTTCTTCTTTTTTCTTTCTTTAGGGCAGAGACAGAGCGTGGGCTCTCAAGGAAGCACATTATTGAAGGTAGATATTTTTCTTCTTTCTTCTAATTCCCCTGTCGTTTGTAATTGACCTGAACCTTTTATTCGTCTTTTCTTTCTAATTCCCTTCTACTGTATTGATTTTTTTCTCTCTTTCACTGCAGTAGAATGTGTGGCCTTGTTCATAATAAAAGCTCAGCACCCACACCAGCATTCATTCTTAAACAGTGTGAGATTCTCTCTCTAAGGCCTTTTCGATAAACGATTGTTCAAACCAAATACAGTACGTATGTAGATACAGAAACCATTTAGTCTGTTGTCTTGTTTTCCAATAAAAAATGTCTAAACATCTTTAATACGAGACATTTACATAACAAGCATAATAAAACACAAAAAACAATGTCTTGTTTTATTTATTTACTCACCCACTTCCTTGCGTATTTAATTGTTTCCTTTCTGAGTTCATTTGTTCTTTTTTACAAAAGAGCTTGTGATTATTGGCAATAGTACTAAATGTTCCTGACAAAAAAGTATGCTAAAAGACATCCATCACTGAATTCAGATTGCTTTAATAGCCTAATGCATAATTAAAATGGCATATTTACGTATTCTGATAATTGCCTGCATGAATAATGTGAAGTGTTTAATCAAGAGTGGAAATCTACATGTAATAATACTCTGAATTATATCTGCTCTATTACTGTATGAGATGGAGGTGCACCACTGATTTCAAGAGAGTTTAATATGTCATTTCTGTGTCACTTTCAGATTGAGAAAATTCACTGTTTGTATTTCATGAAACTAATTGAATCATTCGCATACTGCACTCATCCCTCCTTCACCTCCCCCCTGATCTCCAAGTTATTTTTATCACTCCAGTTTGTGTCTAGTTTTCCTTTCTGGCTCGTGTCTTTCTCCACTCCTTGCTAGCTTGTGCCTGTTTGACATTGTTTGTGGGCTAGAAAGAAACGTCTGTTTATCCTCTATGTACTTTAAAAAAAAGCTCCCTGCTAAGAATATCTCCTCCACAAACCCAGAAAATTCTGACTGATTAGAGCCGTGGCGGATGCGAGGGCGTGCTCCGTGAGCACGGGGCCGAATAATGAGTCTGAGATTGGCTGGATTACAGTATTTTTGTGAAAGGATGAACGTGGGGTTTATCTGTCAGATTAATTTCAGTATGGCAGAGTAATCACGCCCGCGTCTGATCACCTGAAAGCTATCTGACAACTTTGTTTCAACACACCTGGTGTTTGCTCTCGCTCTCTCTTTCTTTCTCTCTCAGCTAAGATTTATCGGCATGACTTTAAAGTTTTGTCAGTCCGTTATTTTCACTGTACTTAAATACTGTTGTTTGAAATAAGAAGAGCTACGGTACAGAATGTGCATTATTTGAAAGAAAATCTTAAATAGAATGAAGGATAAATGTGTTTGGGGTGTTTAGAGGTGGAGTGACCCCAAAAAGAATTTGGACACCTAAGCAGCACTCAGAACTAGTTTGAATGTCATTGCATTAAACAACAAAATGTCAAACCGACTGGCATTTATTTAAAAGGAAAAACATCACAAGCACTTTTCATGCTAAACATATCAAAGAATAGATGTTTGCGAGGTTCCTAATTGAGAACAACTGATATTCAATTTGAAAGAAATTAATAATTTTATTCAGCAAGGATGCATTAAATTGATCAAAAGTGACAGTAAAGACATATATAAAATGATTTCAAATAAATGCTGTCATTGAATAATATATCATGATTTTTCAGCATCAAATCATAAACTGTAGGATGATTTCTGAAGCATCATGTGACATTGAAGACTGGATGCTGAAAATTCAGATTTACATCACAGGAATAAACTGCATTTTAACATCAGTTAGGGATTACATTTTTAAAAAATTTTTTTGATCAAATAAATGCAGCCTTAATCATAAGAGACTCACCTAAACATTCACAAAAAATCTTACAAGCCCCAACTTTTGAACTTTAATGTGCGTTATTGTCTGTAAACTGTTCATTGTTTTATGCAAATAAATATGATCTATTTTTAACAAATTTAACTAATATAACTGACAACTAATATAATGCCTAAATGTTGTATTTGTGTGTGTCTTGTTTTTGTGGCATATCAGGACACAACTCTGTATGGTTATGACACAGGTATTAGAAGGAGAGGGTGACTTATGAAGACATAACCCATGTCCCCATTTTTCAAAACGCTTATAAAATCATACAGAATTTTTTTTTTTTTTTTTTTTTTTGAGAAAGTAAAAATGCACAAAGTTTCCTGTGAGGGTTAGGTGTAGGGTTGGTGAAGGGCCATAGAATATACAGTTTCTACAGTATAAAAACCATCACGCCTATGGGATGTCCCCACTTTCCACAAAAACAAACGTGTGTGTGTGTGTGTGTGTGTGTAGTTGAAGAAGCACCAGTTTTGAATTTCTCCAAGTTTGAAACAAGCGTTTGATTCAGTTTAATTCCAGTCACCCTAATCAGAATATTCTTGATCATTTTTTTAAATAAAAAGAATCTAATATTGTAAGATACTGATACGGTCATTGATATATAAACAGAAACATATTGCTCAAAGTGCATAATGTATGTTACGAACTGTCCCTCAGTTGTGTTCTCTGTCTCTATCTCTGTTTCTGAATGGGACCATGATGTGACAGTCAGACTGAATCATTGCTTCCTCGTCTTCTTCTTCTTCCTCTCCTCTGTTGTCTGCAAAGCTGTACTTTTCTAATCCTCTCTCAACTGCTCACCTGATCCTATTTTTGCTGTCTCTGAGATTCCTCTCTCCTCTCATTCTTCCATCTCTTTTCACACTCCTGGATGTCAAATAGCAGCTCAGAATGAATGTAGGTCCTTAGGCAACTATATGAGTTTGTGTCATAGTTTTTAATCTTTTCTGTTTCATAGAATAGTTGAATGAAAGTTCATCTATTTGCCCTTATTTTGCTTCAAACCTTTCTTTTCTTCACAGAACACAAAATATTGCATTAAACAGAATGTTTATACTGCTCTTTGAATGAAAATGAATAGAAACTGAGACTGTCTGAGCTCCATACAAATGTGGTCCATACAACTCATACACTCATCCACTCTGATTACAAAAAACAGGATCACTTTCTTCTGCTTTTTTCTCTGTAGGTCTGAAGGGTTCTTTACAGAGGTTACAGTTGGAGTATGTGGACGTGGTTTTTGCCAATCGTCCCGACAGCAACACACCAATGGAGGGTAGGTGAGGCTTGGGCCCAAAGTAAAAGTTACTATCCTGATGCTTCTAGCTTTGCAAGCTCAGATATGTGCATCATTGCATTCTGAAATGCTTTAGAGGAAATTTGTAAATCAAAGCAAGTACTGTATGCAGTGCATTTATAGAACTGTTGCAAAAGCAGCTATAGCGTTAGCATATACTGTCAGCAAGTTTTCTCTTTACTGTAATAGCAGTGCAACAGTTTGAAGAGAATTTCTTTCTTTATCTTTTCTTTCTTTTTTTCTTTTCTTTTTAAAAGCTGAATATTCAGTAGTCATTACTTTAGTCTTCAAATGTCACATACAGATATCATTTCTAATATGTTGATTTGCTACTCAAGAGACATTTCTTCTTATTGTCAATGTTGAAAACAATACTTGTGTGGAAAAAAAAAAAAAAAAAAAATCTTTGAAGAGTTCAAAAGAAAAGCATTTATTATTATTATATATTTTTTTTACATTATAATTGTCTTTACTGTCACTTTTGGTCTATTTAATGCAGGGATTCTCAACTCTGGCCCCCCAGGTCCATGTTCCTGCAGAATAGCTCCAACCTTGATTAAACCTACCTGCCTGTAACTTTCTAGTGATCCTGAAGACCTTGATTAGCTTGTTCAGGTGTGTTGGAGCAAAGCTCTGCAGTAAAGTGGACCTCAAGGGCCGGAGTTAATGCATAATGGAACGGTAGTGTTTGTTTAGTGCATGACCCTGTGCTTAGGGCCTTGGTAAAAGTATTTTTTTGCATATACTTGGTCCAAATTATGTCTCTCTCTCTCTGTGCATGTGTTGCTGTGTGTATGTGTATAAAACAGGAGGTAGGGTGCTATTTCCAAACATCTCAGGAGGCCGTTTATCATAATCCCAGTCTAACCTCTGTCTCACTCCCTTTTGATTTCTGTGGCACTGCAGCGCTCAGGAAGGCTGCTTCTGATGCACTCTGTCCCTCACCATATCTGTATTACTCTCGCTCTCGCTCTCTCTCTCTCTCTCTCCCTGAGGGGGATTAGAGACTTGCCCATGGGGAACATACAGTGTATTTTTAAGCTGCTCTTTGCCTGCTGTGTCTTCAAACTCCAGACCTTTCTCTCTTACACTTATACACACACACACACACACACACAATCTGTGTCTACTACATATTACATGTATCTAAAAGAGGACATTCCACTTATATTGTTTTTATGTGGAGCATAGTATTTTATTTCATCCCCAAATGTCCCAAAGAGAGGTTTCATTAGATTTAGCTTTCTTCTGGGGACAAATGTGTCCGTAAACTTACACACACCTGATTTCTTCAATTAGATTATGTTGGGATTTTTCCTGCCTGTATGAGCGAGTCTTATCAACACATAAACACATTTAACATCAGGGTTAGAAGCCAGAAAAGTAATGCATAGACGTCCTACAGTGTGAGGATAATCTCAAGAGGACTCTCCATCTGCGCTTTAAAGCCGCGGTGGGGAAAAGCAGAAGATCTAACAAAGTAAAACGTTTAATCATCGTTCTTCCATCGAGGCCGGAATGATATTAATTCAAATTGATGTGCAATGTTTTCTTGGCACGTACAGTTAAATCCTCGTGGGAAGATAATGATAGTAGGGAATTTTAATAAAATAACATTTTGGTACTGAACTGAGAACAAATTTCACTACCCATGGCCTCCCTGGAGACTTGTTAATGTGTTTGCCATGGTGTCGCTGTGCTTTGTGAGATAGACATTAGACCGTCAGTGTGATTCTGCTCCTGATATCTCAGTTCTGTGTATGGTCTTTAATGAAAAAACTACCTCGGTTTTATTCAAAGGCCCATACTGAGAAAAAATTCAATTAGTGTAGTTCCTGATATTTATTTGACCTTATTTTAAGATGAAAGCTTTATAACAGTAGAAACAGTTTATATAAGAAGTAGTTTATATAATATGTGGTCAGAATTTTGCACAGACGTAGTTATAACGATTAGATGGTTTTGGTGCAGTGCAGTACCCTATAGCCTTTCATTTTCAGTGCATTAGTATAAATTTGATTTTGTTCACTTTTTATAAACTGAGGGGAAATACTGTAATTATATTCTATGTTAACTGAATGTCTCCTCCCGGTGCTGTCAATAGAGCATAACTTTTATTGTAAAACTTACAAACAGATCTCTTTTAGGTCACGTTCATAATTTATGAATACAGCTTTGCTATATATATAATGCATTCATGGCCTGTAATAGTTGTTGGTGTTTTAATAAACACCCAACACATACTGTATCTGTGTTTGTTAGTGTTTATCTGATATTGTAGAGTAGACTTAGCGCCTACTGGCTGTTTCGCCAAACCCCAAATGACTTATCTGTGTTTGAATCGTACACATCAGTCTATAGTAGAGATATTAAAGCCACAAATCAAAATCATACAGCACACTGTCTCTCTGTTCCCACACAAACACACACACACACACACACACACACAAATCTTATCAAGCTGTCATATGACAAAACTACATGCAGCATAGAATGCCTAATACCTTACGAAGAAGTGTTGTGGTGGTATAAGGATGCTTTCTAAACTTGACTGAGTGGGTAATGATTAGGCATAATTCAGCTGCTGTTTATCTGTATCTTGTCTACAGTGTAACCTTTTTAAAATCTTTCTATTCATCAAATAAAAAAAATGTACCCAAGTTTTCACAAGATATTAGGTAGCACAACTGTTTTTAACATTGATAGAAATGTTTCTTGAGCAGCCAATCGGTATATAAGAAGGATTTCTGAAGGATCTTGTGACATGTGACTCTGAAAATCTGATGCATCACAGGAATAAATACATTTTTTAAAGGATATTACAATATAAGATTAGTTAATAAAAATACTGTTTTGCTGTATTTTTAATCAAAGCCCTGCTGAGCATAAAAGATCTCTTTAAAAAAAAAAAAAAGTTTGAAACAAACATGACCTAACTTTGAATGGTAGTTTATGTACTTTAAACCTGAACAAATACGGTTTCTTAAAATAAACCAAGCAAAGTTGTGATTGAGCTTGAAAGACTAGAACTGCAGGACTGAATGTGAATGGATGATTTATTTTTTTATTAACCTACATATTTTGTTTGTTTTCTATTGCAATAATTCATCTTTATTTATTAAAGATACAAATATTTTGGGGGGAAGTTGCAATCAGCATCCACTAAAGAATCAGAGGGGACACGTGGGCATGACGCATCGGCACTCGCACGCTGCAGAAACCCCACATCCACATTACACTAGATTAATACTTCAGGGTTCTGCTGTTCAGATGTTCCATCAGAACTGAGCTGGAGTCCTCAGTCTCTTGTGAGAAGAAACTATACGATGATTTGCTGAAGAACCATTCATTTTTGTTCACACCGACATGTGCCTCTGGCTTCCTGTGTTTTTGTCTCGTTCTCTCTTTTCTTGAGCAGATGTATTGTTGTGCTTAGCTGACGTTCACTTGCTTTTTTCTCCTCCATTCTCACCCACACACTCACATTTCTCTTCATTCGTACAGAGTTGGTAATGAGAGAGTGGGTGTGGGCTTTCATTTTCATTATGTACTGAGGTAGATTTGGCTGCTGTTTTCTGCTCCTCTCTTCTTTTTTTAATCTCCTTTCACCTTCGCTTGCCTTTTTCTTTTATAGAAGTTCTTTTGTTTCTCATGTTCATACATTGATTGGTTTCACAGGTGGTTTAAGGTTTGGTCTACATTGGACTATGACCTGCCCACTTAAACAGGAAAGACACAAAAACAGAAAAAATATTGAAAATTCGGTCATCATTTGCAAAACAAAACATTTGTGCTGTATAGGTTACTCATGGTAAGAGACAGGCTAGCTAAACAGCTGTTTTACAAAAGAAATGTTAAATGGCTAACAGTGACAAACTTTTTGTCAAGTGTTGCCATTTTGCTACTGAATCAAAAATATACTATTTACATGATTCTGATTCAATTTGACAAGAAACATTAATAGAGTTGTTTTCGGCATATAAGACATATGATTAAGAGTGAATGTGTGTATATCTTTAAAAAAAAATCGTTTATATAATACTACCACCAACCTGGAAAACTTTGGAAAAGTACTTTGCAACGTGATTGTCATATCAACAGTAGTATCTTTTAAACACAATTTTGTTTGTAGGCGGACTGAAAAAAAAAAAAAAACACTATTTGTCTTTACTCCCGAAGGTGCCAGCCAATCAGATCAGCACCTGCCCGACCGTGTAAGTGCTTTCCATTTCTGTGCAATATGTATCAGATGGTCAGGGAAGGGACTTGGTCCTCAGGCGTGCCATTTGATGAGACTAGGGCAGCTCTGCGACGCCTCTGTCAGATGAAGAGCGTCCCACAGTCATCACTCACTGGTGGACTGGTGGCATGTGTAGTGAAGATGAAACAGTGGACAGTCGGACACACAACAAAGCCCAGATCATAGCGATTTATGGCCAGAGTGGTAAAGCACCTAGAGTCAAAGCACTGATGAGACGGAGGAAAGCAGCTCTTCACATATGAAAATCTGAATGATGAAGCAATAAAGCAGCTTTATGAGCTCATGATGTAGGCGTTTTGGAGTGGATCTTGTACTCGCTGCTCTGGTGCTGAATTGAGTGCAGAACAGCAGTAAAGGTCTTTGCTGGTAATGACGCAGAACTGTAATGCCTTGAGGATGTCAGAACAGATGGTGTTCCCGTTGACTGCAGAGTAGCGCTCTGTCAAATGTATATATAAAGTACACTAGAATTGTATACAAACTTATGACACCACAAACACTGTTGTCTGTTCATATTATGCTTGGTCTCATTGAGGTGTGTTGTCCTAAATGTATGGTTCTAGCATACTGTTCAGAGGTTTGAGGTTGGTTAGATTTTTTATGGTTTTGAAAAAAAGTATCTTATACTCATTTAGGCTGCATTTATTTAATCAAAAGATTTAATATATTTTCAAATGTCCTTTATACCTGTGATGGCAAATCTGAATTTTCAGCATCTTTAATCCAGTTTTCAGTATCACATGATCTGATATGATGTCATATCATATCGAAAACAGTTGTGCTGCTTAATATTTTTTCCTAACCATTACAGTTTTTCTCTTTGATAAATAGAAAGTTCAGTAGAACATTATTTGAAATATATATATTTTGTAACATTATAAATGTATTTAATGCATCTTTTCTGAATAAAGTGTATATATATTTATTTGTTTGCATGGACGCTGAATATACATTATTAAAATAGTAAAATGTCAGCATTTTATGCATGAAAAACAAGGGGCATACAAATACATTCATAGATTAAAAATGTTCAAAGCTATCATGTTTTACTCATTTACTTGCCATCATTCTGACAACATTAACTTTTTCATTCTGTTTGGTGTGATTACATAATTTTACCTAATTTAAAAATGTAGAAATTCAAGTAAATTCTGTCATAATTTAATTAAAATGTAATAGTACAATTTATGCAAATGTATTTAATTAATTCGTTTTTAGTTATTTATAATTTATAGTTAAATTGTAGTAAAACTGAAATAAAGTAATTTCGATTTAGTTTTAGTCATTTATTAATGCAAAACATTATACATTATGTAACTTTTTTTAAGCTTCTAAAACGTAAATGCATTCATTTTCATTGTTGATGTAAATGTTTCAGCATTTAACAAAATGTACAAATTGTACTATATGAACATCACAGACCAGGTTGCAATAAAAAGATAACCCTCACAGCTGGCTTCATTGCCATTCAAACTGTCAATCCCACTAAAAAGGTTTACTTCAATTGATTAATTATTGGTTTTAGAAGGAAGTTATAAAAAAGGATGATGGTCAAAACACAGATGGACAGTTAAATTCTGCTTTTTTAATTTCCACTGGATGATAAAAACACAAATGTCCTTCCTCTGTGAGTTAACATTCAATTTAACCATCCCCTCTTAAACACTGTCATGTGGGCCATTATCCTTATTATAACTCATTGAGCAAAATGGATCTACTCACCAGTTGGATAATGAGATAAGAGCATTTTCTTAAGGGTAAAGTTAGGTTAACAAGGCTTTGATTCCCATTTGTGATTCTCAGATGAGGATTCCTGCCATTGCCTATTTGCACTTTAGCAATTATGCAAATCAGATAATGGTGCAAACACAGCCCTGAAAATAGCACTGATAGCAATTTGCATTGACTGTTCTCCAGGATGCTTGTGAACTATTAGTAGTTTAGGATGCTAAAATAATGAATTAATTCTTAATTATTCATTAAACTTTTTAATGAATTAAGAACAAATCTTACAACAAATAATGTGTAAATAATGGTAAAATATTTGCATTTCATTAATATGTCTGGAATACTCTGGGATGAATAAAACTGTGCTTCTATGCTTAAATACAGTTTAAAATGTAAAGTTTAAAATGATTGTACCTTGTACAATAAAACTTGCTGAGGGAGATATAGAGCTATTGTGTCAGTTTGATTTACAGCTGAAGTGCTTCTCATCTTTAATCCTGTTCATTCAGACGGCTGTGACATAGCTTCAGCTCTTTTGCATTATGATAGCGTTTATCCTTTGTGCAACTCTGCAAGTGTTGCCAGATCTCACAGGAAAAACATGCAACCTGTTCTGACAACACAATCTCAAAATAAGACTCACCAAAACATGGCTAAATTGGCTAAGTATGTTTGTCCTTTCAGAGGTGAATTGCTTAATTTAATCTGGTTTATTCTAGAATTCGGGTAAAGTAACTTGATTTTTACAATTCAGAGACCCTCTCTTGTAAATTTAATAGGTTATCTGTAACTGTTGAATAACTTGAATAATGTGTTGACCTTTTGACCAGGTGATGGACAGCTGTGTATATTACACCATAAGTAAAACAAAAGCATTTTATTGGTTCCGATTTTTTTTTATGACTCAATGAAATACAAGCCCAAAGTCGCTTAATAAGCAGACATGTCAACACAGCGCAAGTAGAGGACGTGAACAGCACCATCTAATGGTACCCAGACACAGATGATTTCTCTGTGATGGATCTCAAAGCAAACTAATCCAGAAGCTTGGCTGATATTTTTGTCTGTACATGTGTGTTTTGTGTTTTAGAGATAGTGAGAGCCATGACGCATGTCATTAACCATGGCATGTCCATGTACTGGGGCACGTCACGCTGGTCAGCGATGGAGATCATGGTGAGTAGAGAGAGGAAAAATTGCACTCACATTTTAAAGTAGAGAAAATTGCATTCGATTTTAGGGCGTTTTATTTAACAGGATTTAATTTTTTATTTTATTTTTTTATATTAATTTTAATATTTTAACATATTATTAAATATAATATTATAAAAAAATATTCTTAATTTCATTGTTGCTAGTGGGTTAAGAAAATTACGTTAAATTAAATTACCCTTAAAAAATTTAGTTTAGATATAATTAATGGGCATCAACACAAAAATACTCAATGTGTGTTTATATCTTTATTTATGAACTGTGTTAATATCATTCTTTTCTCATTTTTGTCATCTCTTTCTCCCAATGTAGGAGGCGTATTCTGTAGCAAGGCAGTTTAATCTAATTCCTCCTGTGTGTGAACAGGCCGAATACCATTTATTCCAGAGGGATAAAGTGGAAATGCAGTTGCCAGAGCTTTACCATAAGATCGGTAAAAAACAAACACATATTGTATATACACATGAGCACACATAATTCAAATATGATCTCTGAAACAGCTTAAAAACACAGTCGTGCACCGCAGGTGTTGGAGTGGTTTCCTGGTCTCCTCTAGCCTGTGGCATCATCACAGGGAAATATGAAAACGGCATCCCAGAATCCTCCAGGGCCTCTATGAAGGTACTTTAAAGGAGTAGTTCAGGCAAAAATGAAAATGTGCTAAGAATGCACTCCAAGATGTAGATGAGTTAATTTTGTCATTAGAATACATCTGGGGAAATTTTGCATTACATCACTTGCTCACCAATGAATCATCTGCAGTGAATGGGTGCCAACATTAACGTAACAATAATCAACAAGTAATCCAGAAAATTCCAATAAGTTAACATCTTGTGAAGCAAAAAGCTAAGTGTTTGTAAGAAACACATCTATTAAGGCATTTTAAATTTAAATAGTTGCTTCTAGCCAGTCAGCTGTTTGGACTCTCATTCTGACGACACCCATTCACTGCAGAGCATCCATTGAACAAGTGATGTAATGCTTAACTGATCATTTTTGGGTGAACTCTTCCTTTAATACTGTCTGTCATGACAGACACATCATTTCCTCAAGACATAAGGATGGAAATCTGCCCATTAAACTGAAACTGATCCAACTGAACTATACTCAACAGAAGAACAAAGCTGAGTTAAATAGGACAGTCTGAAACTGGATGAATTGATTGAGGAGCTCATTTAGTTCATAGATAACACCTTCAGCAAGTATACAGCGATGAGGGTGGCAGTCTGTCAGGGCAGGTTTACTGCGCTTGTCTCACTCTCTCTTTCTCTTTCTCTCTCTGAAGTCATACCAGTGGCTGAAGGAGAAGATTCTGAGTGAGGATGGCAGAAAGCAGCAGGCCAAGCTTAAGGAATTGACCCACATAGCTGAGAGGCTCAGCTGTACCCTGCCACAGCTTGCCATCGGTAGGTCAAAATAACCTTTTCGCTTAAACTGCCATCACTGCCATAGTGACTCAACTGTTCTTTCAGTAAAATACAGAAATTCTGCTTTTATGCACATTATGCACAAATCTGAGGATAGAAAAAATGACATACAATTTTCTCACTTAATAAAAAAATAATTTGGCTTTTTTTTTAACTGGAAACATTTTTGTGATATGGAAAACCTAGATGGTGACTTTTTTCAGTTTTAATATGTGTTTTTTTTATAAATATGGTGCACATTTAATATTCTATTAAAAATATTCTTTATTAAAAAGTAGGAAATGGTAATTATTTTTATTTTGTTTTATTTGTTAATGTAATTTTATTTTTGTTTATTAATAAAAAAAAAACATATTTTATTAATTACGTTTTTAATTCATTTTATTTATTGTGTTTTTTTAAATAGTCAATAATTATTTAATATTACTTTATTAAATAATAATAATACATTGAATGACATATTTGTTTGTAAACATTGTTTTTAATACATTTTATGTGTATTTATTTTAATGTGAAAACAGTTTGATGAACAAAAAAAAAAAAAAAACCTGTACTGTAAAAAAAAAAACTGCTGGCTGCACTGTCTGTTCAAAATCCTACTAGCTCATTTGAGATTGCCATGATTCACTGGCTTGAAACTTCCATACATGTAGGACTAAATGACAGATTCCTCATGAATCTATTCTGTGTTCCTCTGTAGCCTGGTGCCTCCGTAATGAAGGAGTGAGTTCTGTTCTCTTGGGGACCTCCAACCCTGCACAGCTCACTGAGAACCTGGGGGCGATACAGGCAAGAGATTTATCAAAACATCTCAAACACACTCACACACTGTGGAATCACTGCTATCCCACAAACTCTGGTGGCCTGTTACAGCTCTGTGCTTTTATCTCTTAACACCTATCTTCTGAATCTCACAGGGTTAATTTTACAGTTAAAACATCAAAAACAGGATCTTGCTTGATGTTAGTTTTATGTGCCAAGGCAAAATTACACACACTGATAAGAAATCCAACTAAACCAGCCTTATATAAAGATGGTTATGCATAGTTTCTAGCTTGCCAAAATGATTGGACTAGCACTTTCTCAACCAGAGGCCCACTAGGCGGCCTCAGAATACTTCTCAGGGGGCTTCAAGATGACTTAAAAATATTTTGATTTTTAGAACAAGCATTAAAATATTATTTAGAACAAGCTGTACAATAAACTAAAACAATTAAATATCATGATGATCCTTTCCCATGTGTTTTAGTAATTAGATCTACATTCTCGTTGACAGGTTCTTCCAAAGATAACCACTCAAGTGGCCTCGGACATCGACAAAATCCTGGGTAACCGTCCACACAGTAAGAAGGACTATCATCATTAGGCCTTTCTGTGAACCTGTAAGCCTTGAGACTCAGGATCTCGTGCCAGACCTCTTGTTTCAGCGGGTGTCCACAGTGTGTGATTCCCACCATTGTGTGTCTGTGTCAACTTCTCCTGCAGAGAGCCATTGTTACTGTTACAGTAGAAATGCTAAAGTGTTATGCATGCTTCTGTTCGACCTATACCTGAGCTCATCCTCGCATTAAGATCTCTGTGGAGACACACCTGCCTGTGAAGCACGGAAGCTCCCTGACTCCCTCGTCTGTGGGGTTTTGTATTCAGCCGTCATAACCCATATGTGCCAAAGTGAACATGGTCTTGACCCTTGACCTCCAGACATCCATTCTGAACAGGGACAAATGGCCCTGATTATGGTCTATAAAAAGTAAAGTAAGGAAACACACTGCATATCATTCTGAGAATGTACAAACTAAGAACTTTGATGTATGGCAGAGCAGCATATAGAGTTGAACTGTGTACACTGGTAAAAATATGTTGGATTAAAAAGCCATCAACAGTAAAGTGGGCTGTTATTGTGTTTAAATGTTCTCCAGGAAGTTGTACATCTTTGAACGACCATCTGTGTATGTTTCCTTTGTAAACCCTGCAATTTGTGTAAATTCCGTTCAACAATTTCTTACTTCTCCATTGTTTTAAATGTGCATTATATAAGTAACTTAGTTTGTGTTCTCCAGTGTTTAAGTTACACTGGTTAAAAATTTAAATGCTTGCTGCTTTATTTGGCAACTTTTGAACTGCTAAGCAGTAAATACTTGAGTCCCGAGCGTGACAGAAATGCACAACTACTAAAAGCAACTAGTTCCTGTCCATGACAAATGGGGTCAGAATGTTTACAGACTTGAAAATGATGAAGCTGTTAATTAATGCATTGTGCAGAGTGCTTTTAACATTAAAATAAAAATGTGCATCTCCAATTTGTGGTGTTTTGTTACATATAAATGTTTTTAAGCTTTTGAAGTTATTTTGCTGGTTAAAATACTTGCTACAAAATGTTGCCTTGAATCAAAATAACATGAAAAGTGTAGACTACAGTTTAAACGAAACATAACTAATTTAAAATGTAGAAAAACTAGGCCATAAGTAAACGGGGGGGGGGGGGGGACTAGGCCACATGAGACAGATAAAATACTGAGTAACATAAACATTACCTTATTTCTCCAAAGCGACTACACCCCACCCTTAATGCATTAAGCCACGCCCACTACGATTTTCTATTGGATTAACTCCCTGTCAATTTTAAAATTCCGTTTTTTTCATTGGCTCTTCCCTTCTCGTCAACTTATTTCGATTCCATACGCGCCAAACATTGTAGGCCGTGTGATATAATTAACGCAAATACTTCGAACCAACACTGTTTATGACCATTGATAACTGAAAAATCCTGTTTGTTTGTAAGATAGAGTTTGTTTCGTTATGTATTATTCAATCTAGCCGTCTAAACGGAAAGAAGGAACAATCCCCTCTCTCTGTCTCCAAGGCAGCAGGCAGTAAACTGAAAGCACATCAAGTGTTGTAGAAACGAGAAGTGTGTGTGCTGGGTGAGTCGTGCTCCTTATAAGCATGATGTATTAGTTTGTAATGCAATATATATGAGCAAGCTTTCTCGCTAGTCTGGAAAACAATAACACCGTTGGTTAGAATCGTATTTGTGACTGTCGACTTTGATTTAAAGCGCTTCGGTGATGTGGCTGATGCAGGGCCAGAGGAGCAGCCCCAGGGGCGACAGTGTTTGTGCTGCTGATGATGACTGCAGTATCAGCACGGTGATGAAGACTGACTCCTTCTGTATGAACCAGTCCTTCCCCTCCGCGCGCAACTGCACTCTCAACAGCATGGACGCATCATCAGGTGGGCCAGACTGAAGTGATACCAAATTTTACATATTATATATTAATAACGATAAAGCTTCTAAAAATTAAAACAATTCAGCATATAGCAGTAGTTCTTGTTAAATATCAAAAATATGGTAATTCAGCAGTGAGTGTTTGCTTAAGAAGATGGTTTTCTAGTTTGGCCAAAACAGGTGATTGGGTTGCTTTTGTTAACCCTTATTTTGTTCGAAATTTGTATGACTATTTGGAAGACAGAAATATAAGAATGACAGAATGCAGCCTCAGTCACCATTTACATTTACTTCAACTGTTTGGGGAAAAAAACCTACTGTTCAAAAGTTTGGGGTTGGATTTTTTTTTTGTGTACTCTCTAAATAGTATTGTTGTGAAATGGTATTGCAATTTTAAAAAGTTTTATGTTTTAATATAGTTTAAAAGTAATTTATTCCTGTGACTGCACATCTTGCTATTTGCTATACATTTCTTATTAATGTTAAAAACAATTATTGTTATTATACAATTGTTATATTATAAGATCTTAGAGATCTATAAGATCTGTGGAAACAGGTACTTTTTTTAAGGGTTCTATCAAGTAATTTTTGTTCACTTTTAAAATCTTTTAAACATTTATCAATTGAATGATTAAAAAAAGAGAAGCATTTATCTCATACATTTTTTTTTTTGGTTTTGTAAATTAAATGTCTTCACTATCATGTTTGATCAAATTAAAACATTCTTTCTAAATAACAATTAAACAAATGTATAATTTATTTTAGCTTTTTTGAATTGGTTGTGGTAAAGAATGGCAAGGAGTAAATTGACAGAATATGCATTTTTACTCAACTTGTTTTCTGAAAGGTGATTCTCATGTTGGTTCATCAGAAGCAATGAGGATCTCTGATCTGCAAAGCTTCCACCCCGTGTCTCCTTCATCAGTTCATGGGTCTCCAGTGTTGGAGAGCTCTCTGCTCAGGCAACTCATGTGTACCGCTCCAGAAAAAAGAGGCACAGCTCTCACCATTAACCCCAATAAAGCTGTCCTGTCCATTAACTGCACAACATTACAGGTAGGTACACCTATTCTTTGAATTATTGAGTTATTTAAATTATTATTTATTGATGTTATCTACTTTGCGAGGTTTTGGATTCAAATGAACATGCCTGTAAGCTGTTTGAGTGTGGATACAGTGATTTGATCGGCCAGAAGCTGACTTCTCTCCTAAGAGTCAGTCAGATGCTAGAGGAGGTCCTGAAGGAGGAGACTCTGGATTCTGATGGAAACCTAGTTGCTATTTCTGCAAAAGTGGTATGAAACACTGTGGTTAATTAAACAACAATTCACTTAGCTGTCACTAAATAGTTTCATGAGTCATGAATATTTTATTTCTTCCACGCTGCATGTTTTGTCCATGGCTCTGATCTCTGCTTTCCTGTTCTGGATGTGAGCATCATTAATTAAAGCCCAGCTCCGGCTCATTCTCTCCACAGGTGAGCGCAGTGAGTTTGACAGGAGATGAGTTTCCAGTGTCTGTGTGGCTTCAGATACCAGAGCAGCGGCAGCAGATCTTAGAGCTCCTGCTGGAGCGAGTGGAGAGAATCACAGCACACGTGACTTTCACTCAAAATGTGAGATTTATTCCCTTGCAGCTAATTGTTCACTGAAAGGTTAACTTTATGTATAAAGTTAAGCATCTGTAAGCATAATTTGATTAATTTAATTAAGCTTGTAATGATATTATACTATAAAAATCAACAGAATTTAACTGCGTCAGTAAGCATGATTAAGTTTTTTTGCGTCAGTAAGCATGATTAGAATGTGTCATGTGACACTGATGACTGGAGTAATGGCTGCTGAAGAATCAGCTTTTCCATCACAGGAATAAATTACATTTTCAAATGAATTAAAATAGAAAACAGATCTTTTAATAATATTTTCCAATATTTCTATTGTGTTTTTGAGCAAATAAATGCAGCATTTTCAAAAACATAAAAAAAATCTTACTGACCGCAAACATTTAAGTTGTAGTGTAGCTTTAAGGAAAATTGTTTGTAAAGTTGTTGCTCAGTTGGTCAAAAAAGTTTTAGCTTCTCCTCCTATTTCCTCAGGGTGGAATCCTTAGTTGTGACACAACTTTTGCCCATCTTTATGATTACCACACTGTTGAGGAGATGACTGGCCTGTCAATCATGTCTCTGATGCCGTCACTACAGATCCCCTTCCATTGCAGGACTCCCAAGGTCACAATGTCTCTAAAAAGTCTTTAAGCAAGCAGTTGGCTTTTTTACTGTTTTGTTTGGTCATGTTAGTGACACACACACACAAAAAATAAGCTATATTTTAATTAATATATGTATATAATAGTCTACTTTGCACCTTCACACAGCTTGTTTCTTTACCTTTGTGATTCAGGTGTTGCGTGTTCAGAGATTGCATGTGCAGGCCAGGTCTGGTGTGGTGGTGCCAGCATGTGTTCGTCTGCAGGCTGCTGTGTCCTGTGGAAGATCACCGCTGCAGATTAAAGGATCAGCACATCCAGAACCTTCTGATGGTTCACACACAAGCTCTCGACAGACCAACCGAACTCCTACCGGTCAGTCCTCACTCTTTCACTGCAGAGCGTGCAGTTTAATAACTGATAGTTGCTTCAACAGACCGAAGTCACAAAAAATGCAGATTTCTGTATCTGTGAGGATTTATTTATAGCACAGAGCTACTAGTTAAAGTGAGTTTCCAACATTTGCTCTGACATAAAGGAAATCTTTGTTTCTTGTTGTCCAAGCTTACTAACTTAGTTGCTGATTAATTAAATTAGTAATTTAAATTGCTATTGATTTCAGTGTGATCATTGCAGTGCTCTCTTGTCCTGCAGGGGGTAAATCGGGCACGGGTGGTGTCCTGTCACCCAGTGCAGATGTGCTGTACTTTGGGTCAGTGTGTGTGTTTGCTCCCAGTAGCTGCCTCTTGACACTTCAGCCCAACGGCACCATTCACAGTCTCAACAACCCCTTCAGCTCTCTGCTGCTCGGATACAACAGCGGTCAGCTGCTCGGAAAGGTACAGATGCTATGAAGTATTCCCTTGGGATTTGTGATGCTTGTATAACTCTTTACAAAACTTTTAATTAAAAGTCTTAGTTGGTCCAATTTGATTTATCTAGTCCAACAAGTGTTATAAGTATTATGTACTGTTATAATTATGAATATTTTCAATTGGCTTTTGTGATGTGCTTTTGTTTTCTTTTAAGTTTAAAATATTTCACATTTTATATTTGAATTTAAATTTGTATACAAATGTGCTTAATGCATATTTGTATTTGTCATCTTTCAATTTCAATTAACAACGATATTAATGATAATGTTGAGTCCAGCTCATTAGCAATGTTTCCAAGCTAGTTTACATAGCTAACCGCAGGCCTGTGTGTAGAATGTCACGTACCTGATACCGGCGTTTTATGAGCGGGTTCGTGCTGCGGACCAAAGCGACCACCCTACATCTCATCCACATGATGCATCCAGCCCCTCTGACAGCTGCACAGGTACAGAGAAGAGATGTGCTTTAAGGATGCACACACTTTAGCTTGTGATGCTGCACTAACGTCCCCTCACCTCCTGCCTGCCTACTTCTCAGACCCCTGTAGATGTTTGGCTAGTGCTAGCTGTAACCCTGCTGATGTTCTAACTCTCTCTACTGGCATGCTCACAACTAAGAAAGATCAACAGGACACATGTAGAGAGTTCCTTCTCTTATTGCTCCACACTCAGCCAATATAATATAATATTATATTGTATTATATTCTATTGCTGTCACTTAATTATTTCATTCTTATTTAATTTTTGGTTGTATTTAACAACAGGGTTTTCTTTTGTCTTTTTTGTTTTTTTTTTCTTCATGCTGTAACTTGATTTATGGCTAATTGAATGATATATGTTCAGATCCAAACACAGTGCTTGCTGGTGACAGTGTGATGGTGCATCTAGCCATGCGTAGGAAAGCAGGTCTTGGGAAAGGGAAGAGGATCTTCATTGGGAAAAACGCTAAACTGGAGAAGGAGAACAGCATCCTATCAACCTTGACCTCACCTGCTGTCACCTCCACACCACTGAATGGGTTAAATACTCCACTAAATCCTCTCATATCTGTTTTCTTTCTTTATTCATATGCATAGATTAAGAGAAAATAGCATTTCAGCATGTTAGAATTTAATACTATTTAAAGGTGACCTGCTATGCCCTTTTTTTTCAAGATGTAGAAGTCTTTGATATACCCAAAGTGTGTATGTGATGTTTTAACTCAAAATACCCCACATATAATTTTTATAGCTTATTAAAATTGGCACTATTAGGGTATGAGCCAAAATGCACCGTTTTTTTTTTGTCCCTTTAAATGCAAATGAGCTGGTGATCCGGCCCCATTAGAAAAGAGGGCGGGGCTTCTTAGTGTGTAGCTTCATGCTCCGGCAGTACTAATGCTGGTCTTTGCAAATAAATATTCCACTATTAACACAAGCCTGTTATCTGTACAGAAAACATACTCATTTTATAAGTCAGTCTTATTGTGCTTTGGCGTGCTATCAGAAACTTTATAAGTCCCACTTGTGATTATGAGCTCGACAAATTCAAGCAGTCGACTTCACAGTGCTTTCATATGCAATTTTTAACTTCCACATTCCTATTTACGATCATTCTGGAAGCAATTGAAGGCAGCATCAGTCAAATATTTTCAATTAGTTTTCATTTTATGTGTTTTCCCTTTTCATTTACATTTTGGTTTAGATTTTATTAATTTTGACTTTTTTTTTTTTTTTTTTAATTTGCAGATTGTCATTCATTATTCTCAGATATCATCATTCTCTCTGTTGTTCTCAGGTTGGATGACACTACAGAGCTTATTGAGCAGGTTGTGGATGTGACTCCTCGAGGGTCTGAGTCTGACTCCGCCAACACCACCGCTCTGCTACAGACCTTTGCTCTGGTGGAGTCCCAGGAAGTCCACAAGACCTGCCTCTCCACTACTGTCTCTCCTCATTGTGGCCCATCCGAGCAGAACTTTGCTAGGCGAGATGCCTCCATAGCCCCGAACTCAACCCGTAAAGAAGCTCCAGTAAAGTCCTGTGCCACTGTGCCACATCCAAAACCCCCCACAAAGGCCTGCCAGTGTTCAGAGAAAGCTCAGCTTCAGGAATCCAGCTTTGAGGTGATCTCCCTGGGCAGTGGGTCATCGTCTGGGTTCTGCGAGCGGCTTGTGGGTGGCTCTGGTCCTGAAAAGCTAGACGAGTCTCAGCAGGGACATCACCTAGCGGAATCGGGCAGCACGTTTTTGGATTTGAACTCTAATGGAGATGTCATTGTTCATGCCATGTCAGAGATGGACCTGAATGACAGTGTTGAGATTCTAAGTGCATCTGCAGATCTTAACCATTCGCTTACCTCATGTGACACTGCTGAGCTCCTCCGTACTCCTTCACCCTTCATTGTGGAATCCGACCTTGAAACAGAGGCTCAAATCTGCCCGGAGCAAGAGAAAACGCAAAATGTTTCCCTATCACCGGAAATCCGGAATGCCTTGGATCTCCGGAAGGGTGGAATAATGTTACCAGGCGACACTCCTACCACCTCTACTCCTAAAAAGGTGAAGACAAACTCTTCCATTCCAGAAGGAAGGATTCATGTGACCTGCTACAACAGAGATGGAAAATCAATTGGTATGTCAACAATGCCCCTCTAGTTTACCTGTAGTATACTAGGCACCAGTAATGAGCATATTGTATGAGATTATATAAGGGATGGTTAATGTTGGAAAGACCTTTTAAAATAGAGGAAACAAGTCCATAGAAAAATATATTGCATCGCAGATTAATGATAGTAATAATATATACACTGCCATTCAAAAGTTTGGGATCAGTAAGATTAATAATGTACTTTAAAATATGATTTATTTCTGTGACACAGCTGAATTTATCAAATTATTCCAGCATTTATTAAATATATAAATATGTTCTAACAATATAAGTGTTTATTATTACATTTAACGCACTCTTGCGTTATGGTTTCTGAAGGATCATGTGACACAAGACTGGAGTGATGTTGAAAATTCAGCTTGGCTTTACAGGGATAAATTATATTTTAAAGTATATTAAAATAGAAAATCCTTATTCTAAATTGCAATAAAAAAATCTGTATTTTTGGTCAAATAACTGTAGCCTTGATGAGCATAAGAGATTTTTACTGATCCAAAACTTTTGAATGGATCTGTTCATTATTATTTTAATATTGTGGAGTTGTTCATGTTTTTATTTTTATTTTTTTATTTTTTTGCAAGGCAGATTGTTTCCTATTTTGTTGTAGTTAATTTTTACCAGTGGAAGCCTTTAGGGACAGTTCACCCAGTTTTTTTTTTATGACTTGCTTGAACCCAACAGAAGAATTGTTGAAACTATTTGGGAACCAATCTGAATTCCATTAAATGGACAGTGATATTTTGCAAAATATATGTATTTTCTTTATGTTCCAAAGAAGAAAGTTTTGCAGCAATATGACTGTGATTAAAAGACAGAATGTTAATTTTGGGTCATCTATCCCTGTAAAGTAATCCGCCAGTGAGATGATAAAATAATTTAAACTTCAAATCAAAATTTTATATCCATGTATTTATTTGGCAAGTAGCCATGTAATAAGCTTGATATTGTAATCATTATCATAAAATAACCCCCTTCAGGGTGATCCAAGACCCTTGTCTGGGTTTATTTTATGATGATTACTGTATGTTATCTCCTGCTGTACTGCATTTTTCCTGTTCAAACTGTGTACTCTTTCTGTATACCAGATCTTAAAAACACCATCCATTTTGTCTACTGTACATTTATGATATGTCAGTGCACGGCAACTGATAAAGTGGTAATTTTCAGTGTCTCTTTCTCACTCTGTGTAGAGGTGCAGTGTGATGTACGTTGGATGTCCCTGTCCAGCGGCAGCTCTCTGGTCTGTCTGTGGCTGAGTGGGAGTCATCTCCTGCTCCACCACCAGGAGGCGCCACCGAGCACAGTGTCTCCCACAGTGAGGACAGGAGCCCCAGGACAGGAAGCCTTTGCCTCCAGTCTCGCTGAGGTGATCTGCATAAATGCTTTAAAAATGAGCTCTTTAAAAGGAGATTTTGGGGAATACCCCAAATGTTATTCCAAACATGTATGCATCTCATTCTTCTGTGGAACACAATAGAAGATATTTTGAAGAATCAAACCAACGGTTTCTGGTCCCTAATGATTTCCTGCATTTAACCTTTCTTTCTTCATGATTTAGGCAGTTCGTTCAGATGCCTTGCGCTCCTCTGTGCACTTGGAGCAGTCTGGGGCATGTGAGGGTTACTTTGCAGAAGACTATCGTCCGCTGTGCTCTATTGGAAAGGGAGCCTTCGGCTTTGTCTGCCTCGCTGCAAGAAGGAAAGATGAACAGGAAGTCAGTGACATTCTTTTCTGCACTCACTGCTGTTCATACATTCATATTCATCCGGATGCAAGATAATAACTTGATAACGATGATGTCAGTTGTTCAAACCTTGGTCAGGGTTCTTAAGAGAGGATGTTTACACACCGAGTCAGTGTAATTGATGTAGGGGGCATGTAGTCTTTTATGGACAATTATATGAGCTGGTGAAGAGATGTTGAATTTATTATCTCTCACTTCAATTTCAGGTGGTTGTGAAGTTTATTAGGAAAAGTGCAGTGGTGAGTGAAGGCTGGGTGGATGATCCTGATCTGGGCCGGGTCAGTCAAGAAGTGGCTATACTGGTTCGCCTGCAACATCCCAATATTGTGAAGGTACGTTGAGAGAACCGTTTGAGTTCATATTAATAATGCAACATAGCCTCTTTAAAAAAAAGTCGAATGTTGTTGTCGAATGTCAATTTTAAAACCTTGTACCTCATTTTAAATGACAGTTTTACTGTACTATTTATCTTATTCAAAAATGCACAACAATGCAAATGTTACTAGTCGGTAAGAATCTATTTAAACTTTACATTTTAATTTAATTTCAGCAAGGATGCATCAAATTGGAGACAATGCGATTTGTAATGTTACTAAGTATTTATTTTTCAAATAAATAAATCCTGGAAAATCTGTTTTATTAAAGTGCCACTATTATGGATTTTTGACAAGGGCTTTTCATGCAGTGTGTAACACTGCTGTAAGTGCATGAAAACATCCTGCAGAGTTTTAAAACTGAAAGTGAATTGTATAAATTTATTGAAACGAGTCATTTTTATAATGAATCCCAATGTGTTTCATGTAAACATAAAACATTAGCATATTGTCCGCCCACTTGGGAATTGGTCTGAATGAAAATGCAAGTTCATTCTTTGCCACTTGGTGCAGCTTTTCAGTGGTAAAAATAGCTGTTCCCCAGTAACGCTGTACATAAAGCAGCACTGCGCTCACAAACGCTGCTTTATCAGGCATTACAGGCATTCATGATGAAATGAAAATGAAATCGACCAATCACTGGAGAATAGCATCATGCAGAGGAGGGGTTTAGAAAAATGAGTTGAGCGTTTGGGAGTCGTTGATCAAGTAAGGTAAAATAAATGCATATTATAAAACAATGATAGTGTTTTTTTGCATGCATGTCAACTTGTTGTTGGAGTCTCCGAAAACCAAACTATGTACCCTTCATATTACCCATAATTGGGGCACTTTAAATCAGCATATTAGAATGATTTCTGAATGATCATGTGATCAGGTAGAGTATTGGCTGGTGAAAATTCAGCTTTGCCATCACAGGAATAAATGACATATTCAAATATTAAAACAGAAAATGGTCATTTAAGTTTTTTTATTTATGTTTTTGAAAATTCTTTATTTACCAGATGTTCGAATAATACATTAATAGTTAAAGTATGGAACTGTCAAAATGCTAGTTATAGTATGTTCACTATTGGTGTTTATGAGTGTATTACTTTTTTTGCTGCAGGTGCTGGAGGTGTTTGAGAATGAGCGATTCTTCCAAATGGTCATGGAGAAACATGGGGATGGGCTTGACCTGTTTGAGTTCATCGACATGCAGCCGAGACTGGATGAGCCTCTCGCGAGCTACATCTTCAGACAGGTGAGAAACGGGCTATGAGAACTCTTGAGATGTTGTTATTGGATCACTTTTTTTCTGATGTATATATTTCTGTACTTAGTTGGTAGACGCAGTGAGTTACCTGCGTGGCAAAAGAGTGCTCCACAGGGACATAAAGGATGAAAATATCATCATAAACTCTAAATTCCACATCCGGCTGATCGACTTCGGCTCTGCTGTACTTCTGGAACCCGGAAAGCTCTTCTACACCTTCTGTGGTACTCTGGAGTACTGCTCCCCAGAGGTGCTTCAGGGAAACCAGTACGTACTGAAACATCACACAGCCCATCTCAGTTCCATCTGTGCATCTGAGATTGATAAGGGCACAATACAGGATAGGATCAAGTGGATAAGGGTCTGAGAAGGGGAACATAAAGGTTATATATTCATGTCTAAGAAATGTATTTAACTACAGTTTGACTGAGATCACCATGAAGCCCTTGAACATTCATGTGCACGATTCATCAGAGATGGTCTTTCTTTATTTTCCCTCAATAAAAATGTAGTGACTTATTTTTGTTTTGTTTTTTTTATTCACTCAAGTTTCATAAATCATGTTTGGATATTAAAATAGGTTTGAATAACTTAGAAAAATGAATAAATTTTTTATGTTGACTTTAAGCCTTTGTAGGCCTTTGAATGTCAGGTGAGGTGAATACAAGAAAGCATTTTACTATCACATACAGGTATATATGAGAATTTTATATATTTTTGATGTATGTACTGTAGGTACGAGGGTCCAGAGCTGGAGATGTGGTCTCTAGGAGTGCTCTTATACACCTTACTCTTCAGTGAAAACCCGTTTTGCAGTGTGGAGGAAACCTTGCAGGCCCGACTCAACCCTCCATGCCAGATATCTAAAGGTTTGCAGCTCTGCTTCATCACAGCCATGAAGACTGACTGGAGATACATCATTAATTTTGCTTTATTCAGGGTTTTGTGGGTCTTTCTCCCTTCCACAGTTGAAGGCATTAAAAGGGTCTTAATTGGGGCAAAAAGTTGACATCTTCCTCAGTATTTCTTGTCTTTGTCTTGTTTTCTAAGAAGTTGAAAAAAAAATTAGTTTATGCTTAAAATAGGACACAATATCAAAGAATACTTGTTTCCCTTTAAATTGGCAGATAGTTGTTCTCATGTACTCAAATGAGATGTAGGACATTACTTTTTTAAATAAAACTTGCAAAAACACCATTTATTACGGTTTAACCTGTTACTTTGTTCTTGTTTTTAGAGTTGTATGCACTGTTGGCTGGTCTTTTGCACCCAGTGGCTGATCAGAGAATGACTCTCGAGGAGCTCTTGGAGTCGCAGTGGATTCAGCAACCCATAAATCAAGCAGAGTACTCGTGGGGAGAGGTCTTCCCCTCCAGCAACGGTAAGAGAATTGGTTTTAGGTTATTTCATCCACCAAAAGATGATAATATTCAGCTCCAACACCTTTTTCTTTAAATCAAATGATGCAGAGCTTCATACATCATATACTTTATCTCAGAATCCAAAGAACATGTGGAGCCCAACTCACCTGTGCACCGGGTAGACAAGCTCTACCTGGACCCCGAAAACAATCTGAGCACATTAGAGGACACTCCATTAGAAGATGAGGAGGAGGATGAGGAGCAGAGGAGAACAATGGCGGCGCTGCAGTCTGAGCTGCTGAAATATCTCACCGACGAGTGAGGAACTGTTGTGAAAGGGGCACTAATGTGTTCTGCTCAACTAATTATGACATTACATCTAATGTCACCATGAGCACTAATGCACAGTCTCTGCAGAACTCTCCGTCCACCTGCCGCTGTCCTCCTTGATGATACCAGTCCGTCCAAAGAGCAAAAGGAAAGTGTGACTGGGAATGGAAGCCATCTGTGTTGCTAAGGAACAGCTTTATCTCTGTGTTTGGTGAAGGAATATGAGTGTATTTATCAGTGTGTTGTTTTTTTTTATCTTTCATGGAGTTTTTAAAACATTGAATTCTGAGATGTCGAATGTGCTTGTTGTTTGTTACTGTTAATACTGTGGTGTTGAGCACCAGGATTGTCCTGTTAAAACATATGGCACATGCACTAGACCTGGATGAGGGTCACCTGAGCTTCAAGATACTTGTTATTAGGCCTTCAAAGCTTTAAAAGAGTTTTAGGTTGATTAACCTTTTTAAGTTATAAGTATTTTAATAATTTTTAACGTTTCATTTTTTTATATATGTATTTTTACTATGAATAAATTGTTATTGGTATAATTTCAGTTTGACTTTATTTTACACAGGCTTTGTAAAGCCTCTATCAAATGTTAATATCAATGGAATTCTTCAATAAAATATTTTGTTTGTCTTCCGTTCAAACATCCGGAACTTTTGAGCTCTCGACTGTTGTTCCAGTGCGGGAGTATTTTGACGCGGCACAGGTATGGGTACACATGTATGCAGAAAACAGGTGAGGACGAAACGACAACATAAATATTTTACGTTATCAGATAATTAGACGCTAGACTGAATGTTCAACCACTGCTATATAGCTACTGTAATAAATATTACGATTTGTCACTTGGTAAGAAGCGGTTTCTTTGATTTGCTTGTGGGAATCGGAGTAGCATTCATTAATGATCAACCGCACAATAAAAAGAAATTAATAAATAATAGCTTATTTAGTATTATAATAAGAAGTGTAACTGATAGAAAATCTGAGTCTAAAACAACGATTGTTAAAACTAAGAATAATTTTGTATGAAACAACAGCTGCCTTTAATTCATGGAAGTGAAAGGTCAGTGTATGCTGTAACTATTTGTTGAGGGGCTAATATACGCTATTTTAATAACCTTTTTGCTTTTGTGTTCCTTTGCTTTAGTCACTCAAAAAGGAACGTACAATAAATAGATTACATTAAGAGAATAAAGTTGTATTATTCAGTAAGTTAGGTGTAAAAGTCAAATTACACGCATGCTAGTTTTCTGTAGCAGTGTTTCTGTTATTTGGTTTCAAACACCGAGTTCAAACATCTATCTTCCGAATTAAAATTCTAATTTCATTTCTTATTAAATTTACATTTAATCATTAAGCAGACGACATACAAAAACAGCATTTAATAAAGAAATAAAATATATATATATATATATATATATATATATCTATCTATCTATATATATATATATATATATATATATATATATATATATATATAAATAAGAGCTCCCTTGTCTAACTATTCAGATACATATACAAAGGAAACTGACTATTGAGTGAGAAAAGCTGTTGTGTGGTTTTATATTTTCTTCCAAAATATTTAGTGTGTCCCAATTATGTGTTGAACTGAACAGCACTTCCTCCCTCTGTATCTCAGATGTTGCGATGGATGTGGAGATGGAGTGTTTGTCCTGTGGCGGTGAGAAGAGGTCATATGGCGTTCTCCTCCACACAAGAGCCCCATCAAGTAAATCCACCTCACAGTGGTCAGGTCACCCACAGACCTGGGAATCAGCTCACTCTGTGCTCTTTGCTCCAGATGGGCTTCTCAGAAACTCAAGCCAAGGAGATGCATGAAGGTGCTACAAAGAGCCACGGGAAACATGTTCCATCTGTTCTGACAGCACTGTTGCTCCTGGGCTTAAATCCCTCCAGTATCCTGAAAATAATGCAGAAGTGTCCAGAAGTATATTCACTTAAAGGTGCAGACTTACAGCAGCGCATTGATCATCTGAGGAAGATGGGACTGGTAGAAGGTAATTGTCTTTTAGTAAATTACACAGCTATTTTTTGTCATTAATGCATTAATACTTATATTTGACTGAATTGTTAGAAAGGTTTATTTCAAATAAATACTGTTCTTTTTCATTTTCTATTCTTCAAGCAACTGTGAAAAAAAAAAAGAATATCATGGTTTTCACACCATGAAGGATCATGTGACACTGAAGACTGGAGTAATAAATCACCTTTTAATCATATTAAAATAGAAAACCCTAATTTTAAATTGTATTACTATTTCACAACATGACTATTTTTGGTGTATTTTTTAACAGCCTTTGTGAACATAGATTTCAAAAACATTGGAACTGGGCTGAAACTAACAGAATTTGTTTGTTTTCAGATATAGTGTTTTCAAACTACATATGTTATGATGTTTTTTTTTAAAAGATGAGTTTCTGCCACAGTACAACAAACAAATAATTTGCAAATAATTTGCATGATTTTTGTCTTGGTTAAAAACTACTATTCAAATCAGGATTTACAGTGTTGTATCATTTATCCATCTTTATTTTTTGGAGAAGGTGTAAACTGGAAAGATTAATTCATGCCATTATAACCATTTAAAGGGATACTTCACTGAAAACATTCACTCACCTTTATGTGGTCCCAAAGCTTTTTGTATTTCTTTCTTCCAAAATGGAAAAGATGATAGTTGAATAATGTTAGCAGACCAAACTGTTTTGGTGACCGTTGACTTCCACTTTAGGAATTCATATAGTTTTGGAACAATTTGAGGGTGAGCAAATGAGGACAGCGCTTTCTTTTTGATTGAACAATCTTTTTAAAGTCTCTGATTATTAACAGGAAGTTCAATACTGTTTTGTTCAGCAAGTATGTTTTAATCAAACATTGCTTTAAAAGTGACATTGATAATGTCAAAATAAGTTTATTTTGAATAATTGCCGTTCTTTCAAACTTTCTATTCCTCAAAGAATCCTGAAAAAAAAACTGAGCAGCACATTTGTTTGATAACGTTGATAATAATAAGAAAACGTGTTCTAAGCAGTAAATATTCATCATATTAGAATGATTTCTGTGTGACACTGAAGACTTTAGATTTGCATCACAGGAATAAATTACATTTTTAAATATATTAAAATAGCAAACAGTGATTTTAGATGGTATTAATATTTCACAATAATACTGTTTTAATGTATTGTTGGTCAAATAATTGTGAGAGACTTTTAAATAAAAAAGGAAGCTTATTAAAATATACAATTATATTAAAAAAAGACTTCTAACACTAGCTTGCTGTATTCTTTTTCTATTATATTTGTTTTCTTTTTCTTTATTATATTATTTAAAAGCCCTTGCTACGTGTACTGCATTTAAGCTAACTGAGACTTGTTATAGCACTTATATATCATTGCTCTTTTGTTGTTTTTGATTGCTTCCACTGTCCTCATTTGTAAGTCGCTTTGGATAAAAGCATCTGCTAAATTACTAAATGTAAAATGTAAATGTAATATATCTTGCCAACCCCAAATCTTTGAACAGTGGTGTAAATGTATATCAAATGAATGAGACATTGTTTTTTAAATATAAACTTTAGTAATATAAGATAAACATTTTAATTCAACTGTAATCTACTTGTGTAGCACTTTTTATAATAAATATTGTTACAAAGCAGTTTTACAAAAACACAAGCTATATGAACATATGTGACAAGTAATAAGAGAAGATAATTAATCATTAGGGCTGTCAAATCGAATAAACATAACTAAGTGCATCCAAAATAAAAGTTAATGTTTACTTTATGTCTGTATACTGTATAGAAATATATATATATATATTTTTTTTTAACATATATTCCATATATGTATAAATATATATACATATAAATATACACACATATAATATAAACAGACTTTTATTTTGGATGCGATTAATCTGTTTTACCGCCCTACTAAGAACTTTTTTTAATTTTATGCAGATTTTACTTGTTGTTTTTTTCCCCCCTCACTGTTCCCCCTTTCTGAAATTTTGCATGGACCCTCTAGTGCTCCATCGGGTGTCCATAGGCCCCAGTTTGAAAGCCACTGATGGAGTCTGAAATCTGTCCACAGGTAGTCTGCAGAGGATGATCAGTCACTACCCCAAGGTCATGCTCCTGCCAGTCAAGAGGGTAAACATGGTGTCCCGACTGCTCAGAGAGAAATGCCTCTTCACCATCCATCAGGTCACAGACATCCTCAGAGACTCGCCTGAGGTTCTGGAGGAGGATTTGGCTCAGCTGGAGTACAAATTTCAGGTAGGGCTGGTATTTGTCACTAAAAGTTTTCCTGGCTCTGATGACAGTACACAATTTGGGGTAAACTGTCTGTGCAAATCTTGTTCTGATGATGTTAAAATTGCCATTTAAAAGGCAAGTTAGTGTTTTACAGTAGTTTCAAACTGACGCAGAGCTTGTTTTCTCCCTGCAGTATGCGTATTTCCGTATGGGCGTGCGGCAGCCAGAGATGGTAAAGGCTAAGCTGTTCAGGTTGCCTCTGTCCGAGCTGCGCTGTCGGCACTGTTTTCTGGAGCGGAGGGGACGCTACCAAACGCCAGACAAGAAGGGCCAAACTCTCATCCTCAACCCAACGCTCAAAGACGTCCTCTGCGTCTCTGAGGAAACCTACCTGACGCAGGTCGCCATGGCAACTGCAGAGGAGTTCCATGTTTTTCGCAAGCTGATGGCAAGAGAGCAGG
This sequence comes from Carassius gibelio, assembly GCF_023724105.1. Lineage (NCBI taxonomy): Eukaryota > Metazoa > Chordata > Actinopteri > Cypriniformes > Cyprinidae > Carassius > Carassius gibelio. The sequence goes on from NC_068397.1 coordinate 26,075,318, forward strand.
AGGAAGAAGAGAGGGAGAACGAATACAGCAGTGATGAGGAGGATAAAGATGATGATGATGATGACGGATTGCACAGGAGTAAGCGGAACACTGGTTACAAGAAGGACAGGAAATGAAGCATTTTGTATTATAAATTCAAAACAAATAAAAACAATTTTATTCAGCAAAATTACGTAATGATTTTTTTTTTTTTGGGGGGGGGGGTATGATCTCATGCATCTCATGTTTTGCACAAAAGAACTAACATATGCAAAGGACTACTGTTCACAGGCTGGTGGTCATGCCAACATTTTTGTATATTATTTGTTTGTTTAATCCTCCATTTCATTTATTGCTTCATAAACTTCTACCTCTGGATATGAAGTGCATAGTAGTGTCGATGGACATTGAGGTAATAATGGTGTTAGTTTATCTGTCATGGGGAGGGTCAGCATAATTTACACCAAATGCTGAGTAACCAAGGAGAGCTGAAAGAGTGTTAGTGCCTTGCGATCGTTTACGGATCTGTGCGCATCAGTGGAACGCCTGCTCTCTGATAACGAGGACAGAGTCGGGAGGTATTGATCTGGGGTGACATTAGTTTAATGGAGGCCTGGATGGAAGCAGGACATGTGGATGTGTGGAACAGGTATGCAAGCCATTTTAACACGATTAATCGATTGGTAGTCCATGCGTTCATATTGCATTCTTCCTCTTTGAACTGTTTGTCAATGAAACGGGGCTGAAACTTACAATTGTGTTTTGTTCAGTTGGAAATACAGTACTTCCCATCTTATAATGATTTGTTTATTATTAAGAGTTTTTCTCACCAGTACGACAAACAAGCACGTTATTTGCAGTTTTTCTTGCTTGTCAAACATTCTGCTGGCATTTGTGGTTAAAATTGGTATATTTGGAAGTATATTAAACTCATTCAGTTTCCCTCAAACATATTTTTATATCATATTCATCACTATTTGCCCTTGGATTTGTGACTTGAATGTTTTCTTAAAAAACTATTAATATTTCTTCCCTTTTTTATGTAGTATTATCAGTAACGTTAACTTTCCATTATAACGATAGGGACAGTTTTGTTTTTATTCTCTTTCGGGGGTTAAAATGATTTACAGTCTTTACACTTTTTTTGTCAAATTGTGTATTGGGAGGGAAAATGCTTTGTGAATGTTTGATGGTTTAAATTTTTTAAAGGAATGATGGTATCATTTATTTGTGTAACATTTATCCGTCATTCTCTTTGGAGAAATTGTAATCTGTAAAGATTTGTTCTGGTCATTATAACAATTTAAAGAGAGAGTTTTCCTAAATGAAAAGTCCTAAGAAACAACTTCTTCTGGTGTGGACTTTAAGCCAGGACACATTAAAGTGACCGTTCCTTTCAAAAACCTGTCATGTCAGTTGCCAGTTATATTAGTAGGAGGGACTGTGTTTGATTTTTTTCAAGCCTCATGCAAAGTTTACAGATCATATGGTGTGTATACATCTGTATACTTATGTTTCTTATGTTTTCTGTAGGTAGAGAAGCTGTACATGTGCTCCACCGTTCCAGTCTCAGTAAACAGAGGAGCTGTTGTTCTTCAGCCTAACACATTCTCTCAGTACTGTGGCACTAAACTCCAAATATGCTTCAGTCTTTCATTGTTAACGTCTCAGTGGATTGGTACAACAAAATGGAGAGCAGACACATGGATCTGTTCCTCATCCCTACGGTTCTCCTAACCTCTGTCACAATGCTGGTCAACCCCGTTCTGTCCCTCTGCATACTGTGTTTTCCTACGCTACGTCAAGAGACCCGCTACCTGCTCCTTGCTAATATGCTCTTCGCAGATATGCTCTTCCTCGCCATAAACCTTGCGATGGTCTCCTGCAACTCTGTGGGCCTGCACATGCCTAACCTTCTGTGTGAGTTCATGATGGTGAGCATGGTAATGACATACAGCACGTCTGTGCTCACCATCACATTGATGGTCGTCGACACATATGTGGCGGTACGTTGGCCGTTACATTACAAAGAGATTCTCCCACCATCTCGGGCCAGGAAGATAATCATGAGCTTGTGGGTAACGGCAGCAGTATGTCCCGTCTCTTTGCTAGTGATGTTTGAGGTGGTGATGGGCAGTGACAAGCAGAGCCGTCCAGTGTGTTTGATGTTGATCGCGCTGCACACGTTAGAACACAAGATGAAGGTTGGCGTTCATTTTTACTTCATCGTTGCCATCAGCCTCTGCACTGTTCTCATTGTATACTGTTATATTCATCTCTACTTCATCACTAAAACTTCTGGGATATGGCGTAGTCGGTACTCCCGGGCGCGTATGACACTCCTGGCGCACACTCTGTTGCTCATGATGTATTTTGTACCCACGTTGGTCTTTGCCGTGGAGCTGGCTCTTTTAAAGGAAGAAAGCGTGGATCTTGTGGGAGTGTGGATTAACTTGGTGAATATGTGCATATTGATGTTGCTTCCACGCTGTTGCACTCCTTACCTGTACATCCTGCGCTATCACGAGATTTACGAGACTGTCCAGCAGGTGTTTTGGAAGAAGCGACACCTAAGTCAGAGGAGTACAGCCTAGAACTGGACTTGAAGCAGAGCAGGCCTGCACAATAACTGTATCTGGTTGCTCTGTCGTTGGAGGATTCCTTAGCAAAAGAGGGAATTTAAGACACCTGAGCCAGAAAGAGATCTCAAAAGATACTTTTTATGTTTTAATATTCATTTTAGTACATTTTTATTAAAGCATTTTAACATGAAAGTATATTAAGAATGTTTTGGTCTTTTTTATATTTTCATATTTAAACTAAAGATACGTTCTGTTACTCATCATAACATAATTATATAAAATGCAACTGAGGGAATCTCGCAAAGACCTAATTACAAATAATAAATAATAGTTGTTTATAAATCGGTCTTGATTTTATTCATGCAAAATCTATATTTTTCTTTTCTTCACTTCCTTTCATTGTGAGATTTCCCCAGTTATATAGGTTGATATGCATGCCCACAATATTGATTCAAACTCTTGTGTGCAAAGCATAATGCTGTTTTGTTCTCTTGGCAAGATAAATAAATTTACATTTAAGGATTTTTACACGATTGTGTCTTTCTCCAATTTCCTGTAAGCGTTCAATGTTTAACCAGGTGAGGCACTTAGTCCTCTAAGTTAAACAATCAGTCAATCCAAAAATAAGAGTGTAAATGTTACGCAACACTTCTGATTCTAGGAATACATATCAATATTTATGCCTTGGTGCAAAATCCCTGAGTGTCATTCTGATCCATTTAGCTGTGAAGTGATGTTTACCCGTTTCTCCTTCTCCATGGAAACCATTTACAAGTGTGCCTGTGACAAATCCACATCTGTCCTGTAAACCACTTACTACAGTCGGCAGGAAGGGGGAAGGAGAGACACATTTACCTTCATCCCTGGATTGGACAGACAAACACATGCCAAGAGATGGAAACTCTAATGGAGGGAAAGTCGGAGCTATTCTATCTAGCTGCAGAAGACCTATTTTTATCTCTGCTTTGTTCGTTTGGCAATTGGTACAACAAGTCGGGTCGAGCTGAGTTTCACATGCGTTCTTCTAAGTTCTCAAACTCCTCTGAAAGCCCAGCGGAGATGTTTGCACACGAGTGGCAAGGATTCCTCCCTCCCTGCCACATGAAGGTGCTTCAGCTGTGCCCCATTTTGGCCTTCCTGGCCATTCTGCTGATCACTCCGGTTCTTCTAGTACGTATCCTGTCCCGAGGTGACCTGCGGCAGCAGACGCGTTACCTCCTCCTGGCCAATGTTCTCTTCAGTGACCTGCTCTTTGTTTGCATGAACATCCTGAGTGCCTGCATCAATTTAGCCGGTGTGTTGATGACGGAGTGGCCGTGTGCCGTGCTGCTCTTCCTCTCTGCGGTTTTATACAGCTCTGGGGTACTAAGCATTACAGCAATGGTACTGGATACCTGCTTTGCAGTGTTAGCCCCCTTTCGCTACCTGGCACTGTGGCCTGTGTCACGGACCTATGGAGCAATTGTTGCCATCTGGGTCATCTCTGTATTTTTTCCTGCAGCAGCTGTCGGCATGTTTTTGTGGTACCATAGCACGGCCCCTTGCGCCCTCCACCTCTGCTCCCTTCCTTTGCTGATGGTTTTGACCGTAAGCCACTTCCGCCCACTGCGTGTCTCCATGCTGCTGACGGTCATGGGTATCATTTTCATCCTCCTCCTAGTGTTGTCTGGTTACCTCATCCTCTACTTTTGTACCCGTAGTTCGGGCGTGTGGAAGGGCGAGACCTCATCTCGTGCTAGAGGAACATTTCTCATCCATTATCTCCACCTATTCCTGGCTTTCTGTCCCCTGCTGGTTTTGATGATTGAGCTGATGCTCTGTCACAACAGCGAGACTATGGACCCCAAAGCAAGCCTGTGGATGTCCTTGGTTGTGTGTAACGTCTTGCTCATCCTGCCCAAAGCCTTAGCGCCGTACCTCTATGGGCTCCGCTATAGAGAACTGTGCAACGTGCTGTTCCAGTTCTTTCATCTGAATAGGCCAACTACTATCACACCTGTGATATAAATAGGCTTATTTGAACTTGTGAAAAAGACTTTTAAAAAGGTGTTGCCGAGCGTTTCATCAACCAGTTAGAAATGCCAGTTAAAACATGAAAATCTGTAATGATGCTCAACTGGGGTTTTGTAAGTAATAATATGATATGTCACAAAAATATGTGAGAATAATGTACATTTAGTTGTGGTAATAATGGCATGTATTGTGTTAAATATGATGGGTGTATTTACTTATGGTATTCACTGTGTATTTTGGTTACTAAGAACTCAATTTCTAGCGTATCAATAATAATAAAAAAAAATATTATACTGTAAGTCTGCCTTCCCAGCCTTCATATTTCTTCAGTCAGTAGCACCGTTATAAATATATTTAAGATTTACTACTTTAAACCCTATCAGAAATAACTATAACTATGGAGCTTTACAATTGGCCTTTAAAAATCTCTCATTTTGCTTATTTTTGTATTATTACATCGGTAGCTTAAACTAAGTTACTATATTTTATCGTAGAGACGATACTGTACGTATTTTGACAGAAACGAAGTTATGTAAACTATTGTCATTTCGTGATAAGCGAGCACCTGTATTGTTAAAACGTTTATTACACATATTTGCGTTATTTGAAAGATTCCTGTAAAAAAATATTAAATAAAACTTACCAGATACTTAACTTAATCCTCACTGTTCTCCTGTAATTTAAATAAAAATGCCCGCGAAACACCGGTAGGATTAGTTAAAATAACCACAAGATGGCGCTATTGGCGCCTTTGTGTAAAGATGAGTTCGTCTAGAAGTTTTATGATGGTGAGTTTTTGTAAATTTATTTAATCAAATAGTTTTTACTAAATATACTGTATACTGTACATTGTATCATTCACAAATAATTCTTTAATTATATATACTTCAGGTTAAAACAGGGAGATCAAGTTTCTAGTTATGCGTCACGTTTTTTTTTCCATCTCTCAATCTGTCCGGAGAACTAAGTTACTTGTTTTTTTGTGTGTGTGTTTAGTTTTTTTTTTAATCAAGGCGTCTTTCTACAGTTACATAAAGAAAGGGTAGCAGTGCCAACAACACCACCATTTTATTGAACTGTACAAAACATGTTGTACATGTAAAACTAGCAATACATTCTAATCTAAAATCGTTACATAATTTATAACGTCAGACAACACTTTTGGCTTTGGGACCGTTTTAAAGTTTGCCGTGACAACAATATGACACAACTTCTTCGTTCATAGTCGGGTTTTTTTGTTGGCAAACAACGATCAGCAACCACATGGAAATTCTCCCGCAATTAATTCTGGGATATGATGTTCTTTTGCTGGGTTTAAGGACTTATGAAACGGCGACAGAACTACATTTCCCATGAACACATTTCCCTTGAACAGCTGACAAAACAGAAGTACGAAGCCTGTGTGTGCATTCTTTGTGCCAGAACACGCAGAGAGAGACGGACGATAACAAAGAAAGCTTAACAGTGACAGCACTAGTGCTCACGCTTATGGATCTCTTTTTTAGAAACAGCCGGATTTGTTTGTTTGTATTTACTTTTAAGGATCTTTAACCCTTACTATTAAATTTGATGTTTGGCAGAAAGTTGGTCTCCTGTGGATAAGGTGAGAAAAATAATGCTTTTATATGAGCAATTTCAGTGATTGATTTTAAACGATGGATTGAGACTTAATCCATGTTTGTTTATGGCGCTTTTTCCTATGTGTAGTTGAATAAATCTTAATATTTGCTTATGTCTAAATAATGCAATCTATAATGTGTAAATATAATATATAATATACATATACATATGTGCATAAAACATGGTGTGTCTGTGTGTGTTTATATATATCACTTCTTAATAGAATTATTATCATTTGTATTTTAATTTTTACTCTGAATCTGGTACTGAGATCATTTCTGCTGGCAGCTCTTAGGTTTGATACGGAATGTTTATTTAGAAACTACAACTACTATAAATCTCTGGTAGATCACCTTGAACCTGCAACAAAACCGCTGGGATGATTATTGAAACATAATGTCTGGACTAGGTTTCACCCAGCTTCAACTCATGAGTTTTTAGACCATCTAAAAAACAATTGTCATCTTAAAATGGATTTTTCTGCAGGCTATTTAGAAATCTGGTCTCTCTAAACACCTAGGGATTCTTTGTCTGTGGTTTAAAGCCTTTTAATGAGTATAAATCGCACATAATTCATCTAATTTATATTATGTCATCATTTGAGTCCGCATGTGGCATGTTTTCCTGTCAAACCGCTTCAGCTGTGGAGGAAATATTGAGCAACCATTCATGTTCCTTTATTTCTACTTCCACAACAAAACAAACCTGAGTGACTTCAAAAAAAGATTGCGCAAACTCTCCCTCTTTCTTGCTCACTCACTCACTTTATCTCTCAGCCACAAAGAATCAGTGGTCTTTTTATATCAGTGCACTATTCTCTTGAGGAATAGTTTCTTTTGTTTTTTTCTTTACTGGTCACATGTCCTGACGTATTTCAGTGTGCTCTAGTTATGAACTCAGTGCCTGTGCTTTCTGTTATGATTTTTCAGTAATTTGCTTTTTTTTTTATTTACCTAAAACATTTGTATTCTTTTTTTTCTATAACACTCATAATACAATTTAAATAACACTAATATTCACATTTTCCTTAATATAATGAATAATAGCCTAATTGTACATTAATGTAGTCTATATCAGGTTTCCCTAATAAATGGCCTGCAGGAGAAAAATATTTGGCCGTTCTTATTTCAAGTAATGTGCCATGAAATTTCAAACGCAGCAGAAAGTGACATTGTGTTTTCACGGCATGCAAGCGGTGTGGTGCAACGCAACAAAATACAATCGAATCCATCAGTGATGATGTCTACAGTGGATGTGGCGACATAAAACAAATCCACAGCAGTAGACTTCTGCCTCGTTCTATTTATGATGTACTGACACAAAGTTAAAATGATTTGCAATGCTTTGTCGTGTCCAGACGCGATGTGACTGCAAAAACATGACAGGTGTGAAGAAAAGAAAAAAGTGCACATGGAAAATAGATGATTAAAATGTATGTGGATTGAACAAATTTGAGCGAGTGAGTGACTGACTCCAGATTCCATCTTTGTCATAAAGATCACACAAAATAATAGTCAAACTCCCATTAGACACATTAAACGTTGAATAAATATATATATATATATATATATATATAGAGAGAGAGAGAGAGAGAGTATATATATATATATATATATATATATATATATATATTAAATTTATGCATTTATCAGACGCTTTTATCCAAAGCAACTTACAGTTTATTCAGGCTATCAATTTCCAGGGAATTGAACCCCCAACCTTGCGCTTGATAATGCAATGCTCTACCAAATGAGTGACAGGAACATATATATATATATATATATATATATATATATATATATATATATATATATATATATATATATATATATATATATATATATATATATATATATATATATATATATATATATATATATATATATATATATATATATATAGGTCAGTGACCCTTGGAATTGTTGGATGGTTTTCAGTTTTCTCATTAAATTACATTTTTACTTCAATTTTCAAATGATTTTCAACTAGATCACTCAGATGGGATACATAAATTGAATGTAATGGTCAAAATACTAATTAAGCATTGTTTTTGCCTGTTGTTATAAGTATGACCACCATTTTAAAATACATGCTCACTAATCTAATGAAGAAAATGGTTATATTAGTAAATAATGCTAGATTTTAAAAATACTTGTTACTATTGATATCCTCTTGAGCATGAACTTGACCTTTAGCCTCCACATCTGGGTCATAATGCCTCCTTTTAAAGTGTGAGCCTGGCCGTATTCTTTATGAAATGCCACAAGGTCAATATTTCCTTCACAATTTAGTTCTCTTGAGTTGAAACACATCTTAAACAGGTCTTTGGGTTTACCTGAAAATTACAGACTTATGTGTTGCAGCATAGATAGTAATGCTAATCTCAAGAAGGTGGACCTCCAGAAATGTACTGAATACCACTAATGTAATGTTTGTTTTTTGTAAATGCTGTTCTTCTGCAGGTTTTGATGTTCCCCAATCCTTCCTGCAACCCCTTATTGTGATTGTTTATTGGTGAAGTGCTCTCATCAGATACAATCATGGTGCTCATTCTGGGTCGCCGTCTGAATCATGAGAACTCTGGTGGTGTGCCGGAATCCCTGGCAATCAAGCGTAAAGTCTTTGAGATAGAGTCCAAGACCCTGAACGATGTGTACAACTTCTCTTCCGGTTCCTCTCACTCTGAGAGTGTCCTTCAGGTCTTCAACGAGTTCCGCGACAGCCGCCTCTTCACGGACGTGATCATAAGTGTCCAAGGTCGCGAATTCCCATGTCACCGTGCCGTGCTGTCGGCCTGCAGCAGTTACTTCCGTGCCATGTTCTGCAACGACCACAGAGAGAGCCATGAGATGCTTGTGGAGATCAACGGCATCCAGGCTGATGCTATGGACACATTCCTGCAGTATGTTTACACCGGTCGTGCCTGCATCACCACCCACAACGTCCAGTTCCTCTTCGAGACCTCCAGCCTCTTCCAGATCAACACACTGCGGGATGCTTGTGCAAAATTCCTGGAAGAGCAGCTGGACCCCTGCAACTGCCTTGGGATCCAGCGTTTCGCAGATGCCCACTCTCTCAAACAGCTGGCCAGTCGCTGCCGTGCTTTCGCCTTGTTGAATTTTCCAGAAGTTGCTCAGCATGAGGAGTTTCTAGATCTTCACAAGGATGAGCTGCAGGAATACTTGGCCAGCGATGAGCTATCCATTTCCAGGGAGGAGATGGTGTTTGAGGCAGTAATGCGTTGGGTCTACCATGGCGTGGAGTACCGCAGACCCATGCTGAAAGATCTACTACAACATGTCCGACTGCCTCTCCTGCACCCAAACTATTTTGTACAGACGGTGAGTGGTAAATTCAAATTCATTTGAACTGGTGGAGAAGCTCTTTACTAGTTCAACGAATCCAGAAATTGGCTGTTGGATTATTTCAGAAAATAAGTTCTGTGACCAACAAAAGTTTAAAAGTTGATAAACATTTTGTTCGTCATGATAATCTTCACAAATGAACACAAGAAACATCATCCCTGCAGCACTCTATAGAGATCATAAAATCAACCTTGGTTTGTTTGTTAGTGTCCTTAAAGTGAAAATGAACCAAACCTTGGGTATGGCTTGGTCCTAAAGTTACAGAACCAAATAAAGTAAGGCCTTGAGATTTGGCTGGTTGTTGCTGCATTCCATTTACCTTGAAAGTTGGACACCAGAGTTAAGAATGATGTCACATCCAAGTTGACCACGTTCCAGTACCCAAGTTGGCATCCTGGATAGCACTGTGTGCACCCCTGGGGTTACTGAGACAAACAGAAATGTTAATAAACAGTATATAACTACTGTTTCATTTCTGTTGATGCACTGAGCAGCCATATTGGCTTCTGACATCAGGTTGTTGAAGTTCCTCCTAATTTTCCGAGTTAGAACTCAGTGAAAAGTTCAAACAGTGAACTTAGTAATTTCCAACTTACGAGTACAAATGGAGTGCAGCATTTCGCTCCAATGATTATCAAACACTCTTTGAACCAGTTAATCAAGATCTCGGGGGGTTCAGTTGAATACTATGGGCAGGTGTGTTGATGTTTGCCAAGTCAAAGCTCTTTCCTTATTGTCGTAATGCAATAAGATTATTTAAACAAGATAGCCGGACTCTAAAGGAAGGTAGATATAAGGGAGCCAGATGAAGGTCATGCATTAAGAATGTGATCGTATTTTACAGGTGGAAGGCGATAAATTGATCCAGAATGCTCCAGAATGTTACCAGCTGCTGCACGAAGCACGTCGTTATCACATACTCGGCAATGAGATGATGTCGCCACGAACCAGACCCCGCAGGTACACAAACATTTCTGACCGGAAATTGGCCGATAAGATGATTTGCTCTTAATAAAACAAATAGTTTCTTCTTCCTGTAAGGGACTAAAATTATATGCAATTCACAGAATGAAAGTGAAACTTGGACAAACTGAAAACAGGTTTGTTGAACTTTTGAGGATGAGACATGCAGCATTGTTACACCATCCTTTAAATACTTTAAATACGCAATTTGTTAACAATAAATGTATAATTTGGGCTTAAACCTTAGTAACTTAATTGCATAATTCATCTCCATTTAGAACAAATATAGTCCATTTCTACACACTCACTCGTCTGATATCATTAACTACTTCTGTTTATAGAAAGTATATATATAAAAAAAGGGCTCAAAATGAGAAAACATCTTTGTTTAGTGGCAGCATGTCTTGCTCTGGAGGCAGTATTTATTTAGGGAAACTGTTTTTGGATTAGTATCCAAAGTATATAAAGTATTTTTAGAGTAGCATCTTTATAGGAGTCAGATGTAGGGAGGTTTAATCAGTACTTGGAGGCATTATCTCGATATGGAGTTTCTGTATTTAGAGTCAGAACCCTAAAACTTGTATTTAGAAGCAGTATCTGTGTTTGGAGTCAGTATCATGAATTGGAGGTTGAAAATGTATGAGCTTGCTTTCAGACATTCTACTCTGCTGGCAGAGAGACAGCCATATAACCTTTATTGAAAATCATATTTCAAGATTATTTAGTGCCAATGAATGCACACATACAGCCTAAACACAAATTAGAAATGCACACACCTTCACTCTACAGGACTTGAGATTTCTCTGTGCTGCACACATATAAACAAGCTCTGCAGACACTCAATCTGGACTTTATCACATGGTGTTGTAGGAGTAGGGCTTTGGTTGAATGCATGCACTTTTTATTGTCTAGAACTAAAAAAAACTCCTGTCATGTGGGTCTTTTACTTGTGACAGTGCCTAGAAAGATGATTCATCATTCTCCAGTAAATCATAGCGGAAGCTCATTGAACCTTTGCAAGAATGAAGCTTAACCACTTTCTGATGATGTCAGCACTTCAAAGCCTGTGCTTATCTGATATTGTTATTATTCCCTTTCTGCAGGTCTACTGGTTTCTCTGAGGTCATTGTGGTGGTGGGAGGCTGTGAGCGAATGGGGGGTTTCAATCTGCCGTACACAGAATGCTACGACCCTGTAACGGGAGAGTGGACATCTCTTGCTAAACACCCCGAGTACACTAAGTCTGAGTATGCAGTGTGTGCCCTCCGCAACGATATCATTGTGTCAGGTAAGACCCTCTTATTTCTATGCGATAAGTAATTTTGTTTTCTGTTTTTGAGTAGCCCCACCCACAGTGAAACTTCACTGGTCCAAAGCCCTCATCGTAGCTTTATATGAAACACCCTTTATTTTCTAATTGGTTGGGATTTTGTTACATTATGCTGTATTTTTGTTTTAACTGCAGACAGAAAAATGACTGGAAACTTATAAAGTGTGGTTAGGACATGGTGAAATGTGTTGTACTTTAGGTGCTGGTGTGTCCTGTTCTTGATCACAGTGACTGATCAGAAAGTGACTAGTTGTGTGGAACCTGAACACACACACACACACACACACACTTTCGAGCAGTGTTGTTTGTTCCTATAGATTCAGCCAGATTTACACGTTAGGGATGTTTTTCTGGAACATAAATTACATCTTATATAAATTGTAGATGTACATTTTTGCAATTCTAACAGTTTTTTATTTTACCTTCAAACATTTGAAGTGTCCTACTTACAAGATTATTACTATGTGAAGTGTGAGGAAAGGTGATCTGACTGTATACCACCTCACCGTTTGAAAACTGTTCAATTGAATCAGTTTTGAAGACAGGAACCAAATCATGTATGGGGATCAGAATATCATAGATACTTGGAAATGGGTTCTTAAAAATTGTGCCAGTAAGCAACCATCCCTAGCAAGCACCACTCATATTTTCTTTAGAAAGTGTTAGCAAACAATTTTAAACCCATTGTTCAGTTGAGCTTAATTTAACAAACACTGTTGTTGTTTGGATGGGTTGGACAAATTAGTCCAGGGTTTTCTGTGGTGGGTTGAGGGCTTGTTTGTGAGCAAATGCTTTGTTTGTGAGGACATTTCTGGAACAGCTGTTTATGATTTGAGGAAAATCGGAAACAACAGCTGCCTCTGTGATCAGCCAGTGTGTCAAGGGCTGTTCTCCCTGGCAAACGTTCTATTGGCTGAGTGCTTGGGACATGTTAAACTCTAACTGGCACAGGCGAGAGGCATCTTTGGGGAGTATTTGCAACAAGAGTTTAGGATAGTTCCAAGAATGATCTGCAGTTTTTGGCTGCAGATGTTGGTAAGGTTATTGCATCACGTCAACCAGGGTCACTGATGCAGGTCATGCATTCGAGGAGTTTCTGTATCACTGATGTTTTATGCATTTAGACTTGACCTAAATTCCTTCAGCTCACATGTGTTTTTGTTTAAACAAACTGGATGCCATAATGAGGAATTCTGAATTGTGTAATTCTTATTCTTCTCCATCTAGAGCCATTGTTTGTAGAGCCAAGTAGTATGGAGTGTGTTTTGTGAGTCTGATTTCCATGAATAGTGCTGTTTTCGCACTCGTGTTCTCACACTCAAACTCTCAGAAACACACACTTTGATCAACATCACTGCCTACATTGGTTTATTCGTGCCATTTTATTTTAGCTAAATAACTCAAATGACACACGTTTTTCAGGATTTTTAAAGTATGTCATCAAGGTCTGGTAAAAAAAAAATGTCCCTTCAGCATGTGTGGAGCAATGTTTGTGTTAATGACTAGTTTCTATTCATCTGCAGGTTTTGCATCCGGTCTTGAAATTGCCTGCTTAGTGACAACATGTAAAGTGTCAGCTGGAGACAGGCTTCATCTTAAATGCTGGTTTGTCTGGTCTTCAGTCTGAAAGGCTTGATGGTATTTGTCAAGGGATATTGACAGAAGAGCAAACAAAAAGGACTGGGGCCTTTATTTTGTCATTATTATGTTTACTCAGCTTTAGATGACAAAGCAAGCTCAGCCTCTATAATCAGAGATTGTGAATCTGTCTTTGTTTAGCAGACAGTTGCGCAGCTAATCCGCTAATGGAGTTTATGAGCAATGTAGTTCTTGTTGTGCTGCTTGTACTTCCTCAAAAACGTTCTTTTATTATTTTCTACCTCCACTTTTTCAATCTTTCAGCTTCCCTTTTTCATTTCCCCAGACTTTCAGTCAAAAAAAACGGGTTATTTTGAGTTTGTTTACTTTAGCACTCATGTGCATTTTAAATATGAGCTAAAGAGGCTAAATTTATAATATCAGTGTTACCTGCAGCAAAAATAGCTGGATAGAGGCGTTACCAAGATGGTCATCTAGTGCACTGACCTACCTTGAAGGAACTTTGATGGCTCTGAAAGGGAAGAAGTGCCTCTGAGCACTTCTCAGAACTTCATTATCTAAGTCTGTAACAGAATTAAAGTGGAATGGCCTTCTCCCAGGTGTTGAGTGTGTGTGTGGGAGAGAAGGACTGTCAGAGCTTGTTTTAGACCTGCTGTTTGGATAATAACCAGCCATTTGGCCGAGATGTGAAGTGACAAAGATTAGAACAGGCCTCAGCGGGTTTAGATAAACACAGATGACAACAAGAAAGGACGTTCAGAACAGAGGGAGCTTCTCTGTTTAACAGGAACACCGGTGAAGCACTGTGGTTTGTGTAATTACAGACATGGTGTTGTCTGAAACTGAGAATTAATAACCTGTTTGTGGGTTTGCAAATTTGAAACATTGGACCACAAGCAAGCTGCTAGTGGTTGACAAACAAACTATACTGTGGCCAGAAAAAGTATCTGGACACTTAAAAATGTATGAATGTCATTGATGAACTAAATGATGCCCAGAACTAATTTCACTTTTCTGAGCCAATTTCTGCAATGTTTGGGCTCAAGGTAATTTTAGTTGATGTTCTATTAAGCCATTAATAGGTCATGGCAGAGTACTAGATCATTATATTAGGTCAGAAAATAATCAACTCATGTTTGAAATCCAAAAAGTCTCAAAATACTTTTTGTCTTCATTATAAAGGGATTATATGCAGAGTTTTCACACACACACATTATACTGTATACACACACACACACACACACACACACACACACAAACAAACACATATATGCCAAACAGCTTTTTAAATTTCCATTTAAATTGTTCATATAAAATATTTGAAATGTATTTTATTTCAGATTTATTCAATTAAACAAGTTTTTTGTTCATAATAAAAACACTCGCTTGTCTAAACGGGGTCATTCCATAGACTTGTATTGTTTTTATACTGAGCCGTTAGAAATAACCCTCACAGAATTTTATCTTTATTTTTATTTTTATTTTTTATACAAATGAGGCTATCCTCAAGCATCTCCAAAGGAAGGGTTTGTCAGTTTTTGGTAATTTTTGGGTAAATATAATTGACACACACACACACACACACACACACACACAGACAGCTTGCTTATGCTGTTGTTAATGTTGTGGTTGTTATTTACAGGCGGACGCATCAACAGCAGTTACGTCTGGATGTATAACTCTCAGCTCAACATCTGGATCAGAGTGGCCTCTCTTAATAAGGGTCGATGGAGACACAAGATGACCGTCCTCCTGGGGAAGGTGAGAGGGAGTGGTGTGCGTCTGTCTGTGTGTGTCCTTTCCAGTCCCAGTGTCCCATTTCCTAAATCAAAAGCACACTTCCTTTACTGCATTGTGACTGTATGGAGAAATTTTATGCAGGATTTGCACCTTTGTGTTGCACTTATAAAACATCTAATGTAAGTACATATATTTATATTAAGTGTTGCTTGGGAAAAATCTCTTTAATTGGTTTCAAATACATGGCTATTTTTGAATGGCTGTTGATGGACAAATATGATTTTGGCTTTATTTAGGCATCCCCACCCCTGTTTGTTCCTTTGTTTTTCCTTTTAATAATTAACCCTGTATTGAAATGACTCAAAACGTTTCTTCTCTTTCTTCTCCAGAATTATCTTCAAATATTGCAGACAGATAGACTTAACGTTTGCTCTACTTTAAACTGGCGGGGGAAAAAATGTCTTACCCAGTTGGCATTTTTTTAAGCATATAGGAAATAAATTATTTTGTGGTTTATGCTTCAAATAAGATTAAACACTTTGGCAGTGGCGTAAGAGAAATAAGCTTTACATTTTACAGCACAAAACTATCCATTAGATATAAGTGCAAAAAAATAAAAAAATAAGTGCAAATAGTGCATTTTAGTAACCAAGGTTTAAGTGTGTGTTTAGGACTGTAGGTTTGTAGGTTTTTCACACGATGGTTATTTGGGCCAAAAGAATGATATCTATAGAAACCTTGGGGAATCAGCCAAATACATTTTTAGTTTATTTAGTTATTAGTTTTACCCAGTGAACTTAAGGATACTGAAGAACAGGGCACATGCATTTTCACTTCTTCTTTAGGTCACAGCTGACCTGAGACTCTGGCTTTATTTGCTCTCTATGAAATAACAAGAGAGAAAATACTATCAAGTTCAACAGTATGATGAATAAATATAAACATCAAAAACGATACTTTAACATGTTAACTTGCGTACCCTTATTTTTTTCTCTTTAACCTATAGTTGCAGTGGCGCCAATGAAGTCATGCAGTTAACGTGCTTCTAATTCAGTTTTAATGTGCATCTAGAACGGCCGCAGATGATGCATTAAAGGGATAGTTCACCCAAAAATGAAAATTTGATGTTTATCTGCTTACCCCCAGGCCATCGCATCCACACCCTCCTAACTAGTTACATTATATGGGGGTAAGCAGATAAACATCAAATTTTCATTTTTGGGTGAACTATCCCTTTAAGTGCATGGCTCTGCCACCAACTTAACATTTTACCGAGTTTAGTGTAGCAATGTGGTTGTTTAGTTTTTCTAGATTTGTCTTAATTGTGTAATAGATTTGAACAAAGAAATCAAGTGCTACGCACATGTATTGGTCATGATTTGATTGCAAATACAAATACAAAAATTTGAGTACAGAAAATGAGTTACAAATTAGGAATCACCCCTTTATTAAAAGAGGACCGGTAACTGCTGTTAACTGGCTAATGCAGCGTTTCCCATTCCATGATGAGTAAAATAATGGCAACATATAGTTTATATAATATTGAACATGGCTCTTCTCAGAGTATCGCGGCAGGACACTGCGTCGTCTTCTTGTTTTGACAGATCTCAGCGTTAAGGTGAAATACTGCCACCTTTGAGGTCCAACAGGTATGGGGGCAAGAGTAGGCCATTTGCATGTCATGTTATCATAAGTGTCCTGTTCATTTTAAATATTGTTTTAATATTACATTTTAAATACTGTTTTCGTGGCTCAAGTGGTAGAGCATTGCGTTAGCAGTGCAAGGTTGTGGTTTCGATTCCCAGGGAGCACATGTTAGATAAAAAATGTTGAATGCACTGTAGGTCACCTTGGACAAAAGCGTCTGCTAAATGCATAAATTTAATTTAATTTAAAATAGTGTGGCTCTCGCCAATACTGGTATATCACCACACTCTAAATTAACAAGATGTCCATAATTCATTATTTGCATAACATGGTTATCATCAAAACCTGTATGTCGCGAGTCGTGACACCCCTAGACTGTTGTTATGATAAAATGTCTACAGCTGTAATCAGATTGTGCTCTTGCCATTTAACTGATAATTTTGTGGAAATTAGCTACCCTAGTTATTGTGTTGTGTTTGTCTTATGGAGAATCATCCTTCACTTCCTGTGAATTGTTTGTGGGTTTTTCATGTTTTATGATGGTTTTTATTTTTTTATTTTGAGAGTTTGTGAATGTTTTAAACACATGCATTTTATTACACATGCAGGGGGTGTGATGTGCTCCCTGCTTGGATTGAATGCATGTTTTCTGTTCGTACACATAACAAGAGAGACAAAGAGACTGAGAGAGAGCGAGAGAGAGACATACACAAAATGCTCTCTTGAGACTTTTTTTTTTCTTGGAAAAGGGTTGTTGTAATTTCTCTCTTTTCCTGTGTGTGTGTACCCGCCCGGTGCCCATCCTTCTCTGTAGCTGTTTACAGACACATATGCTTGTTTTTAAGGATGTTTGTTTCTTTATAAGGAGGATGGAAATGAGTTAACATTTTAAAGGAAACAGTTCAACCAAAAATATAACATTTATGCCCTCATGTTGTTCTGAACATGTATGACGTTTTCTTTAACAAGAGGGTGAGCAAGTGATGCTGCAGAATTTGTATTACTTTGAACTACCCTTTAAATGTTTTTCATTGAGGTTTATTTTTTTATGCATTACATTTTGCATTGTTTACGGCCATGTTTGCATGCTAAATGGATTACTAACGGTGGCCCAGAAGTCCACAACACACCGAAATCTCAACACCACAATAAAATTGCCACAACACAATGCATAGGACTAATTTTGTTGTGTTGCAGCTTGTTTCTGCTGTGTTGTGCACTACTGGATACCATAATTACAATGCTTTTTTTAATGCTTTAAACAACAAAAACAAAACCGTACACCAGACATTATGAAGCCAGGGGAACAAATCAAACACACTGTATCAGTTAGATTGATTATAGAAGAAGAGAGACAAGATAATCTTTTGGGAGTCACAGGAAAGTTAAAGCAAGACACTCATACAGTTGGAAAATATTTATTTGACCACATGCTGATTTTGTAATCTTGCCCACTTACAAAGAAATGAAGGGTCTGTAATTTGTATTGTAGGTTTATTTTAATGGATAGAGACCAGCCAAAAATTCCAGAAAAAAAAACACATTATATAAAGGTTAAAAATTGATTTGCATTTCAGTGAGTGAAATAAGTATTTGATCCCCAACCAGAACATGACTTAGTACTAGGTGCAAGCACAGAGGTAAGATGTTTTTTGTAGTTGGTCAGCAGGATTGAACACATCTCGGGAGGGATTTTGATCCACTCCTCTTTACAGATCCTCTCTAAATTTTTAAGGTTTCTTGACTATTATTTGGAAACTCAAAATTTCAGCTCCTTTCACAGATTTTCTGAAGGATTGAGGTCTGGAGACTGGCTATGCCACTCCATAAACTTCTTATTGAGCCACTCCTTTGTTGCCTTTGTAGTATGTTTTGGGTCATTGCCATGCTGGAAGACCCATCCATGACCCATCATCAGTGTCCTGGCTGAGGAAAGGAGGTTTCTCGTCCAAGATTTTACAGTACATTGCCCCATCCATTTGCCCTTCAATGAGGTGAAGTCGTCCTGTACCCATAGCAGAAAAACAGTCCCAAAGCACAATGTTTCCACCTCCGTGCTTGACTGTAGGGATGGTGTTCTTGGGGTCAAAGTCAGCATTTCTTTCCCTCCAAACACGGCGAGTCGAGTTAATGTCGAAGAGCTCGATTTTGGTCTTATCTCACCACAGCACTTTTTTCCAAGCCTTCTCTGAAACATTTAGATGTTCTTTGGAAAACTTATGACAAACTAAAACAATATCCTTATCAAATCAGCGTTTAAACAAAATAGTAATTTTGTTTATACAAAATACAATGGTGGTCCAAATAAAATAACGCCCCAGAGGAAATTAGTGCTTGTAGATTAGTTTCCAAGCTAAAAAATCTTGAAAGGCAGATTTCCTTGGCAATTTCTCAATCTTATAATCACACATTAGTAAAAAAGAAAGACCCCAGAATTTGTCAAAAATACAATTTCTAAATTAATAAATAAATACGTTTTTTCAAACAAAATTTTATTTTCAAAATTAATTTTGAAATTTTATTTAAAGTAGAGAAATCTAGAATGTCAAGTCCACCATTTTTAAGGGAATTTATAACTACAGATTTAGTGTGCACAATTCTTCGATAAAAATAAAAACAAAATCTGATCAAAAGTTTGAACAGTTTTATTGTCTAAATGTATAACTAAAGCAATTTAGGTTAGTCTAGAAATTCCTTCTAGAAACTCTACCTTTAGGGACAGGTCCCTTAAACCCCTTAACTGTCTCTCACATTTTGAACATAGACTTTGTAGTGCACAATCCAGACTTAAATTTTTATAATTCATGAATGAAAATCATTTTGTAACATGATATTGATGTACCATTTACATGGTAATGCAATGTCTGATTTTAAAATGGGTTTTAAAGGATGGATTTTGAGATTTTATGTTTTCAGTTGATATATAACTTCTGATGATTTCTAAAATGTGATAGAGAAAAAGGCAATGAAGAAGTCTTTTTTTTTTTTTTTTTTTAAACAAAGGTCAAAACTCCAGTTATAATTTAGATTTTTGAGGGTGCACTCTTGTCATAAATTAATCGATTACTTTTCCTACATAATTTTTAACAAAAAACATTGGTAAAATATATATTTGGGAGTCGTAGACCTTTCCAACAATATATAGTTTGTCAAGATTAGATTAGATTTAATTGTAATATAGTGAAGTAAATGTAGGCGTCCCACAGAGGGGACGGGTGAAAGTTAACAGGTTTTAATACCCAAAGATTACATTTACTTTTAATCATTTCAAAGGCAGGATTAAAATTCATGGAAAGTCTTATCGTGTTCATTTTTCGACATGACAACACCTTAATAGTTAACAGTTTCTTTAATGCAGATACAGAAGGGAGGAGTTTCAGGACTAATATCTTACATTTTATATATTAAGGTACAAACCAGAAGCATTAGAAAACAACTGGATAGTTTTAATTGTCTGATTAACCTGGCTAGAATTTATTTTGAATTGCTTTCTAACCTCATAAACAGTAATTGGTGACTCACATTAAATGTTTTAATCATCATGATTAACAGAATTAAAGTTACTAAGATGCTTACTAAATGTATCCTAATCATCTAGATTCAATTTAGATTCATATAAATTTGAGTAAAAATTTACAAATTGATACGTTTCTTTAGGATTTTCTGAGACAACCATTCCAATATTTAACTGACAAATAGAATTGTGTTTAGCCCTGTTTTAAGTGTAAAGAAATAGAAAGACATCTGTTCTCCGTATTCAAGACACCATTGCCTTAAGCCCTTGACCTTAAGAAAGCACCTTCTGCTCTTAATTTATACAAGTCATCCAATTTAATTTGCAACGTACCATATGAGGCCTGGCATCCATATGCCGCAAGAAGCAATGCAATCATGACCACTGCTGGCTGGTGAGCACGCATTATTACTAATGTTAGCCACATTAGCATCGACCGAAAAATAATTCAAAGGACCATGTTTACATTCCATGGCAACACAATACAGGAGAAAATGTCAAGTCAAAGATGTAACAAAACAAACATAGCATACAATTAACTTAAAGTATTTTTGATCTGTTTAAGCACACTTGGTGCCAGAGCTAACACAAACACGTCTGATCAGGTAGCCATCGTGGACTCACCCCCTAATAACCAAGTTCAGATAGTGACCCTTTGAAAAATTAGTCTCTTTTGTTTGACATTTCAGAAGAACCCCTAGTGTTTTGCTGAAAAACAGATCAAGCAAGATAAGAGAATGAAGAATGCATGTACGTGTAGATGGTAGAAAATCATGTTTGATAGCATATCTTGCATGATTTCAGTCCATCAACTTCATTCTCTTATCTTGTTTGTGCAGTTCCTTATAAAAAAGACTTGCATGTCTTAGTGGGCAGAGACAGTGGGGTTCAAATCCTGATGTTTTTGTTTTTTTTGCAACTTTAACAAGCCAGTAACCACCATATATATTTAAAATGGAAGCAGAAGTATATGACATTTTGGTATGCGTACAATTACTTTCCTTTTAATGAATAAATATAAGATTATGGATTTCAGTGGAATGAATGTCATTTTAATCAGTGAAGATGCAGGGACAGGGTTTAAGCCACAAGAGAGTGTGAATTAGAGAACTTTAGCCTCTGAGGTCAGAGGTCATCAGTCTGTATGTGTGTTCACATTACACATGATCTTAAGCCTTAGGCTGTAACTGTGAACTGTTTCTCCTCTCTGTTAAACTGGTTTCCTGTTGAACAGGTTTAATGTGGGTCAGTGTCATTGTGTTGTTATCGTGCCCCCTCCACACTTCCTCTGCTGTGTCAGTTTGAGGATAAAGCTGTTTGTGGAGAGGATACGACGAGTGCTTGTCTTTGAACAGCTACAGAGAGACACCGAAGCCAGGGAAACGTGGTGCATATGTTTGATATCACACATTGTTTATTGTTTTAGTAATAGAATAATTTGCAGGATAATTAAACATCATTAAAAAGGAATCGGTTCACCCACGTATGAACCTTTGCTGAAAATGTGCCCACCCTCAGGCCATCCGAGATCTTATATGTTGATAAGTTTGTTTCTTCATCAGAGCAGATTTGGAGAAATGTAGCAGTACATCACTTGGTCACCAATTAATCTTCTGCAGTGAACGTTTGCTGTCAGAATGAGAGTGCGAAGCATCACAATAATTCACAAGTAACTGACAGGACTTCAGTCCTTCTTTAAACGTCTTGTGAAGCAAAGAGCTGCATGTTTGTAATAATCAAATCCATCAAGATGTTTTTAACTTCAAACTGTTGCTTCTGGCTAAAATATGAGAACTTATCCATAATATTGTTCTCTCTAGTGAAAATATATCCTGTCTGAATCTGGAGAGAAATATGCACAGTTTAAAAAACAAATGCTTAAAATATTATTACTTCCATTTATTTTTTTCCTCCCTAAAAATATTTTTTTCTTAGGGTTGGATTATCTAAATGTATTCTTTTAGATAGCTAGGTAAACGTATCTGTGTGTGTATCCTGCAGGTGTATGCAGTTGGAGGTTATGATGGGCAGTCTTGTCTCAGTAATGTGGAGGTGTACGACTCATTCTCCAACCGCTGGACTGAGGTGGCCCCCATGAAAGAAGCCGTCTCCTGCCCGGCGGTCACCAGCTGCGCGGGAAAGCTTTTCGTCATTGGAGGAGAACCCTATGAAAACAGCTGCTCCAATAATGTGAGTGTCAAACCGTATTAAACACACCCGCAATATAAAATTAGACCGAGCTCATCTATAAAACCAAACTTTGTTATTTATTTAAAACACCTATATATGCTGGCAGAGACTTCCTGCAGTACTGATTTTGAGTAGGTGTCTTGAAAAAACCTGGATTTTTGTTTTAGGTGAGGACTTTTGTCAAATGTAACCTCTAAAATATGGGCATCTCTTTGAACAGAAGGTGCTGCTAACGGCAGATGGGTAGTGAATGTGTGTTTTGTGCAGGTGGTCTATAACCTAGTAGACAGGTGGGCCTGCATTCTGAGCTTATTGTCCTCAGACACTGCTGCCGTCTCGGGTAACATCTCACATGGGTTTCTCTCATTGATTTTTCCAGTGCTCAGATTACTGCATTCTTTACTTGCCATCTGGAACAGAAAGAAAGATGGATAGAGAGAAAAACATGAAAGGGAAGGATCTGATGTAGTTTAATACAAAGCTCTCTTATACAAAATGTTGCAGGTTCCTCAATATAAATGCTGCATCTGTCATCTGAGAGTTTCCAAATGGTGTCTCTTCGACAATGTATCTTTACTCTCTGTCAGTGTGCGTGTCTTCAGTGACATCCCTATTGTCAATCTTTCTCAAATCTATACATCAGCCAACACAGAGAAAGATGTTTGCACTGAAGAGTGCAAATATTAGATTTACCAGGTTGTTCTGGTTTTCGCCCACGGGGCTGGTACTATGCTTTCAGCTCACTGAATAGGATATTGTGTTTATGACTATGAGGAATTTAAAGAGAGATTATGACTATAGTGTTTGATCACCGTTATAACACCTGCATATTCATGTATCCAGGAATGTTTGTTTAATTTCTGCAAATAGGAGGTTATAATGGTTGTGAAAAAAAATTATACAATGATATATTGTGTATACACACATATAAAAACTCATATAAATTGGTGGCCAATTTTGTTCTCAAAAAGGTGAGGAGTTTGCATCTATGAAAAGACTAAAACTAATATTAAAATGAAAACTGTATATAAACGCGGATTCAGAAAATTACTAATAATATATTAATAATACTAAACTAACTGATACGTAATAGTTTAGTTTAGAATTTTAAGAATTGTCGAGATTATAAAACAATCTTTTCCCCTTGTGTTTTAGGTCCAGTGTTATGACCCAGAGTCGGACAGCTGGGAGCTCAAGGCATGCATTCCCTTCACCAAACCCAATATCTCTGCCGTTTCTCTCAATCACCTCATCTACGTATGCGGTGGCCTTACCAAGTCCATCTACTGCTATGATCCTTCACAGGACCAGTGGATGCATGTGGGTCACACCTTCAGCAGACAGGTACCTGAAGCCGAGTGAAAACCTCAAAGTTCCTCTCATTTAGTACGGTATACTGATTCTATCATGGTTTCTGTGTGTTTAGGAGAGTTGCGGTATGTCCATTTGTAACGGAAAGATCTACATCCTGGGCGGACGGGGGGAAAACGGCGGCGCCTCTGACAATGTTGTGTGCTACGACCCAGCCTCTGGCATCATCACATGCACAGCTGCTCTGCCTCGTCCCATCTCCTACCATGGCTGTGTTACCATACACCGTTTCAGCGAAAAACAGCACAAACCCTGAAAGCATCTGAAAACACCCATCCAGACTGTCCCAAACATGGAGCTGTAGACTCTTACATGTATATCAACTTTGCATCACTTATAATGAGTGCACTGATATTTTTTTAACATGTACACATCTACACTGTAGGCGTAGCTCCTTGTTTAACTGCTACAGTTGATTTCATCATCGTGTCAAAGTTGTTATTAACTGTAAGGCAACAGTCAATGGAAATATCTGGAACAAGGAAGTATGCAAAACATTACCTTCCTCATAAGTGAAATACATTCAGAGAATGAGTCAGATCTGATGGAGTAATCACCTTTGATGTCCTGTATTGACTCTAAAAATGCACACTATTTTTATTTGTGTTTCTTTTTTAAGATTTGTTTTGTCACCCCCCCCCCCCTTATTTTTAAATGTGCATTTGTTGAGGCCTTTAATTTTTTTTATTTCTTTGTTATTTTGTAGCACTATTCTTGCATATTTGACAATGTTTGTAAAGTCTGCAGACAGAAGCTTTTAATGTGCTTTTTACATCATATTATTTAGCTTATTAAGTAAAAGGAAGCACTTAAATACTACATCAGACATGCTGTATGAGGTTTTCATGAGGAGGTTTTTGCATTCTAAGCATATGAAAACCTAAGGCTGGAAACCGCATACCTCAGTGATGGACAGGTCATTTTGGTCAATGAATTGTCACGTCAGGTTCTTATAGGTTCTTGATGAACCGTACAGCTGTGAAACTTTTTATTTCTCTCCTGTGCATCAGATCTATATTTGAGTGTATCTTTATCTTTAGTGTGACAACCAGGACGTGCCTTTCTGATCTTTTTTTTTTATTTTTTATATCAGAGCCCCAATCATGCACTTGTATGTACTAGTGTTAGTAATGTATGGCAAGGTAAATGCATTCTACTGTGCTTTGTGCTTTGTAAACAATCTCAAAGCTGTAGATAGCATCTGAATTTTTGAGGTGGACTGTCAGAAATTCTTGTGTTTGCGTGTGGCTGCGCGTGGTCAAATTAACCTGAAACTGTTTTCATGTTTAGCAGTAAGATAACTGCAGTCTCTGCTCTAGTACTTATCAGTACTGGAAGCAGACATTTACATGTCAGAATAATTGTGTGGAATTCATCTGACTGTGTCAGGCAGGATGCTGGCAGCTAGTTTACCTAAAGCACTGCGTCTCCTGTATTTCTGCCTGCAACGACATAAATGTAAGTGTTTCTGTACAGTATATACTTATTTATGTTTTCATATACATAATGTTGATTTGTCCTTCAATCATTTTGATTATTACCAGCTGTACTGGTCTATACTTTTTGTAAATGTTATTTTGCCAACATACTGTATGTTCCATTATGCTAATTTGTTAAAATAACATCTGACAACTTTTTACAACCCAGCTCTATATGGTTTGTCTGGGTTAGATGTGGTGTTTTGTAGGATTGTGTGGACACAGTTGGTCCAAGTTTTGAGTTGGTTTTCAGCTCATTCATAAGTATAACCTGGTAAATCCTAAAAATGCAGTTTCGAATTTCATTTCAGTGGAATGAAACCGTAGCTGTAATTGTGTCTGAGTCCAAAGCATAAGAAATATTGGACATTTTTCAAATATACCAATAATAATATACCATACTTTGTTAAACTGCAAAAGTGCCTCAATAATAAAAAAAGTTTATTTGCAATGATTTATGTTGTCATTTCAATATCTGGAAGCATGAATTATGTGTTTGTACAGCCCTCTTCATACTTGTGGTTCCAGAAACCGGGCATTCCCTGGAGTACTTTTGCATTGTGCGTTATTCAAGATTCAATGGAAATTCTTCAAAAGGAAACCTAAGCTATATTCCTCATACTCTGGTGGAGATGTAAGGTCGATACAACACATAGTCCCACTCTTAATTAAAAAGTTGACTTCCCCATTCTGAAAGATTACCCAAGCTCTTCAAAAAAATAAATAAACACTATATTTTATAGTCTACTGGATGTTTTGAATCTCAAACTAAACTTGAAATGTTTGAGTTTCTAGCATGGACTGAAATGTAAATGTGGTTACAATAAGGATTATTGTTTACCTGTCTGACTTTAAACTTTTGTTGTTGTTGTGAATATGATATGAAACTATATCTTAGCTAATAAATGATTTATATGCCGCAGAAACAAAGTTAACATATATTAATAGTCTTATAAAACAAATACAGCTAAGAAAAAGTGGAATTAGTGGAAGTAGGCATTTTGCATTTATTGAACTTTCATATTCAAAAACAAAATATAGTGTATGTTCTTTTATTGGTTTGCTTATTAGATTTTTTTTTTTTTTTTTGTCTTGCCTGAGGTTCAGATTTTTTTAATACTCAAGATATTCTATAAGCATTTGTTACGCATTTTGTTGTTCCCGGATAACACCTGGCAAGTGTTAAATTCACATCTTTACAACTGGTCAAGGCTATTAAGGTCAGCTCAAACAGTTTGACCCATACAGGTACATGTGTCAGCTCATGTCTAGGCCAAGACTTTAAATTAAATTGTATTTTATTTTTCATTTATTAATGCTGACCTCTAAAACTATATTATTTTCTTCAAGCATCAGCGAAAAAGCGGAAGAGAAAAGAATGACCTTCCCTTGAGTGCTGATTCCTCTTAAGGTTTCTTCTTAATTTTTCTCTTGCCATTGTTCCTTTGTGACTGTAGTAGTTTTATACCTGATCCTTTTTCATGACAATTGCAATTGTTAGAAGTGCCATTGCCTTTGTAAAATCTAAATGAATTTGTTTGCTCTGGGCTGGCGTGACAAAGGAAACGTACCTGCAGTTTCACATTCGACCTGTAATTTTTCCTTGTCTCTTAAATGGCACTTAAGTAATCCGTTCCAAGCAACTCTTTACATATCAACACGTCAACACTTCAGCCTTCATCACCAGAGGGGCTCTGCTTGAATGTGAAACTGCAAATGGAAATAGGATGAAAAATACAAAAATGTTATGTCTCTAAGCATTTTTTTTAATCAAGGTACACAACAGTTATTTTAGTAACACTGAGATACTATTAATTTTTTTATTAATATTTAGTTTTCATTTTTAAATTTTCCATTTTTATTTTAATTTTAGTTAAAAAAATAATTTTTACTATTTTTTTATGTAGTTTTATTAATTTTATATTTCAGTTTTTATAAGCAGTTGCCAACAAATGTAAACGTGTATAATGCCAGATAGATTTTTGTTTTAAAACATACACTAGCAGAATTACACTATTGACTTTATGGTGAGATGTTGCTGTAAATGTGGTTTTCAGCGCCACCCTTTGGTCGGATTCGGGTATAACATGGGCTAACTCAGTCAAGGTTCAAAATTTCAATCTATTTTCTAGCATATGTCTCCTGGCTGACTACATGTAAACAAAACATAGTTAAGCAGTGTGTGCATTAAACTTACACTGAAATCTGAAGCAGATTTATGCAAAAATAAAATAACCAATTTTAATATATAATATTTTTATATTATTACATCAGTAATAATATTTAATATAATATTTTAGCTCTTTGCTCAGGTACAGGCCAAATAATGTTCTCCTAGCGCAGGGGTTTTCAATCTTTTCAATGTTTTTTTTCTATGTTTAATTTACAAATGTTAAAGATAATGTAGTTTGAGTTACTGTGGTTTATTATATACATCATACGTTTCCTATTCATTAAAGTAGTATAATATATATATATATATATATATATATATATATATATATATATATATATATATATATATATATATATATATATGAAATTCTGAAATATTTATATTTATATTAACACTTTTTTTAGTCTAAATAGTTCCACGGATCCAGTTGATCTCAGCTTCAAACCCCTTGTTTTCGCACCAAAGGGTGGCGCTGAAAACCTCAAGTGCAGGAGAGCAAGAGGAGTAAAGTGGTGGAGCAGAATGGTAAGACTAGGTTCCTAACAGTGATGTAGAGTATCACACAAGTTGTTTTTTTTAATCTGGTTGTTTGATTTTTACCAGCTCGTGAAGCTGCAGTGCAGAAGATTGAAGCGATCATCAAGGATCAGTTTTCTCTTGAGATGAAGAATAAAGAGCATGAGATCGAGGTTATCGGGCAGGTAATTATCTGTCCAATGCTCACTTTACTTTGGGACTAACGGTGCTTTGTTAGTCCAGAAATACTTTAATCAGCAATGCAACAAGTAGGAAGTCGTGGCCTAATGGTTAGAGGGTTGGACTCCCAATCGAAGGGTTGTGAGTTCTAGTCTCGGGCCGGACGGAATTGTGGGTGGGGGGTAGTGCATGAACAGCTCTCTCTCCACCTTCAATACCATGACTTAGGTGTCCTTGAGCAAGGCACTTGAACCCCCAACTGCTCCCCGGGCGCTGCAGCAAAAATGGCTGCCCACTGCTCCGGGTGTGTGCTCACAGTGTGTGTGTGTGTTCACTGCTCTGTGTGTGTGCATTTCGGATGGGTTAAATGCAGAGCACAAATTCTGAGTATGGGTCACCATACTTGGCTGAATGTCACTTCACTATACGTCATCACTAATGTAGGCCGCGCGCTTGCTGCGCTCTTTCCTGAGCGGGAACGCGCCCTGCACGAGTTTGTGTGTCCGCGCGAGACTTTCGTGTGCGCGAGACCAACCGAAGCTAACGGCTAACATTTCACCAGCCAATTCAGCGTAGGTTTACTGTGTAAATTAACACACTGACCACTTTTTTTGCGCGTTTACGTCACGTTTTGCGCAGTTTAGAAAAGCGTTAGTGGTGTGAGTTGTGCAGTAACTGCTTAAAAAGGGGTTGTTTTGTTTGGCGTAGTGTGTGTCAGATTAGCATCTAACGTAATTGTTTCTGTTGTAAGTTGTTTTTAAAAGTGATTTTTAGATTTTAAACCTCTGTAATAACTAATATCAGTTTGTCAAGAAAATATATTCACACTTGTATGCTCATATACTTAAGCTGTGTCTCAAAATCTAACAAACTGTCTACCTAGGACGTATTATTAGGCATTACAGGTAACTTAAGCAGCTAAGTTTTGAGACTCAGCCTCTGTCTGTCCCTGTACAAGTGTGTTGTTTTTTATGTGGCATGTTGTGTACTGTGTCTGCAGTCCAGCCAATGAGTGATCATGTCTGGGGTGAAAAGGAAAATAGAGGACAAAGATCCCGACTATGAGGACATCACTCAAGTGCAGGAGAGCAAGAGGAGTAAAGTGGTGGAGCAGAATGGTAAGACTAGGTTCCTAACAGTGATGTAGAGTATCACACAAGTTGTTTTTTTAATCTGGTTGTTTGATTTTTACCAGCTCGTGAAGCTGCAGTGCAGAAGATTGAAGCGATCATCAAGGATCAGTTTTCTCTTGAGATGAAGAATAAAGAGCATGAGATCGAGGTTATCGGGCAGGTAATTATCTGTCCAATACTCACTTTACTTTGGGACTAACGGTGCTTTGTTAGTCCAGAAATACTTGAATCAGCAATGCAACAAGTACTCAGAAACTGTATTTAAGATAAATTATGGGTACAATGTCAACACTTAATTAAGAAGTCAAACATCTTGAGATAAAGTAAACACCTAAACCTGTATTACACCACATGAATTTCAAAAGCTGAACTATTATATGTTTATTTTCCCCTCAGAGGTTGAATGAGGCCAGGAGAATGATGGACAAGCTCAGAGCATGCATTGTCGCAAACTACTATGCCAATGCTGGACAGCCTAAAGTCCCTGAGGTAATCGATAGAGATTAGATGCACTGATACATTGTTTTTAATAGAGTTAAACAGTCAAGTTCCAGAACTTAACATACTATTTTTTTCTCCATAGAGCAGTTGATTTTAAAGGGATAGTTCACCCAAAAAATTCTGTAATTAATTGCTCAACCTCATGTGGTTCCAAACACTGTAAAACATCAGTTCATCTTCAGAACACAAATTAAGTTATTTTTGAAGGAATCTGAGAGCTGTCTGACCCTCCCATAGACAGCAATGATCCTTACGTGATCAAGGTCCAGAAACATAGTGGAGATCAGTGAAATAATCCATGTGACATCAGGGGTTCAACCGTAATCTAATGAAGATAGTAGAATACTTTTCATGCACAAAAGAAAAAAAATTACGAATTTATTAAACAATTCGTCTCCTCTTCATGAACCCTACATGACGTGGAGGAGACAAATTGTTGCATTTTTTTGCGCACATTTTTTTTTTATTCTCATAGCTTCGTTAAATTTCAGTTGAACCCCTGATGTCATATGGATTATTTTACAGATGTCATTGCTATGTTTCTGGACCTTAATCGTGTAAGGACACATGCTGTTTATGGAGGATTAGAGAGCTCACATGACATAAGGGTAAGTAATTAATGACAGAATTTTTCTTTTGGGTGAACTAACCCTTTAAGTGGTAATTTATAAATTATTAAAGACAGGCCTACTGTGATCTTTGAGGTTGTTAATGTTTCAAAATACATTACCTGTGATTCTGCAAAAACTCTCTTGCATAATATGCAATAAATTTGTATATATATGTAAATGTTTGTTTTATATCTATCTATCTATCTATCTATCTATCTATCTATCTATCTATCTATCTATCTAAAACCACAACAAATTCCTCGTGTGTTTGCACACACCAGGCGTAAAAAGCTGATTCTGATATATATAACTATATATAAAACTATTGATTTAAAGTATAATTATATATTTCTCCATCATTTGTAATTTGATTAAATAATTCGTAATGCTTCGTGGGAATGTAGTAATTCTTTCCCTTAATAAGTTTAAGTATACAGTCTTGTATCTTTGTGTTTGTCAGGTTTTTTTATACTTTTAGCTTCAAATAAAAGTTTGTAATGGTGTGATTCACCTCAAAGCTGGTTGGTTTTGTTCATAACTTATAAACAAATACTTTTTTGATATCTCTATGGGATTTAAATGAATGGGAAAATACTTCAGGAACCAAGGTAGCTGAAAATGTAGGCAATTATTGGTGCACTTTATATATGTTAAAGACAACAAACTCCTGGTTTTGATCATTCTGGAAAAACAAACTTCCAGTTTTGTTGCTGCTTTGTTGAAATTTCCTCTAACTCTAAGCACAAACAGTTGATTACTGATTTATTTGCTTCCAGGCCTCTAAAAGTGACCCATCTGTGCTGAACCACCCTGCCATAAAACGCTTCTTGGATTCCCCCTCCCGCTCCTCGTCTCCACTGAACCAGAACTCAGAGACACCATCACAGGTCCAGTCTGAGACCGAGTCCCTCAGCCAACACGGGGAGGCTGGGGAGAGGGAGACGGACAGTGGGAGAGAGGACAGCGGTCCACGTGTACGTCGACCCAGCAGGAACACAGGAAAAGTTAGTAGCCCACACACTATCAGAACATAAGTCTGAGGGATTGCATGGCTTGAAAATGCTAAAGCACTGTTACTCTATGCCTACAGTACCTGACATTAACATACCTGACATTGTTTTATTACATTCCCATGTGTAGGACACTTTTGATGTGCCATCATCCTTAGAGCAGCATGGGACTTACCACACCACAGGAGATGAGGCTTCTCGGCTCTACATGAAGAAAACCATTGTTGTGGGCAATGTATCCAAGTATGAAGCATCATGGTTTTCTCTTTGCCCTTATTTTACAGATCAGATAATACTCATTTTAATTTTACTATATTAGCATATTAGCTGATTGCATGCATAGCGTGAACCCTGTGTGATTTGAAGAATATTTTACCATTTGTTTGTAGTGTAGATCAGCTTTTTCAACAACCACAGGCATTCTGGCCTAAATCTTTGTTATTGCACTGGAGAGTTTTGATTTAGCACCTCTGGGATCCTGACTGATGTTTGTGCTCTTTCTTGGAATAATTCTGGTGTGCCCTTGAGTAGGACGTCTTATTCTCGGCTCTGCTAACTTAAAGGGATGGTTGACCAAAAATGGAATATTCCATCATCATTCTGTTATTTTTATGTCACCCTAATATCATTCTAAACCTGTATGACTGACTGACTTCGTTGGAATGCAAAATGACATATCTGTTGTGAACATACCAAGGGGAAATACTATGTCAGAGGTTTCAGTGAATGAAGACTTAAATTCTGGTTTGTTCTTTAAAAAAAAAAAACTATTGTATGACTTCAGAAGACTTTGAGTATAGCACAGCTGTAGTAAGGAGCTACATAAAATTGCATGGAAAAGTATTTTCGATACATTATTAGGAAGAATGACGTGGGTGAGTGAATTGTGACCGTTTTCAATTTTGATTGAGCAAATGTTATTTGCTCTTCTGTCAAAACAAACGATAACAACAAAAAACAGCTTCTGAATGAATGGTAGCAGTTTGTAATTTGGACAGATGGTTTTATGAGAAACAGTATTTATTTCTCTGAGCTTGTATTAATTTTTAAATGCATCACTTTCTCCTGAAACCGTATTATTTCTCCAAAACCCAATAAACTTTCACATGGCGCAATGCTTTAGTTTTCCCTAGGCAGCAATCTAACCTCATTTATTCCACATTATCACACAGTCCTCAACTATTTTACCTCATAAAATGCACTGAGAGCATGTGAGAGTGTCACAAGTGTGTGTGTCTGCATATGAGCAATGATATAAGCTTTTTTGTTGCCTGCAGAGCTGCTAAAGATCTTTATGAGACTGTTTACTCCAGGGCTGGTGTGCTGAAAAAACTCACCGTCTTAAGCTGTTTATCTGAATAAAGAGTTTCTGAATGGCTCTACACTCTACATTTATGTTTGTAGCAGATGCTTGTTTCCCAAGAAACTAAAAATGAAGTGCACAAATCACATTACTGATGCAGGTAGCTGAAAATGCACTATGCACGCTGAGCTGTAAAGAAACTCACAACATATGCAAATAAACTGAACTTTTATCCTTGCTGCTGCTGTGTGGATACCTAGCAAAACTGCTGCAAAAAAGTGATATTTAGAGTTTAATGTTTAAATATAGCCATCTAGTTGGTTGTTCTGAGTTACTGGCAGGTTTACATTGGCATCAACAAATCTTCCCCCGACTTATGAGTGAATGTATGCATGCAACTATAAATTGATTTGAGTTAGATTTTTAGACTGTTGTTTTTTTCTTTCGCTCTCTTTCAGGTATATTGCCCCTGATAAACGTGAAGAGAATGATCAGTCCACTCATAAATGGATGGTGTATGTTCGAGGTTCTCGCAAAGAGCCCAGTATCGATCATTTTGTGAAGAAAGTCTGGTTCTTCCTGCACCCCAGCTACAAGCCCAATGACCTCGTGGAAGTCAGGTGTGTGTTTACTTGCCTCTCTTATGGATTGGTTTGATTACATCACACCGTATAGCCTTTTTTTTTTTTACATAAGCCTTTGGATATACAGTTGTTATATTTTGCACTAATTCATTTAGCTGTTTTTTAGCTTGAAGTATTATCAGCACACAACAGCCAGCGCCTTCTAGTGGATGAGCATCCCTGTGGTGCATTTGTCAAGTTCAGAGAAAGTTTCTCTTTAAACTCTGTTTGTGTGTTTAGTGAGCCACCGTTCCACCTGACCCGTCGAGGGTGGGGAGAGTTTCCTGTCCGTGTGCAGATTCACTTTAAAGACCAACGGAACAAACGTATCGACATCATCCACCACTTAAAGGTCAGACACTTACTGACCGCATGCATACACACTCTCTTTTAACGCTTTTGTTGCCCTTTTCATCTTTCCTTTTCTCCCTCTTTATCTTTCCTTTTACTTTTTTGTGGAAATTTCAGACAGTAGATGACATCGCCTTCTGTTTCTGTGAAGTTTACTTGGAGGTTTCCATTTATATTTTGTGTGTGCAGATTGTGCATTATAGAATATGTCTGCACGAATCTAACATTTTATGCGGTGTTCTATGAGTCTAAAGGTGAAATGGTAAACTTTTTAAAGCACCCTGTCTGTTGATATTTCTTTCCGTTATCTGTTGTCAAAGCAATCCCTTTTGTTATAGGTTAAAATAACAAAGATAAAATAAAAGATGAATCGAGAATTCAAGAAAAAATAATAGTTTGCAGATTAATATACTTTTGTCCACCCATCAACCTCTTTGATACTCTGCAGCAAAGACTGCTCTTTAATGTTTCAGTTATTTATCTTTTACTTGTTCTCTCTCAGCTTGACAGAACATACACAGGTTTACAGACTTTGGGAGCTGAAACGGTAAGACACACTATCTTAATCTTTATATGATCTGCAGCTGTATTCATAAGTTTTCATGCCATTTTTATAACTTTACATAATTAGCCTTTTTATTTTAAGATGAGAGATCCTAAAAATGTAGTTTTGTTTTTATCACGTACTATGCAGAAGCACAGCCATCAAAAAAAGGCTGTGAACCGACATTGCTGCTGGAGGAGGCAAAGCACAATATTAAGAAACAGCCTGATCAGTTGTGTAAATTAGGTTATTATTTTGTCTTGTGGAATATATGTAAATATCTGTTTTGGTAAATGGTTTTATCCAAACGGTACTAAATAATTTTTTTTTAAAAGGCCTCTTGCAGATTCTTAGTTATGTAGACATATGTGCAGAATTACCTAAGACCGCTTCATTGATATAGAATCCATTTAGCGCATCAAAACAGGTTGAAAGTGGACATGTGTTTGTTTGTCAGTTAATAACTTAAAGAAAGAGCACGTCACTCACCTAAATGGGCTAAAAACAGAAGTCAAGGTCTCAGCTGTGAATCTAGTGATAAAAATGTCATAGTCTTCAGGGTGACGGCAAGCACAAAACTGGAGTTATGAGTGAAAGTGTCAAAAGAAGATTTATTGTCGTTTGTGTTCAGCAAAGTAAAAAAGGGAATAAAATCTGCTTTCTGACCCTGAGGCCATAGCATAGTTAAACGTTTTATCCGTTCAACTGAGGTTTGTAGAAAGTTTAAAAAAATGTTTACTCCAAGGAAAAAATAAAATGCTGAGAATGATGAAGGTTTCTTTTAAGCTGAAGAACTCGGGAAGCAGAAAATTACTTTTCAACCGGGACACAGTGAAAGTGCAGGGTTTTATAGTTCTAAAATGATTTTGTGATGACAAGGTTTATTACAAGTGTCAGATATACCTTGATTCATCTTTAAAATGACATTTTTTTTTCTTTCTGGTTATTATTTTCTAAAGGTGGTGGATGTTGAGCTCCACAAAAACTCATTAGGTGATGACTTCATCCCCTTTGCTCCCTCATCGTCGTCATCATCTTCATCATCATCTTCCTCTCATCTGCCATTTGTGGGCGGGTCTGATTCTTCCTCCACAGCTGCCCAAGGCTCTCGGCAGCCCTCCTCTCACTCTCTGCATGCTCATGATGATCAGCCCAGCTCAGATAGAGGTAGACAAACCTTATACAAATGCTTGTCCATCTCACATTACGCCACATAGTAACACCAAAGAATTATGCAGTATCCCACTGTGTCTTTAAAATGGGATTCTTTTGATTAAGAGGATTAGTAGGATGTTTGCACTTTAATGCATAAGCTTTGGAAGCTGTTTTGAAGATCTGTATTAATCCAAGACTAGACCTGCATTATACATTCCATGCCCAAGTCACTTGTATGAAAATGTATTTTGTGTTTCGGAAGACAACTTAAGGTGGTTCCTAAAGATAATTCTAGTACTTGTGTATAAAGGAATTAATTGATCTATTGATTACGAAATTTATTGTTGTTTCTTTTTTTTTTAGTTCCAGGCGTGACTGTCAAGAGTGAGTCGGTGCGTTCTTCATGTTCTGAACGAACTTCACAGTCAAATAGGTCTGAGAAAATCACCATCGGTTCCCATGGAAACTCAGCCTTTCAGCCAATCACAGCCAGCTGTAAGATAATTCCACAAGGACAAGTGCCCAGTCCTGCCGAATCACCTGGGAAATCATTTCAGCCGATTACGATGAGCTGCAAGATTGTGTCTGGTGAGTCTCACAGGTGCACAAGGAAGTTGGAGAAGAGCAAGAGTTGAAATGCAAGCAGTAAAATCCTCTATATACAGACTCTTTCATGTCGCCCTCGCTTTTTTCTGCTGTAGGTTTCGATTTTCTAGAGAAAAGGAGACTGTCAGAAACTCCTCTGTAATGCATTATAGATTTGTTGTCAGTGTGTGACAGCAGATCTAAGAGGAGCTCAGTCTGATGTGTCCTAGTCTTGCCCTGCCAGACCTACTCTTTATAAAGTCTGGTCCACATTTCATTCTGACCAAGAACCACCCACTTTTGCCACCATATCTCTAACATTTATGTTCGAGTGTTGTGTTTTGCCCCCTGGTGGCAGCCAAACTTAACTTTTTCACCTATTCACTTAAAATTAACGAGTATTAAAGGTATGAAGAATATATCCACAAAAAACATCTGGCAAAAAATCTGAAAGAAAAACAGTAGCTTTTAGGGATAATCACAGGTCATCTTATTGGCATGCAAAATGACCACACTACCAGTTCTATCTTGTTTACTAACTAGTGCATAACATTCAAAGATTTGAGGGTGTGAGAAAATCTTAGAAAATACTTCACTCTGGCATGAACCTGCATTAACATGACACTGTTTACCATTGACTTATTAAACACTGTATTCTCTAAAATAGTTTAAAGTCAGCCTGTCAGTCCCCAGTTTGCCATTTTGAGGGGAATCCAAACATCACACTCAGTGTGCTTGTTGTATAAAGATAAGACAAGAAAATCAGACCATAGTAAAGATGAGAAACTGCTTTGTAAAGCATTATGCAGTCTGTGTGGCTCTTAAACATGATGAGAAATTTATGAGCATCACACTATAAATCCAATCATAGAAACACAATCTTTGTGTTCCAGGTTCTCCTATCTCCACCCCTAGTCACTCTCCTCTCCCCCGGACATCATCATCCACGCCAGTGCACCTGAAGTCCAGCCCCTCAGTCATAAATAACCCCTACATTATCGTGGACAAACCAGGCCAAGTCATTAATATGGCTGCATCGACATCTGCAGCTACAGGTACATACTCTCCCCCATCCCTACACAAGCGTAACAATGTGTCGCTTTTACCACAAGGTATTGTCAGATATTGGCTTCTAGGTTTCTTTTTCATGTCCTTTATATACAACATCGAACAAGTTGTGATTGGCTACAATCATTGTTGCTTTGCAGTAACATTCTAGTTATAGCAAGGACAGAGAAATTACTTTTTCTAGAAATTTGTTGCATCGAGCATGGGGAGGACACGGTGAGAAAGTGTCAGGAGTGAATGATGAAGCCAAATCACAAAGTACAAGTTCCCCTTTAGTTCTTTTTCCCTTTTTGTGCTCTCTTTCTCACACACACACACACACACTCTCTCTCTCTTTGCTTCACTCTTTCTCATGACTCATGCTGTGGGTTTACAGGCCATCATAAGACCAGGTTGCCATAGCGACCACATCACTAAGATTTTAGGAGTGTGTTGAGTATGCAGATGATGTAACATTACTCTGTGGGTGTGTGTGTGAGTAAGAACAAATTCCACCTCCATTGCTGCACAACTGATGTGCTTGTCGCAAATGCTGCATCACCTATAACTGCATCTTGGCACCCCAGTTAACATCTATACAACACAGGCCTCCACAAAAACACACCTACATGCTCTCAGGGAAGATTAGTGTGTGTGTGGGTGGTCAGAGCTCTGTGCTGTGGTGCTAAAGCAACATAGTGACCATTAGAGATGGACGTAACGGGAACAAATTTGCAGACGCATTCCATAAACTCTACAATGTGTATTTTCCCTGCCATGACTATCGGAATCATAGTTGTCATTTTTCTTGGGCTTTAGAAAATTTATGATTTTCAAAACCTAATGGCTGTTTGTCTAGACAGCATTGTGGGGCACCATGAGTGCATTTGAGCTAAAGGTATAGTGTTTGACATGTCCGAAGATGAGCGTTCCAACATTTCTGTTATGGCTAAAAATGCTGACAAGATGCTCGTTTTCCAAATATTAAATGTAAAAAATTTACAAATATCTACACATCCTTAAATATAGATAAGCTTACAAAAACTGAAAACCTGAACAAGGTGATTTGTGTTTATGCTAAATACAAGAACAAATATCTTTTTTTGACCCTCTAACTTTAGCAAAACAAAAAAAAAATCTAACTACCTATCTAATCTTTTTGTATTATAACTTTTTTCTTTTTATTTATTATACAATTATAAAATAAATAAATAAGACTAAAACTGCTAAATGACTAAATTGAAATATTGGTCGGTGAAGTATGAAAAGGTTGATTTTTCTGATATTATTTGGGAGATATTTGTTCTTGGTTTAATTATGTATTCACTTGTGTATTTTGATTTCAAGAATCTTTAGACATTTGCACTGATAAACAAGATTCACGTACGGGGGAAGAACATTGCCGTGTGATCAAAAGGTACAGTACTATTTCAGTGTTTGGGAGCAGAGTTAAGGTCTAAAACAAGACTTAAATTTACCTTCTAAAACTAGCAGACACCCTGTTTTTAGGTTGAACGCTCAAGATGAAACCAAGCCAGTGATGCCCTACATGCTATCTAGGTTGAGAAGGAGACATGATTCAAACATTTGGTTTAAATTTTTTTTTTTTTTTTCACATCAACAATTTACAGAATCAGTATGAATTTACAAGTTAACATCTTTTCTAACCACTCTTCCATCCCCATCCCATCCTCACTAGACAGAGCACATAAATGAACCTCATTGCGCGGCATTGAGTTGGTGTGTAAAAAAAAAAAAAGAAAAGGCAAATGAAACAATAAAAAAAAAAAAATACATATTTAACAATTCTGATAATAAAGAGATTAAAGTCATTATAAATATTAGATGGGTTAAATTGTCACATCAGCATTTTCAATCTAAGTAACATCCAAATTACATCACATATGCAATAAATTTGCCCCAAGTCTTTCCAAACATTGATGACTTTTTTTCCAGATTAAACATTATTTTTTCAAAGGCACATAGGACGAAAGTTCTCTAAGCCATTCAGTAGGCCTAGGAGGTTCTTCTGACTTCCATTGTATAGCTATACATTTCTTTGCTGCTATCAGAGCCATCTTAACTAAACGTAAATTCTTCCTTTGATCAGTTTGAAGAATTGATTCATCCCCCAATAATATAAATCTCGGGTCATATGGAAGCTTAACATTAGTAATTTTATCAATAGTTTGTATTATATTTCTCCAATAGATTTTAAGTTCAGAACAAGTCCAAAACATATGCAATAAAGTACCCACCTCTGTTTTACATCTAGGGCAACATTCTGAATATGAATCACTGATCTTGTGTAATCTTTCAGGTGTATAATATACTCTATGTATAATATTGAACTGCATTAATCTATGTCTACTATTAAATGAAAACCTTAAAGCACTTACACAGATGAGTTCCCAAGTGTCTTGTTCAAAAGTACATTCAAGATCTTTTTCCCATTTAAGTCTTGAAGATGATACATCCTCCCCATACAAGTCAATGAAATTGGTATACATATAAGACACAAAACCTTTAGATCCTTTTTTCTCTCTTATAATGCTATCTATTGGGAGTAAAGAGAGAGACCTTAAATAACCATGTATTGTACTTATATAATTTCTCACCTGAAAGTA
The DNA here is from genome assembly GCF_023724105.1 of Carassius gibelio. Lineage (NCBI taxonomy): Eukaryota > Metazoa > Chordata > Actinopteri > Cypriniformes > Cyprinidae > Carassius > Carassius gibelio. Next base: position 26,115,071 of record NC_068397.1, read on the forward strand.
TTTGAAAAAGTGTTTAACAGGAAGAGAAATCATTATTCTCAACTGTTCAAATGTGATTAGTGTGTCCTTCCTCATATAGTCTCCAAACACTTGTATTCCCTTTTTATACCAATATTGTGTTATCCCATCTCTTAATGCCCCAGGAAGAGATGGATTGTAGTGAAATAACAACAGTAGCCAATTATATTTTTTCCTGATTTCAAACCCCAATTTGCAAGTGTGTCTAATGAATGGGTTGTTAACTACTTTTGTAATACAAGTCAATGGGATTAACAGCGCCTTATCTAGAGGTATTTCCCCTACATGATATCTTTGGATTTGTATCCATGCAGGTGGCAAAGTACTGTTCATCTGCCAAAACCATACCGCTCTCATTTGTGCTGCCCAATAATAAAACAGAAAATCTGGAAGTTGTAATCCACCTTTTATAAATGTAATTTGTAATGTTTTAAGTTTATTTGAGTGGATCTTTGATTGCAAAAAATGCTGTCATTGTATGCAGCTCACTAGGTTTTTATACACAGCCAATCTCTTATGACTCTGCTATGTTCTGATAAGGCCTCTGTAGAATTCATACAGCAGTATGAAAATGAGGCTTTAATAAAGTCTGAACATCTAAGAAACAGCTGCTTTGAATTAAAACTAAAACCAACATATAAAATATTCTGCCACATGCTTTTATCATCGCCCAGAAATGAAGATTCCCTACAGGGAAAATGTATCTGTGTTACATGAAGATGAGTGAAGCTATTTCACCGTCCTGATTAATTCAGTTGTTTGTAGGAACTTGTTTAAAAATAAAGCTGTTCTTATAGAAATTAAACTATTCTTTCTTTAAAATAACAATTATGTATGGAGCCCCATACACATGGCATGCAGGAAAAAATAGTAGGCTAAATTGTGTGCCCGATTTACTATTTTGTTCCCTCAATTTATAAACCGTACACATAATTTACTAATTCTTTCCTTCGATTTGCTAAATCATGCAAACGATTTATAAATTGAGAGAACGAACTAGTAAATTGTGTGCATGATTTAGAAAATCAAGGGAACAATTCATTAAATCGAGGGAATGAAATAGTAATCGTGTGCATGTTTTAGTACATCGAGGGAATTAATTAGTAAAACATGCACACAATTTATTTATTCTTGGATGTCATGTGCCGGGATGACAACTTGAGTCATTTTAATTCATTTTCGTATTTAAATGAAGTCTCTGAGTGTCAGAGCAGCTTCAGAAAATCACTGTCTGTATGTCTTCAGCTGTAAGATCTCTTTCTTTGTGTTATTGGAGAACAGAGCTTGTGAAAATCAGGCTGTGAATCTGGAGAAGAAGCTGCATGCCAACCATCCTGGGGGATGGTGCATTATGAGATTTGGAGTAAATAAACTCCTTTGTTTTGTCAGTTCACACATATATACTGGAGAAATTGAGCACAGAAGAGCAAAGCTGCAGTCTTAACACATTTAAGTTAAACAATGAGCTGCAGAGTAACTTGCTTTTCCATTGTGCACGAAGATGCAGACAGAAATCTCTTTGTGCCAAAACGATGCAAATATTTGCAGAAATTCTGCTTCATATTTTTTAACGACCTAAAGTCTTAAACCTGAGAAAGAGCAAAAAGCACTTTGAGAAAGGCATGATATATTGACACTAGGGATTTGCCGGTATCACATTTTCACGTTGTGATTAATTGCTAATGCTTTTATCACAGTATACAGTATTATCACGGTTTTGAAATTTAGTAAAAAAAAAAAATTAGGTCATAATATAATAGTGTTAATAACTTTTTTCTTATAACAAAAAAACCCTGAACATTTAAATACAATAAAGCAATACAGAAGAATATATACGTTGAAAAGTTTTACACAGGTTAAAGAGCAAAAGAACTATAAAGATAAATAGGTTTCACTTTACAATAAGACCTCATTAGTTAACCTTAGTCATTTGCTACAGAAATTATTAATCTTTGTTTAAAAAATACAAGCCTTAGTTTGTTAGCTCATTAAATAACACAGTTGCAACTTTTGTTTTTAACAACTTATTAAATATTGGAATACCTAAGATTAATAAATGTTCAGAAGAATTTGGCAGTTTGTTAACTAATGAAATAACTAATGAAGCCCTAATGTAAAGTGTGAACGAACAATAAAGAAACAAAACACTTTCAAACAATATCTAGGGCATGTTGTAAACCAGATTAAAATGTTTGAAAATAAATAGCCTATTAAGTCTAAATATTTATGTATTTGGTGCTGTGATGAACACCATAGTGAATACACAAATCTGAATGGCTATTTTAGAATTATTTAAATACTTTTTATAAAGTAGAGCAGCTGCTTTATTTATGGGGTTTCCAGGGTAACGGCTGCATTTTCTGCAGGTTAGCGCCATCTGCTGTCAGAGAGTGAATGTGCTTTCATCCAGCATGTCTCTCACACATTCCCCCATGTGCTCATGCATGCTTGTTTACATCAGATTGCACACATGTCTTTCAAGCAGCAAACAGCAGTACAACAGCATTTTGACCAGCTGATGGGAAAAGTATTCTTAAAATGCATTCCAAATTCTGAATAATTTGTAATATATAATTATTCATGGTATTTAGAATTACACACAATAACAATATCATGCATATTCATTACCGTGATACATTGCATAATCGAATACCGGCACATGTCTAATTGACACACAAAAACACAAGAAGTTAATGTAAAAGAAAACACTCTTTTCATAACGCTTGTGAATAGGGAGGGTTGCTTTGATCAGGATTTTTGAGGCCGATCTCCGATCACAGAAAGCAGTATCTGCCGATCTGATCACCTATACCAATCTTTTTAAAGCCTTCTTTTTTTTAATCGTATAGAATTATTTATAGTGATGATCCAAACAAGATTAAATATTTATTACAATCTATCCTGCGGTTCATAAAGAACTTTAATTGAGAACTTTAAAATTATTGCATTATCTATCTAAAAGTACTCTTTCCCTTTAAACCTAGCCAAAAAACCATAGCCTATGTGTTGGCTGTGAAACCCACTAGACTTTAATTTTATGCATTTATGGTGTAATTACTAAATTTTTGTGTCAATGCATCTTCATATTTACTACAAACAATGTGCTGTTACTTTAATTTAGCTTGTGCAGTGCAGCAAAAAATGGTCTCTGCATTGCTGCAGATGCGCCACTCCTAAACGCACTGCCAGACCGCAACCGTGTGCAGTGTGAACACTTTATCCATTAACATGAGCACGGAAAAAATATGGACCACATACGCACTGCAAATGGAGTAATGTGAACCTGGCATTATTATGTGTGTGTGCTGCAGGTGTGCATGAGCACACAGTCTTCAGGAAAGTGCCATGAGAGTTGAATGGTTAAAACACTGACAAGAATTAAAAAGAAAAAATGCAATTTATAAACTTTAGTTACGATGCAACACTGCCTACTGATATTTGCTATGTCGACTGTGCAGCATGCAGCTCGATTATAGTGCAGACACAATGTTATTTGAAGTCATTTGCATTTTGAGAGAGAAAGAGTTGATTAACTGTTTGTGAAATTATGTCTCATCTAGAAGCTTCATTCATTTCAAATTACTTATCAGTAATTTATTCAGTTAATTTATTCATAATCAGTTATTTAATGAAGACATATTAATTGTACCTCACCTAAAGCATTAATTATTTTACCCGCACCAGACAGAGACTGAGACATTGCCACTGCATGTCGAGCCAAACCTCTCAAGTCAGCGTCATCAGCTTGAGAACAGTTTTATGAGATTGGCCTTTTAAGAGACCGCTGATCAATCATCCCAAAGCGATTATTGGCCAATTGTGATCAGTAGCCGATCAGTGGGAGCACCCCTACTTGTGAAAGGGGTCCATAAAATGCATTTTTTCTTTTGTTTTGACCGATCTTGCCGCAAGAAAAAAATATTTTATTGTGAATGAGTAATACATGAATGCTTCGTTTTAATTTATTTGCTTATTTTTTCTCAACACCTTGTAATTTTTAATGACGATGTCATAACTCGATCTTCCAACTGACCTTTCTCTGCTGACAAATGCCGGATATCAAGTTAAACTCCATTAAGCTTCTGAAGTGTATTACATATTTGTTATATCTGCTGTTTTCACGTGTTCATCTCAGGCAGTCCGACGACCAAGCAGAGCAGCACAGCCCATGGTCCCCGATCGCCTGCTTCTAAAGTTCACACCAGCAGCTTCCTGTCCTCTGGGGTCAAGGTGAGATTGACTCTCTCGGTGAATGGATTTATTCAGTGCAACTCACGTTTGATTGAAGTTTGGGGTCTAAGTGCTGTGGCCCGGCTCTCTGTTCAGGACTTGTGCAGAAGAATTTACCTTCTGGTTAATGCGCTTTGCCTCCTTTTAGCAGTCTTTTTGATTTAATACCATGCATTAAAGTGGTGAGCATCTCACTCTTGTTCCTACAAGGCACCTGAAGTAAAGGGTGAGTGGATGAGAATAGAATATCAGTAGAAATTATGTGGGTATTGTGAGTGAAATCAAATTATAAAATACAGATGTAGGCTATTGTAAACAATGTGGAACAATCAATTCCCCTTCAAGCAGATTAGCATGATGAATCAGTACATATTTCTGAGAGGAAGGCACCCCTAAATGGAGATTAATTTCTCTGTCATTGTTCTATAGAGCTATTAATATGGGTTCTGCTGTTCTTTACATTCATACCAAAGCAGTAATAGGTTGTCTGTCCCTCTGTTGAACTGAGGAAAAACTGACTCAAATTAGGTGATTATCTCTCTCTCTGTCGTTCTATCTGGGTTATTCTCTGAGGGTGTTTCAATGTTTTCTGTACACTGTGGGCTAAATTAACACCGGTAGTTATTAATAGTTACAGTCAGGCAGTGCAGTAAGAGGTCTGCAGCAGCTGTGCATGTGTGAAGGTGTAAAAATGGGACATCTATCTGTGGCGTGATCTGTGCAGAGGACTGAAGTATTCCCAGAGCACACACACACACTCATACGTAAACATGCAGTGGGAATGGTCCACAGATGTTTCTTCAGAATAGTCAAAAATAATTTTAGCTTGTGTATGGGGTCAGTAAGATTTTTTTTATGTTTTTGATAAAATCATCTTTTGCTGACCAAGCCCACATTTACAGTATTTGCTCAATACATTGATATTGTGAATTATTATTTAGATAAAACATTTTGTAGACTATGATACGCCCCCCCCCCCCCCCCCCCCAGGGATTCTATGATGAATAGAATTGTCAAAAGAACATAATTTATTTAAAATGTTCTATAGAAAAAAACTTTATAAATGTCTTTACTGTCACTTTTGTTCAATTTAATGCTTCCTTGCTGAATAAAAGTAAATTAATTTCTTTTAAAAATATTTTTGGATGGTACTGTACATAATCTCAAAAACTTTTGTCTGAATACTTAAAAGTTTAATACAGTGTTGTTTAAAAGAATGAACAGTGTAGCTAATATCGAAGACAGAGGGTGGAAACTTTCAAAAAGTAATAAAAAAAAAGATAAGAAATTAAAAGTAAGTTTTGCATTTTAGAGTTTAGTTCAGGGTTACAGTGTGTGAGTGTTTTTACTGTTGTTTGTATGAGAAATATGACAGTGATGTTGAGATTATGTGCGTTTTGTATGATGGAGTTTGCATTGGTTTACATTTTAGATTTAGATTTAGTGTGCTACTGGCTGGAGAGGTGAATCTCAACTCAAGTTCACGGAGTTCATCTCAATGTTCAGCCTCTCACTCAGAGAAGCATATGTTTTTCCTACCCAAGGGAATGTGTGATTCACTATATTAACTTCAGATTGGATCACACGCCCAATATCTCTGCAAAATATCTTGGTTGAAATTGAATCGTGAATCAAACTGATGGCTTTTCAGTGCACATCTCGCTGTAATATGACAAGCACAGAGTAATAAAAATTCTCCCTCTGTCTGTCTGTCTGTTTAAAGGTTATAATCAAGCAAGAACCAGGAGAGGTGTCCTCCCAGCCGTCACCACAGCAACAGGTCATCTCCACAGCAGCTTCCCAGCAGCCACAACAGTATGTGACAGTGAAGGGAGGTCACGTGATAGCCATGTCGCCGCAAAAACAGAGTGGGGCAGGGACTGGAGGTGCCACACCCAGCAAGGTTTTTATGAATGCTCTTTTGTTTAGTTTTTTTGGTTTACCACTGCGATAATGTTTAATGTTTTTGACTGTTTATATTCAATATTTGTTTGACTCTTTCAAGGAAAACGCTACTGTTTTTCCGTATTTCACTATGTTCTTCCCTCAACTTAGACGAGTTGATACATACCTCTCCTGTATCAGTGTGTGTACTTAATCGCTGCAGCGTGCAGCACCACTATGTTAGTGTTTGGCTTAGCACCATTCATTCCTTAGGATCCAAACAGGGATGAATTTAGAAGCCGCCAAACACTTCCATGTTTTCCCTATTTACATGAGTAGTTACACGAGTAAGTATGGTGGCACAAAATAAAACATGTTGATTTTGTAAACGGATAAAAAATTATAAATATAATTTATGGCGGAAGAGCACTTCTCAGCACTTCGACCTCGGCGCAATAATATCATCACTCCTGAAAACTCCCTCTCCCTTTCCCTCTCCCTGCACACCTGCTCTATTGGTAGTAGTTTGGGGGAGTTTTCAGGAGTGATGATCTAATTGTGCCGAGGTCGAAGTGGTGCTAAGCTAAAAATGCTGACATTTTGGCACCATGTGCTACAGCGATTAAGTGCAAACACTACACTAGAGAGGTACATATCAACTCATCTAAGTTGAGGGAAGAACATAGTGGAATATGGAAAAACGGTGGTGTTTTCCTTTAATCTTAAACTGTTTTCAAACCAAACCCTATTGTTCCATTCTTTGCCTGTTTCAGTACCTTGTGAGCTGCTTACCTAAATATTTGGACATCATAGCTCAAAGATTGTTCAGATGCATCTATAATGTCCAAAAACAATATCTAGCTAGTTCTATACTTCACTTCTGTATTTCTATAGTTTCATTCCTCAATGCAAGCTGTCCTGTCTGAGAGAGTTTTTGAAACTGGAGTGTGCTGTGGTCATGCGGTCTAAACATAGCTCAGGCCATTGTGTCTCTGTGGACCTCCTACTCTTTACTCCAGCCTTTTTTAGCACCTAAGAGTCAAAGTCACTCGTACATCCTGTTTAAAAACTGTCCATATACAGTATGAAATTCTGCGCAAAAAAGTCTTAACTTTCAAACTCTACATAAGAGTCTTCAGCAAACGTCTTGCATATTTTTCACATTACTCCTTAGAACACTTGGTTTTAAGTGAAGCAATTTTCTTTAGGATCTTTACAAATTTATTATAAATTATTTTTAAAGACAAAGTTTCTTGATCAAGCGCTAATGTTTTCAGATCTTTGAGGTGTAACCACTAATCAGCATTTCTGCAGCCTGAGCAACATTGAGATGTGTATAACTTTCTCATATTGAAATAAGACTTAATAGATAACATATACTACACATCTGTTTTGATTATAAAAAAAATTTGAGTAGAGAAAACATTTGTAAATATTGTGTATATAGAAAGGACACCAAAAGTGTTACATTTATTGATTTATGTTAGTTCAGTTGTGCAGTTTACAAGTATTTTCAGTTGCAGAGTAACTGTGTGTGTGTGTGTGTTTTTGTAGGTTTTGGGGATTCCACTGGGCTCCGCTGTCAAACAGGTCTCTGTGAGCAGCGGGCAGATCTTGGTCGCTAAGTCCAGCCCCTCTATGTCCAAGGTGGGGGGCCCAAAGCAAGTGGTAGCACAGGGTGTCGCTAAAGCAATCGTCAGTGGAGGAGGCAGCGGTGCAAGCGGCATCACGGGACAGCAGGGGCATGCTGTTACCAAGGCAGCAAGTGGGTCTGGAGGAAGTGGAAAGAGTGGAGGTTGGTGTACACATTTTTTCGTGATCATCATGCCATAAGGTGACCCAGATAATTGATGTGATCTTGTGTGTTTCCTTTGAGATAACTAAGGGTAACGTGGAAACGTGACAAGTTGTCAGCATCAGGTTTTCTATCCTCATTGAAAGCTAAATAAATTGACAGCCTCAACCAATTAGAACTTGATGTTTAATATGCAGCTATGTGGAATGAAATTTTGGTCCAATAAATGTGAATAAAGCGTTTTTGATTGTGGTTTGGGAGGTGCTTGTTTGTGTAAATGCAAAGATGTGTATCTGAATCTTGAAATAAAAGTGTGCATGTGTTCATTTTTAGAAGGTGAGGTTTGAGAAGCATTTGTCTTGCCAGGGAAGTTAATTAAGATGTTCAGAACAGTGTGTGTGTGTGTGTGTGTGTGTGTGTGTGTGTGTGTGTGTGTGTGGGTGAAGGAACAAGACTGTACATTTGTTTGCGTGTTTGGAGAAGTGTTTGTCAGGCTGATCAGCAAATGTTGTGCTGAGAGGGAAATTTCACAGGGCTAAACTAAGTGTGTGTGGCTGTACCGCAATGCTGACTAAACCATTAGGAAACACCATTATTCAGTCAGACACTTGTATCTCCCTGCCACCACAGGGGGAAACAGGGTTTAGTTTGATTAATTTTAAAAACACCTATATGTGGATGCATATAGACACCTTGTTAGTGGTATAAGAAATAGATTTAAGCTGTATTGCTGAATTTTTTTTTTTTATAGGTTCCATGTTTTTGCATCATATGAGTCCACTTATAATATCAGTTTAGATTACACCAAAATGAAGCTGTGTACACATTTATTGTTTTTATAAAAAGTAATATTGTATTGCAAATTTTCACGTTTGAATGAGTGTTTTCTATTTTAATAAATTTTTAAATATTATCGGGTATCAGTTTAGTGCTTCCCTGATAAATAAAGGATTAAATTTGTTTGAATGATAGCGCATGTACAGTGAAAACATATAGCTGCCATGTGCTGTCAAGGACAAAAACATTCAATGAGGAACTGATCAAGTTCATATTCACTGATAATTTACCTAATCCAAATTCAACCTTTATTCTCTGACACTGTACTATTTCCTGATATATGTTTCTCTTTTGTTTAATTGTTGTTGTTGTTTTTTTATATAGTTATGGCCACCTTACAACTGCCAGCAAATAACCTGGCAAACCTGGCTAATCTGCCTCCGGGTACCAAACTCTACCTGACCACCAACAGCAAGAACCCATCGGGCAAAGGCAAACTGCTGCTGATCCCACAGGGAGCCATTCTGAGAGCCTCAAACAGTGCAGGTCAGACACATATGTGTTATGAATTTGGGAACATTCTCATTGTCACTTTCTGTATTCAGATAAATATCTAACTATCTTGTTCTCTCTCTGTAGGCCAGCAGTCTCAGAGTTCTGGTTCTGGAGGGTCACATTCCTCCAGTGGGTCCTCAGGGTCTGGCAGCCTGCCTTCCAACTTATCCTACACTTCTTACATCCTCAAGCAGACTCCTCAGGTAATAGTCTTTGCTGTAAATAATTTATGACATGCACTAACTAGTAGAATTGATCCTGACATACTAGTTGTTTAGTTCAATCTAATCAATTTTAGTTTGATCGTGTGTACTCTTACTTTTTTAAATAGACTCATTCAGTTACTCTTACATACTATTTTAATGACCTCTGTTTAATATGTTAAAACAGTGTCCAGTCAAAGACAGACACATCCCAGAAGCCTTTACTGTCAGTTTGGGTTAAGCTGACAAAGTCACTATTACGTTTTTTCAGGGCACGTTCTTGGTTGGCCAGCCAGGGGGCTCTGGGAAACAGAGCTCTGGTGGTCACGTGCCATCCAGTCCTGCATCCAGTACCCAGCAGGCCATTCGGGTCACAGCTGGACAGAAGGCAGCCATATTGGCTCAGGTGTGTAACAAAGTAAGGATTTAATAACATAAAATCTCTTTCCTTTGATATTCCCCCTCTACTGTTTGAAGTTATATAGCTACGGGGATATGTAATTTTTTATGTATATATTATTAATTGATATTTTAAAAAATTACAATGTTTAATATAATTAGAGAATATTATGTTATAATAATCTATTGGATTGCACAGGTGTTCAGGTCATGCTGTAGGTTTTATTTTAGGTGCAGATAATGCAGATGGCAGATGTTTTGTCTTTATTTCACAGTACCTGACCACTTTAACTTTTTACTGTATTCAGAATGCAAGCTCACAAGTTTTGTAAAATGGCATTTCTTTTTGCCATGGCACTGTAGATAACAATTCAGCAGAGATGTATTCAGCCACAAATTAATTTATCTAGCTAAAACAATAATAAGTTAGCTTCAAAAAAATATAGAAATAAAATGTTAAATCTCGTACTCACTCACTCTCAGTGACTCAGAAGGAGTGGGATCAGTTTACCTACTGTAAAAAGCAAAAGTGGTCAGGGGTTTGCCATGATTTCTTCCCTCTTCATCATCGATTTCTTGCTCTCTCTCCATCTCATTGATCTTGCTTTATCTCTTTCTTTCTTTAACTTGCTGTACTTTCATTAGTGTTACACAATGCCTCTCCTGAAGAGCTCACACTCTCTAGAGCCCTTTCTCTGTGTGTGTATGTGTGTGTCTTCCTGATTATAAGATAAAGGCAAATGAGTATGCCTGCAGCTGACATTTGAGCTGTAATTCAACCTGTAAACACACACACTCATGGGCTTCTCTTCCTTCCTTCCTTCTCTTTACACCTTTCTTCTTGTTGCTTAATTATCCATATAAATCATACTCTTCATAAAGTGGAGCACATAGGGTACCATTAATTCTGCTCATTAGTTTATTATAATTCTCGTTATACCCCTCAGCACAGGTGAATTGTAAATCAAATCTCTTCCCCTGGTGTTTACTACTACCTACTGGAAGTTGTTTGCATGCAGTAAGATGACCATACATATTGATCAGTGCCTGATTTACTTCAGTAATCTGGAAGTCACGGTGGAGTGTTTCTGTTTGATGGAGGGTATTTACTGTGGGCTTAAGAGCAAGAGAGAAACAACTTTAGAAGGAAAGATATGCGAGAATGAGTGTGAAAAACAAGTTAAAGCTTGCAAAACTGCATATTCTGTTATTTATGTAAGGGAGATACTTGCAGTCTTTTTCTCACTCTCTTTTCAAGTCCAGTGAAGCTGTATTGGCATGAATATTAAAGTCTGTTATTGCCGAAACCACTGTTAAAAAGAGACTAGGAGAATCTCATTGTAGATTGTGTTGTTCAATAGAATATTCCTTATTTACTAGAGCTACAAACTAACATTTGAGGGCAGTGGCACCAGCACCACTAGGTTCTCTAGATGGTGGCGCCAGAAGCAGATTTGGTAGTTTTATTTACTTTTAAGTTAAGTTAAGATGCATAGAAATTAACTTTTATTAACAGTAACAGGTTTTTAGACAAAATTTATATATTCCACTCTTAAATGTACCATAACTTTTCTAGCATATGGAACTGACCAACTTGAGTGATTATGTGTGATTTTTAGTAGCAAATTGAAGAAAGTTACAACATACACAAAAAAATTCAAAATTCTGACAAAATCTGATTTCTTGATTTTATATTTTATCATAACAGTGATTTTATAATTTCAAAATATAGAGAAAAGGTAAAAATTAATGAATAATAAGCCAATAGGTGATCCTCTGCTGCTGTCTACTGGTTTTAAGTGTGATTTTATGTATTTTATACATTTTACACAAGTGTTTGTTTACCACAAAGTATATTTTGTTCATCCCATTAAAAATAACATTCAAACTGGATCATCTTATAGCTTTAAAGTCCTGGAAATAGATGTGTGAAATGCTTGAAAGTCATTGAAAAGTGCTTGAATTTCTCTCACAAAAGGTTGTACAAACCCTGAAATTGTTTATATAATGCATTTGACTATTTCTACAACAACACCATGGTTACAGTTAGCATTAGCATTTGAATGATTCCAAAGTCCTTTTAGGCAAGTCGTGCCACTCGGCCGCCATCTTGGCAAATGCCTCTGGGCAGCTATTTCAGACTAACAAGACCAGGCTCCTATATCTAAATGAATGGGCACTTTCACTGATCACCGGGACATAAAAACTGCATGTATAGAAACAGCAATAAAATATGATAAAAATCGCTGAAAAAGTTTGATGACTTTGCCGCACAGGTTATACTTTTACTACGCATGCATAAGGGTTCCTCAACTGTGCGCACATGTCAGTGGAACCAGACGATAGGCTTAAATGTTTCCCGACTTGACTGTTAAAAGCAGATAATTGGCTTTCCAGCTGGAGGGGCGGGACATGTGAATACAACCGCCATCTTTGCCGTTACGGGTTTTCCTTATATAGTTGTATTGAAGATTGTGGAAGTGGCATGTCTCTTATAAATTGTCTCTGATGATTCTCACTAGACCTCGCAGTAACCTTATCATTGTGCTGCGAATTCAGATGCTTCTCACTGAATCTCGCAGCACTGTTGCATCTGTGCAGTAACAGTGTCGCGAAATCAACTTTGTCTCCAGAGTAAAGATGTTCTGAGCTCGGAAGTTTGTTTGGATACGGTTCGAGCTGATTAACGGTCTGCGCTGTGCAGTTGAAATGTAGCATGGTTTAGTTTCGCTTTTGTTTTGTTTGCCATTTGATGTTTCTCAAATGCAACAGAAATGGCAGAGCTTATGAGTTGGGCAACGTCGCAGTCTGGAGCCCTGTTTACATTTTGGAGTGATAGTAAGGCTTACAGTTTCATTTATCGCTAAAAAAACCAGAGCCTTTGGTAGGAATAACATATGTCTTAGATTGCTGGGTTTAAGTTTTTCAACTTCTTTCTTTAAATGTTTGATTGACAGGTGGTGGGTGGGTCTCAAGGTTCTCAGGTGAAGCTGTCAGATGGTTCAGTGAAGATGGTAACAGCTGGTGCAGCAAGTCACCTGAATAAACCTGGCACAACAACCCTGAGAATGACTGGAGGCGTCATCACTGCCACAAGCTCCACCCCATCCACACCCAGTGCCACACTCACCTCTCAACAGGTAGGAGATTTCGGATCAAGAAGTGTAGATCCTTCCCTACGAAAATCTTATTGGACTAAAATCACATTCCATGATTAGATCATTCTGTAGCTTTGACCTACAGCTTTCAACTTAGATGAAAAATGTTCATGCTGGAAACTCATTGTGTTGTGCCTCCATCACAAAGCTGATATATTGAAGTCACTTTGTCCATTTATAGCCCCTCTAATGATTTTCCCCGTACAGTCAGCAGAAGCCGCTGGAGGATCGTCCTCTCAGCCGTTCCCTCAAACGGCAAAAGCACCACCGCAGCATTCTGTGCTTGTAGCTGCCAGTCAAGCTGCGGTGATCAGTGCGGCCAAGAGTGCCAGCTCTGCCACCAACACAGCAAAGAGTTCTGCCTCTGTTGTCACAGTCGCAAAGAGCGTCAACATGCCTCTCATTAGTCTGTCGAAGGGGGTGGGGTCGTCTGTTGTGGGCGGAGCCAAAAGCTCCAGCCCATCACTGGTCACTGCAGCGTCACTGATAAGTGGAGGGACGGTCAGCGGGAAAACTACTGCCACTATCTCAGGTAACCAGTCGTCTTTTGTCTAGAGCTGCCCCCTTGTTTAAAAAAAAAATGAGCACACCTTTCGCGGGCCCGCACCACCTGGAATTTCACCGATTTTCCAATTGGTTCAAGTTAGTCATGCAAACTTGCCATATTGATAAACAGAAAGCTGCTTGGTTTTAAAGTGACTTCTTCTGTGTGAGCTGTGCTTCATACATCACTAAACTATCGACAGTAGACAGTGGCCTGTGAAATTTCACTGAAAAAAATCTAAAGCTAAAACAGCTAAAGCTCTCACAGACTCTTACATTGGATTACATTACTCTTAAATTGGAACACAAATGTCTTTTCTCCATCTGTTGGCTAAATTGCCTCTGTCCATTAGTTTCAAGAGTGAATTAAATCTTTATCAACACTTAATTAGGGGTGGGTGATATGTCAAAGTCTTATAACATCAGATTTCACAGTAACGATTGCAATATGTGAAATGAAAAATGGTTTATATGTTAAATAACCATGTTACATTGCACATTTTGGATAATTCAAGCCATCTACCCCTACTTGCATTGCTTGAAATGCTTTCTTTTTTAGGTTCACGTCACCATGATTCTCTTCATTCACAGGTATGTTAAAGTTGCATCCAGCTCAGTCCAGTTCCCAGCAGACGGTTCTCACCATCCCAGCCAATCAGCTGAAGCAACTCAGCGTAGGCAGTGCTTCCTCAGGGCTGCAGACCATCTTGATGCCTGTCGGCAAAGGTATCAGCACCCCGTTTCTCTGATACCCACACAGCCTGACTCACACTCCTGATCTCTAGTGTCCTGAAGGCTTTGAGTCTGTGTAATATTGTCAAGTTAGACTATTTTCAGCTTCATGTTCTAGTTAACTGCTCCATTCCAAAACCTGGAGAGGTGCATTGTGGTTAGAGATTTTGGATGACAACCAAAAGATTGCAGGTTCGGGTCCCTACAAGTGGTGATTTATAATTCAGCACCATTTTGATCTAAAGCAAGGAACTCTTGTGTGTCATGTTGGGCTGTGTTGGGTTGTTAAGGAGTTTTAATTCTGCCAGCCTTCATGGACTGACATTTTTTTTGTCAGCTGTGTTGAGCCTGCCAGATTGTATTTATCAGAGATGTTTGTTTTTGTTCAGCATTCATCAATGATGACAGTAATGGGTGAACGGTGCTCCAGAGACACTCTCCTGTCAGATACAGTTTTGATTTTCTCATTTTGTGTTCTCTTTACCTGGTTGCTATCTTTGTTTTAGATTGATCTGTGCAGCACCATGGTAGCAAAGGCTGCCTCAGTTTAGTTTTTGTTGAATGAGTGCAGTCCTTGAACATCAGAGCAGTGAGACAGACCATTTCCTGTAACAGTATTCAAGCTGTTGTCATAGTGATAGAGATGGATGGACGTATGGAAGAAAGTAATTGTGAGATTACATGATTCAGTAATTGAGAAATGGAAGGCCTGAGTGCTCTTAACATTTATGAGAAACAACAGGAACTACATGACTCAGAACATAAACACTTTAATGCTACCTTAGTCATGGCTTAAAGAATATTTGTACTAAATTAGCACAATGGGTGGGCAGTATGCAAAAATGTTATTTCATAATATAACCAATACTTATTTTCGTTATTTTATCTTTATTACAATGCCAATAATTTATCTCGCTCTATTTAGGTTTCAAGTAATACTATAGAAATTGAATACTAGTATAGAGTATAGAATATTGAATACTCAAATGTAAAATTAAAACATTCTTGTTTTTGGATGTAGTAGTTACTGTAGTACTTTACCTTGCTCACACACTCTTATTATTTAAGCACATTGTGAAGGGTCTGATTTTCTATGATCAGAAGAACATGAAACAATTTTTGTAGCATTTGTAGCAATTAAAGTCAACCTAAAACAATCTTTGTACTAATGGCTTCTTTAGAGGACCCCATATTTACATCAATACTGTACAATTTGTATTATGGCTTGTATAATAATGTTCCATAAATAATATATAAGTCAGAGTTAATTTACCCTTGTGCCTCATTCGGGACGATCCAGAAAAGATTTTCACTTCAGGTCTAGCAGTACCCTAGAGGATGCTATTTATGTATATTTAGCAGTAAATTAGTATTGGTCCTAAATAAATTGTAATTGTGTATCTTGACCATACAATTAGGCTTGTATATTTTGTGAAGAATAACAATGCTTGCCAGAAAATAGGCGTCAGGCTTGCACTTACATTCATTCTCTGCAGCAGTCATGCATTGTGTCTTTAATAAATGAAAAAATATATTAAAAAAACTATATATCCAGATACATAATACTACCACTGTAGTATTTTATATAGGCCTATACACTTCCATTCAGAGTTTTGAGGTCGGTAAGATTATTTCATATTTGAACTTCTCATATTCTCCCCAGGGCTTATTTGATCAAAGGTATGAAATATTAAGGGAAACAGGTTAATTTAGCTCAAAGGGAATCATTTACAATTTAATAGGGAGTTTGGAAAGAATCACTGTTTTACGGCTGATCACTGAGTCGGCCATTGATTTACTGAACGAGACATATAACATAAACTCTGCAATGGATATTAAAATCCAAATATAGTGATAACACTATTAATTAGTAAAGTAACAAGATCAGCATTTTAAGACATTAACTTGGCATTTAAACACATTAAGTGTAAAGTGCCTGTGTAAAGAGGTTCCCTTTATTGTTGTCCAAAAGGGGGTTTCCCAAGGTTGCTGATTGGCTGGAAGTTCAATAGTCTTTGAAGTGACGTCTTGGGAAACCAATGATTGGGTGTTGGCTGAAGATGCGGAGTTGTGGGCTCGGTTTAAGTTTTAGACGGGCACTCGAGGTCGAACTCAGAGACACGGTGTTAGGCAAAACTTAACTCAGAACCTGAAACTCTCAACAGAAAATAAAATAAACTGAAGTAAAAGAATAGAAGAAAAGTTTGACTAGACTAGGTGGCGTTTCTTCTCATTGTGGCTAAGTAGCAGCGAGTGTGCGGGCCAAAGCACGCTGGAATGGCACTCAAAGAACGCAAAAAACAAAAGCTAAAAGCACGGCTACAAGCCATGACCAAAAAGCTAAAGAGCTAAAAGGCAGGCATGACTAAAGGCAAAAGAAAAAGGATAAAAAGCTAAATTTTATGGTGTCCTGAGTATTTAAACCGGGATGTGGGATACCTCCCAAATGGTGTCTTAACCAATTAGATATTGTCTTTGCTCGGTGAGTTGTATATTCCTCATTCCCATCCATAAATCAAATGTTATCTTATCAATCACGTGGTCCGAATTTCTCCTCTCGTGCAGAGTATAATTTTGGACATGATTCCTATAACAAGAATATGATACATTTGACAAATAATTGATTGGCAGGCAAGAAGATTCAAACACACGCATAC